>NC_064816.1:67717236-68064642 GCF_023721935.1 Panthera uncia
GTGTCACAATAAAATCAATACATAATAGATACATGCCTAATACATATGCATGGAAAGTTGTATAGACTATTATATAGCCAATTAAAATAACACATGCAAATATCAAAAATTATATGACAAGAGAATGTATCTGATACATTGTTAAATGTATTTATGGTGTGATTTCAGTATCATGCATATGCCTAGAGGAAATGCATTAAGATGCCAATGTTCTGGGTGCTGGATGGCTCAGTCAGTTAAGTGCCTGACTCTTGACTTTGGCTCAGGTCATAATCTCACAGTTTGTGAGTTCAAGCCCCGTGTTGGGCTCTGTGCCAACACTTCAGAGCCTGGAGCCTGCTTGGGATTCTGTCTCCCTCTCTCTCTGTCTCTCCCCTGCTTTGTCTCTTTCTCTCTCAAAAATAAATAAATAAACATTTAAAAAGATGCCAATGTTCTTCCGCCTAATCATTGAATCACAGGTGGTTGTTACTTTATACATGTTTTCCTTTTCAAGAGTCAGTAAACTTTTTCTTAAAGGGCCAGTTAGTAAATATTTTAGGTTTGCCTCTCTGCCTTAACTACTCTGCTCTGCCATTACAGCTTGAAAGAACCACAGATCAAAATGCAAATTATGGGTGTGACCATGTTCCAGTAAAACTGCAAAAACAGGAGGCAAGCCAGCCCTAGTTTGCAGACCATTGTATAGTGATATATACATGTTGTATTAAAAAAAGAAACAGTGAGAGCGAACTATACCACTGACCCCTGACACGGCTTGGAACTGTGTGGGTCCACTTGTAAGCCAATTTTTCTCAATAAATATAGAACAGTACCGTAAATGTATTTTCTCTTATGATTTGCTTAATAACATTTTTTCTCCAGCTTACTTTATTGTAAGAACGCAGTATATAATACATGTAACTTACAAAATATGTGTTAATTGACTGTTTATGTTATCATTATGGGTAAGGAGTAGTTAAGTTTCTGAGGACTCTAAAGTTACACTTAGATTTTCAACTACATGGAGGGCCCCCCACGCCCATGTGGCTCAAGGGTCAACCGTAGATGGATTCCCCCTGAAAGCTTTGGGCCATCCTCCCACGGCACACCGAAGCAGGAGGAGGCACGCAGGATTACTGCAAAGCCAGGTTACACGGCAGCCTTAGAGCTTATCACGGAGGTGCCAGGACCCCAGGCCTCTAGCCAGCATCCCAACAAAGGGCCCAGTGAACCCTGCTCAGTGGGACCCTGGCACACTAATGCCTCGCTGCTCCCAAGTAATTCCGAGTAGCAGAAAATGCTTATTATCATTGAATCCAAATCCTCTGCCCACTGGTTTTCATTCTGGACTCGGAGCAAGTCCCTCTGCCACATTTCAGATTTTAGTAATTTGAAGCAGTGTTCACGGTCCTTTCTTTCCATCCTAGAAATCCTCAAAGGACAGTTTTTATAGAGCACAAGTTGCAACTTGGAGGCTTAAAGTTATGGCTGGTCTGGCCCACTAAGTGTTGCCATATCATTAAATAAAATAAGTAAAAAACAAAAAAAAATCGTAAAAAAATATAATTCTCTTCAATACCCAGCCTTTAGGTTTTCTGGGAGAAATCAGAACTAGCCACTCACTCCCACATGTCAGCAATTGGCTTGAAACTAAGTAGCCACCAGCAGGAGCCCGTGGTTCACAGTCCCCTGCCTGCAACTGCCCACCACCCCTCCCACCCCCAAATCCATATGTGCCTAGACCCCAAGGATATCCAAGTTTCCAGCCCAGCCCCAAAATGAGCTCGCAAGTGGTGCCACAGAGCATCAAGCCAGGAGCCCAGAGACAGCCTCCCATCCTAGGTTCCACAAATGCGGGGTCCATGACCCTGGGAGATGGCTGTTTCATTGTGCAGAACACGAGAGGGTTAAGTGGGACACAGCTTAGGTGACTTCCCCAGCCAGCATTCTATGAATCTATAAATGGCTTAGCTAATTTCCAAATCTCACTGAGCTCATTGCCTGAAAAATACCGGAAGTCATGAGTTCCACCTGCTAATGGCACTTCGGAAAAAATAGATTTGAAAAGTAAAATATCTGGATCCCTCAAAAGCCATTTGCAAATTCATACCAAGATGTGCTAAATGTAAAAACAAAGCCATTCACTCTATGTTGCCTCTAAAATGAAATTTCAAAGGCAAGAGCTCTTACAATTAAGACAAAATTCCTACCACAAAGTTTAATGTTTTTAAAAAAACACTGAATCGATTACATTATTCAACCGAGACAAATGAATACTTGAGAAAGGGTGGGGTCAGGACCCCAGCATGACCTTTTCTTCTCTTAAAGTGTGACACTTCTGACACCTAATTCCTACCCCACCTCTTTACTCCCACATGTCTACAGACACAGCTTGGGTTTAGACTGGTTTTCCTTCTCTTGCAATAATCCCTCAACTTTCTCTACATAGCTGAAATGGTTTGTTCAATACTTTCTTCAAGAAACTAAAAAAATCCTAGGTTTGCATGATAAACGCCATTTAAGCCAGAGCAGGACGCAGGCCTCTGAAGAGGAGAATCTGGCTTTCTGTCCTTTGCCTCCCTTCGCCACCCATGACTCACCCCATCGTAAGGGCTATGGCATCACTATTCCACAGCATAAAGCAAGCAAGCAGCCCCTGAGGGGGAGCAACCAGTGCAGTCTCCATCTGAGGACTTGTCCCCTTGCTAACAATGTGCATCAAACCAGACCATTCACTTCACCTGGTCCTGGGAGCTTATGGGTCCTGAGCAGGTAGCCAGAATGTCCCTTCACACTGCTGTTCACTGAAGTCTATCTAAAATACTTAGATAAAAAAGTGCTTCCTCCTCCAGAAGATTCTCTGGATCACTGGGGAAAACAACATTTGTGGCCAAGTTTCAAGTCATGAGGACACATGATCCTACAGCACTGTGGGCTCTCAAGTAACAGACCCAGGGCCTTGGCCCTAAGGTGCCTAAGATCAATGACAGGAGCATTCAATTTGGTAAAATTAAGTTTAGCTAAAGAATAGCAGAATGAGGGGCGCCCAGGTGGCTCAATCGGTTAAGTGTCCGACTTCGGCTCAGGCTGTGATCTCACAGTTCGTGGGTTCAAGCCCCGTGTGGGGCTCTGTGCTGACAACTTGGAGCCTGGAGCCTGCTTCTGATTCTTTGTCTCTCTTTCTCTCTCCCCCTCCCCTGCTTGTGTTCTCTCTCTCTCTCTCTCTCTCTCTCTCTCTCTCTCTCTTTCTCTCTAAAAAATAAATAAACATTAAAAGAAAAGAAAAAAAAAAGTAGCACAATGATTTCTAAATCCCTGAAGGGCGATGTTCTGTTTAATGACCAAACTGTGTAAATTCTCAGAAGCAAGGTCACAAATTTGAGGACCTCAACTCTAAGCTCTGTGAAGACAAGGACTGGGGCTGCATGTCCATTCACCAGGGTAACCTAGCCCCCAGCTCAGTGTCTGGTACATGACAGATGCTCCATTAATAGTGTGAAAACAAAACAATCACTCTTGGGGCACCTGGCTTGCTTGGTAAGTGGAACCTGCAACTCTTGATCTCAAGGTTGTGAGTTCGAGCCCCACATTGGGTATAGAGATTACTTAAAAACAAAAAGTCATTTTAAAAAATATCATAAAGGACACAACTTTTTCAATTTGCTTTCTCAAACTAAATGTTTCTCCACTGCAGGGATTTTATTCTGCTGTATCTTTTGTACATTTTCACCTTCAAGTAGATTTTAACTAGATGTTAAAATCCCACGCACAAACATAAGTACTTGTCATATAACAGAAGTTCAAGAAATTTCTTCTAGGTGAATGAAACAATTGAAAATTACTTTGAAAATAGTAAGAGTTTTAAAAAATTATATCATGTACTTATATATTTTATATGTATTTCTATATTATCAGTACACAGATATGTGTGTATACATATATACAATGCATTTCTATTTTGGTTTGTGATCCAGTAGTCCCTTGGTCAAATTTCTTATGAGAAGCAAGATGCCTCTTCATTATACATATAGTGATACTTTTCCTCTTTCCTAGGAAAAAGATGAAAATAACAATTAGTGACTTTCAACTATTTTCCCAAGGATGTCACACCAGGATCTGAATGTAAGTTTCCAAGACAGATACATTTTACTTGCTTGCAACAAAATGATGGAGAATGCTCACAAAGTTCTTCTGGGAGATATTTTCATCAAAAATTGTGCTAGCTTGCTACTCAAATTTGTCATGAAGATAGAGACCAGCATTGCCAATAAAATTCCCTGGTGAAATTAAACTAGATGACTTCATTGTGAATTGTTTATGCCATCAGAGAGATTCTAAGAAACACCGACCACCTCATCGCTTCAAGCAGACACCAGGTTTAAGCAAAATTCCTGAGGGTGGCCCACCGGAGCCAAGGGGCTAGATCTGCTCGGCATTTCCAAAAATGAATGGACCAGGCAAACAGCAAGGGAACATATAAATGTTGTTTCCTATTGACTAGTCTCTGAGTCCTTTGAAATGCTGCAATTTTTTTCTCTGTTGCTTCTTTCAGAAGATCTAAGAAGTCAGGCTTCTTCTGAAGAAAGAAGTTGCCTAGATATTGGTAAGAAAGTAACACTGTGACCATCCCTCTGGAAAGTTATGGGGCATTCTTCTGTTCAAGACCCGGCTGGACAGCAGGGAGAAGACAGGTTCCGTGTCTTACTGCGTGATCTTGGGAAAGCTTCTCCAGTCCTCGGGCTTGCTCATTTATATACAGTGATATTAAAAATTTAAGATATGGTCCAGCTATGAGCCGCATTCAATCTTTAAATAGTGAGTTCTGTTCCTGAGCACTATTCTAAGCACATAGGAGAATCAACAAACAAAGCAGGATAGAAATTCCTGTCTTCGTGGAGTTCACCTCTTCCAACTTCCTACTTACTGTTATGATACGCATTTTGTGGATGCATACATTGTGCATAACGTCATTCTAGAAGCAATAAAATACAGACCTTCTCAACTCAGATTGTTCCTTGGGGCACTCACTCATTTAACATTCAGAGACGTACCTGCAGTGGCAGATACCAGGACAAGTGTATTCAGGATACAAAGATAAATGTGACACAGTCCTTAACCTTGGGGAGCTCATCATTTAGTAGGGAGGGTGAAAGGCAGGAGAGCTAATAGCGGGCATTCAGGGATACCTATCACAGGGGAACTCAGTGCAGGGAAAATCCTATCAATGGAGAAACTCAGTGGCAGTTTTGGCTAGGATGTGAGAGTTAAGCTAGATGTTAAAAACAGGTAAATTTATAGAGGGGTAGGGAATCTAAGGGTAGAAAATGGCATACAGAAGAATGTACATAATTATAGGAAAACACAGAGCATGCTTGGAGACATGGAAAGAAGGTCTGTCTGGCATCAGCAGAGATCCATGGGGCATACTGGGACATGACTAGTCACAGCCCACAGACCCGCAAGGCCAGTCTGGGGAGTAGGCTCTTTATTGTGTAGATTTTTGTGGCTCCCGACAGTTTTAAACATAGGAATGACGTGCTCACAATCAAGATGACAAAACCAGTGTGGCCCAGAGGAGGCAGAGACCAGAGGGCAGAGATTTTTCTCAAGTCCTGGCAACAACAAAGAAATGATTCAATTCAACAATAATTGAGTGACCAACTGCTACTTGCTGGGCGTTGAGGAGGAAGCAAAGACAAGCTCAAGCCTTAACTGTCAGAGGAATCCAGCCAGGATAAATAACACAGAGATTCACTACCAACAAAATGCCCAGACAGTAATGAAGACCCCTGACCCCCACCTTGTGGTGTGGGGGGAATCATTTATGGCAAAGAAAAAGAGTATTCTTGGAGGATCCAGAGACTGGAAAATACCATCCAAACTCTAAACCATCAGATTCGGAAAAATTTGTATCCCGTAAAGAGTATGGCTACTATGTTCCAGGAACCAGGCAGATAAACAGGCCCCTGCTCTGGTGAGTTTAGAAGTTAGAATGGGAGACACACAATAGACACATGAGCAAGAAAATACATCACAAATCATGTGGGGCTAAGTGATGTGAAGAAAAAGAAAGCAGATAGCTGGAAGAGAAGGCAGTATAAATGGGTGCTCAAGGCAAGCCTTTCTGAAGAAGGTCATTAACCTTGTTAAGGGGCACGCTTGCAGGTACCTGGGAGACAAGCCCCTCCACCCCACACACCGCCCCCTTCCAGGTGAAGGGAGCAGCATGTGGGATGAGAGCGTGCCTGGCATGGTCAAGAAAGAACAGGAAATTTGGGGGCATTGACCTGGAAAGGCAGGAGCAGGAGGCCCAGCTCTGCAGAATCTTGTAGGCCAAATAAGAAGTTTGGATTTCGTTCTGAGAGGGATGGAACCATCGGAAAATGGTGGGCAAAGAAATAACAGAGATTTGTGACTGTTCTGCGTTGTGTTCATGCTGCATGCCAACACCAAAAATAAGGCCTGGCACATAGCAGACATTTAGTCAATATTTGGTGAACGAATGAATGATCATTTGGGCTGCCGTACAAAGAACAGATTGCAGATGGGCAAGGAACACAGAAGACTGGTTGGGTGTCAGTGTTGAAGTAGAGACATCATGGTGGCTGAAATAAGGCTGGTCCTGGTGGCCAGAGGGGCCAAGAAGGGAGAGCCGTTTGCTAAAAGCTAGATGAGGTGAGGGAGGGAAGCCAGGGGATTGAAGGCATTCAGCCTGAGCAACAGGAAGAACAGAGGTGTCCCTTACACAGGTGGAGAACTACAAAGGTAAAGCAGCTCTGAGCAGTGAAAGTTGGGGGTTGTGAATTGCACAAATTTCAGACTGCGTGGCATTCAGGGAGATGTTGGTGATGGCATTCTAGGAATGAGTCAGGCAGGACAGCTGAGATAAACTTGGGTTCATCATACGGGTAAGAAGAGATGTCAGAGCCATACCCTGGTGGATTCCATCATGTGGAGGTCAGTAGTGATAAAATGTCAGGGGCCATCAAGAAAGCCTAACACAGGGACACAGTAAGAAACTGGGAGAACCTGGTGTCCTGGAAGACAGAGGGAGTGGACCCAAGTGTGCGATCAGCAGCACCCAGATGGAGAGCTGACCTTGTACTGGATGAGCAGAGACCATTGGTGACCATCAGGGGGACAGAGGAAGGGCGGGATGGGGACTGGAGCTTGGCGGGGGGCTCTGAAAGGCAGAAGAAGAAATGAGGCAGGAGCACACAGGGCACTCCCTTCAAATGAACGGACAGCATTCTGGTCTCCGGCTGCATCGCCGGCCAGCACTTGTTTTATTTTCTTCACAATTTACAGATATGTTAAACATCTTGTTAGTCTCAATCAAACATTACACGATAAAATATGTTTCTACGGGCTTAGACGGGGAGAGCAGAGAAAGGCAGCATAGACAACTTTTTCCAGGCGTGTTCTGACAGAGGGACCAGAACACTGATTCAACTGTGAGGGCGTGTGGATTCCAGGGAGGGGTCTGTAAATGTCACATATCACAGCACATTTGTGTGCTGTCTCCTTCTCCTCAGCCCCTTTACCCGCAGGTCTAATGCCTCACCAGAGACAGAGGTGACACTCAAAACTACTTTTTTTCTCAACTTCAAAAAGCTCATTTCCACAAAAATAGCTTGTGCTCAAAATAGAGGAGAAATTTTTTTTTTAATTTAGCTGTCCTAAGTTTTGATGGTAGAAGGAATTAAGAATAACAATAAAAAAAAGAGAAGCCTTTTTAAGGGTAAAAATCTATGGATCATGTCCTGTGGTTTTCCAGCTGGTCAATGTGTTCCAGGAAGGAGGGTGGTGGATGGCCGCCGTGGTCCGTCAGTTCCTGCACCAACAGCGAGCAAGCAAGGTCTCCTGCGCTCGTCCCTTGTCTCCCCTTCGCCAAAACCTCTCAAGTGCAAGACTGAGATTTCTGCTAAACCCCGAAAGCAAACACAGGGAACAGGTGTGCAAGTTAAATGGGTGTCAGTTTAAGGACAAAGGGATTGAATTACAATCCCCGGCCATGGATGTGAATTTCGGTCTTCTTTTTTTCCCTTCCACACACATGATATTTCCCTGACATCTGTGCAATGCAAATAGATCTAGAAAGTGTGAAAGGGAAAATCTGCTCCACTAAATATATATAAGGGACCCCGAGTGAAGTCTCCATGATGGCATTCGTCATTATGGGCACAGATGGCATCCTTTTCCAGCGCTCTCTCCTCCCCCCCCATCCCAATACCAGCTTAAGTCCCATCCACTGAATGCTCCCAAAAATACTTCAATGCAATAGATGCTGGATAACACCAGAAGAGCCTGTCTGTACCCTATATCCTTATTTTCAGTCTTCTGTGTACCTCACGCTTTGGGCCAATAAATCAGGAAAAGCGTGGGTTCTCAACAAATAATGTGCACATCACTTATGGCTACGGGAATCCAGAGGTTTTCCTCTAGTGACCTGGGAGCTCAGTGGTCTTTGTGGTATCTTGCCAACAGCAGTGACGTTATTGACATCCTGCACTGACTACTTCTCATTTTCTGTACCATGCCCATGTCACGGAACATGACAACCACTTCCCAAAAGATACTCACACATCCAAACATTATGGCATGGGATATATAAATCGCCTATATACTGCTTTGCTGCCTAAAGTGTTTAAGGAGGCTTGAAGACAAATGCCCAGTGGTCAGAAAGTCCGTGTTCACGTCTACTATGATCAAAATCATCAGACGAAACCTCATTGTATCTGGAGAAGCAACGTTTATGAAGAAAGTAGAAAATGTTCAGATAAGCAGAAGGTTATGAAGCTCTGACTCCTGCATCTAGCGGGGCAGGTAGGGGGTGGGCGGGCAGTGTTACCAGCACTGTATGTTTCATGGAGGCAACCAAGGGCCAGCCGAGCTTCAAGAAGGGGCAAAAACAAGAAACAGTAAGTGAATAAATACGTAAGAGCAAAATGAGCGACCAGAAGGAAATGGAAAGGAACATTGTTAGGTGAATCCCAGGGAACACTTTTGACCTCAAGAGCTACTCAGCTGTGAAACACACTCAGTGGTGAGAACAGAAATATTTTACTGTAGGTCCCGGAACCTTGACTATCAAACCCTAAACTTAAGAATCTTTTATACAGGAGTTGGGGATTGTTTGCTTTTTCACCACTGCCCTCCTCACTGGGAACAGAAATGCTACAAATCTTTTCCTTTAATAGAGTAAATCTAATTTAGCAATTAAGAAAGATTTGCTATAGATATTTACAGACAATATTGTTAACAGAGGGTCCAAAATGATTATTAGGTAACCCAGAGACTAACACACATCGCCTTAAGTATTTCTAGTGTATACATATCACAAAGTTAAATTTATAAATAAATGTCAATATCAATGTAATTGTAATAATTAATACTAAACTTTTTCTCCCTCTAATTCACTCAGTTGAATAAACCCACAAAAACAACCCCAGAATCATGTCTTTAGACATGACCTTTGGGATTACCTGATTCAACTCCCTACTTTTATTTATTTTTTAAAGTTTATTTATTTTGAGAGAGAGAGAGAGCACACGCGCGCACACACACACACACACACACACACACACACACACGTGTGAGGGAGGGGCAGAGAGAGAGGGAGAAAGAATCCCAAGCAGGCTCTGCATTGATGGTGTGGAGCCTGATGCAGGGCTTGAACTCATGAACCATGATCATAACCTGAGCCCAAACCAAGAGTCTGACGCTTAACCAACTGAAACAACCAGGCATCCCTCAACTCCCTACTTTTAAAGAAAAGAAAACTAAACCTCAGAGAGGAAAAGTGACTTGGAAAAAAAAGCCATGTGGAGCATTTCACACAGTTGTCTCTAGAAGTCCATGCATGTCAAACATGCCCCAGGCTGCATTACATTAGGACACATGGGTTTGAACTTTCTGGTTTCCTAATGGTAACCTGTCCTGTTTTTCAGGACGTGATGGGACGGAAGCAAGGGTCTGTCTGTGAGTTACACCTGTTAGCACAGAAATCTGACTATTAGGAGACTCCGTCAGGGTGGGCTGACCCAGCAATGATGGTTGTCTCTGGTCTAACTACTGGGTCATCTCAGAGGCACAGCTCACAGTGGTTAAATGTGATTTGGACAAACAATGGGCAGTCCGGGGCATTGCCTAGAAAAGTCCATCATCCGAGCAAGCTGTGGGTGGTGGAACCAGCCCTGGAGAGGAGGTGGCAAAGAGGGGCTCACCCTCACTGTCTAATTGCAGGTTGGAGGCCAGAGTGCTGGGGCTGAATAAATTCCCTTCTAGGGCCACAGCAAGACAGAACCAAGAAGCTCTCAGATTGATTTTGTCAAAGGACAACCCCGGTCTTTCAAGTAAGAAAGAAGCTAAGCATGCAGCATGCCAATCTGCAGTCTACCTGGTTTCTCACTGAGAGTGGGGCGAACCCCTCCCTGGGGCAGCATGGGGGAAGGCCTGGATTTGAGTCCTGGCTCACCTGTTCCCTCAGATGCTTACATAACCCCTCTGATCTGCCCATCTGACTCACAAAGGGAAAAATTCCCACCTACCTCCTGCCTAAACGAGTAGAGGGCATTTTTTTGTACCTAAAATGCACTTAATCAACATTCCTGAGAATATGACTCCTGTCCCGGGCAAAGTGCGATGTGCCAGAGAGAGATGAATTTAACGATGTCCTTGACCTCAAGATGCTCGTAAGCATGTTTAAGACAAGGGGGCTATGGCCCTTTCACACCTCATGTAACAGCAATATGGTAAGTGCTGTCTTAGCAGTATGAACGAGAAGGCTATGGAAACAAGAGAGGGGGTGGTGATTCATTGTGCCTGCCACGTAGCCTTAGTTCTGGATGTTATTTTAATTGTAACTTTAAAACAAATCGGCATACTACTGTGGAAAACTGAGTAGATAAGCATAAATCAATGACCAAATACCTCAACCATCCCCAAACTGTAAAAATTACCATAAGCACATAAAAATGCTTTGCTTGCCTGTTTAGAGTAATTGTCGCCTCACTCATTTTTATAACAAGCACCCATGCTAGCAAGTTTTATCAAATCCCATCAGGGAAAGTAAGTCAGATGCTATTGCCAATTGCCGTGAAAGATGAAACAGCTACTCGGAGTCTTTCGTTAAAAACAATAACAAAATCAACATTGTTAATAAGCTACATTGTCCATTACCGACCAAAGATGGAGCTGCAATAAATAACTAATCCACAAATAAGGAGAAAATCCGCTATCCAATATTCTTCTCAGTACCCCAGCCTCTACCTAATCTTTTGCTCTAGTGGCAAAAAATAAAAATAAAAATAAAAAAATAAATGACCTGTTTGAGTCGTTGATTAATTTCATTTAAGAAGAAAATGCAGATACTGGGGTTAAAGCAAATTGTGATATGTAAAAATAAACCATAAATTCTGTAATCTGTCCCTGGTTTGTTTGCAAAATTTGGGCTATAATTATTGGCCTTAAGGAACTGGGTAACTTTTCTTATTCCTTTACCATTATCACACAAGGCTGGGGCTGGAGGGAAGGAACCACAGAAATCAGCCAGTTCAACTTCCTCACTTTTCCCATAAGGAGGGGAGATGGCAGAGGCTTGCCTCCCATGATCACCTCTGGCCTTCTAGTATTTCCTGTACTGATAACCATATCTGATGCAAGCATCACGAAAAGTAAAGCTTCAGGCGATCTTTTAAAACATCCGTCTTTAAAAGCCAGAAGTGTAATCGGAATCAAATGATGCTACGTCCACAGACCACAGCAGCTGCAGTCTGTCCTGATGCACTGATAGGCTGTTCCAGCTTAGACTGTGGTCTCCCTACCAAGTCAATAATGTCACAATCCAAACAAACTTAGGCAAATTGCCTTCGTGAAATAACTACCCAGAGACAAAAAAGAGAACTGTCATTCCACAAAGCTGCTAAAATGCACTGGACTGGGATTCCAGAATTAGTCACACTCTGGTTTATTAAATGAAACACTCTCGAGTCCAGTCTGCCTGTAGGTCTAGGAACTAAAACAGTGCGACGTTTTTCCGATGCCACATTCCAGAGGAGGCAGCAAACAGAGGGAAGGGTCAACAGGGAATTCTGCCACATTCTCTCGCTCTCCCAAGCAGGCACACACATTCATACCAGGATAGACATGTGGACTCTAATCCCTTCTTAGTGGAAAACACACATTTTCAAAATGAATCCCCGATCTAGAACGAATTACCGTAATAGCCACAGCCGGAGCGAGTCCGCTGATGAGAAACGCAGATCTGGCCACCTGCTTTGAGACGCCTTGGACCACGACACTGCCTGGGTCTTTAAAGTCTGGCCTTTTCAGGTAGGGCATCTGCCCTCCTAAATCGCGTTTAAATCCCAGGAAAAGAGAGACGATGCCTCCCTTAGTCTTTGAACTACGCTGCTCCTCCTGTATCCATTTCTGCTGAACACAGCCTTGTTAGCTTTGCAAAGAGAAAAAAATAAAAACAAGGGGAGAATTGCACCACTGCAGATCCCAAGAGAAGCAAGCACAAAACTATCGCAACGTCAAATAATATCTTCGGCAACTAGGAAAATCCCCACATGCTATCTGGTGTCAGCTCAATGCAGACTGGGGCGCGCTGTGCCCGGAACCACGGGAAGCCGGGCATCTCTGCAGCCTGTGTCCCTGCCAGCTCCCCCCACGCGCTCAAATTGGGCAGGCAAGTTATGGTCTCTGTGTGCAAGACAGAGAGACAGACCACGCACCCACACTCCGCAAATCCGCCAAGTGGCCGGGACGTCAAAACGGCAGAGCAATCACAAGGCACTGGAGGAGCGGGGGCTGGAGGGGCCACATTGTTTGCGCCCCCGGATTTTGCTGCATTGTCACGGTCCGGGAATGTAGGGGTAGAAGGAAGCGCACCTCCAGCCAAAAATGGACCGGACGCGTTTTTCCCAGCGGCTTCCTCCCTGCCTGTGTGCAGGTCGCAATACGGTAGGCGACGAGACGGGCTGCTCCCGCTAAAACTGAGCGGTGCAGCCGGCCGGGGACCGGGAGGCATTGGAGGAGCACCCACAGCGCGCATCCTCCCAGCCTGCCGCCACCCAGGGGAGCACGGCCCCAACCTGCCACGCGCCCCCTTAGCGACCACTGGCGAGGTCGTGCGGGGCTGGGGGCTCGCTCGGCTAACCACGGAATTGCATGGGACACAATTGTCTACAAGGGAGTCCAGGGCAAAGCCCCAGATCAGAGCTGTGGTTCACAAGGGGTGGGTGTGGGCTGGGAAGGGGGATTACGTAGGTCTCTCCGCCCCCTCCCCTGACACCTCCTCGCCACTGGGAGGGCGCCGGGGGGCGGGGGAGGCGCCACGAACCCGCCTGGGGGCTTCTTTGTTTCTCTCCGTGCCCCGCAGAACGGCCCGGTGTGCCCGCGGTACCCGAGTCGGGGTCGCCACCCGGGATGCCTGCCCCGCCCGGGCGGCGGCGCGCCCAGGCTGACAATTGAACCTCGCGGGAGAAGCGAGAGGGTGGGGAGGAGGGTGGATCCCGGGCCCTAGGGAGGGAGGGCGCTGCCGGGGCCTCGGGAGCGGCGGGGAAGCCGCCCAGAGAAGGGCAGGGGTAGGGGCGGCAGACAGAGTCCCCGCACGGCGCTCGCTTACCTTGGCAGCCCCGGCCTGGGCACAGATCGGGCTCCCGTCAGCTCGCAGGTTAGAGCCGGGGGGCGCACGTGCCCTGCATGGCGCTGGGGGACCTGCTGGGGGACCTGGGTGCCCACCCGTTCTCGCCGCGCTCCCGGGGCTCCGGGCGAGCGGCGGCCACCGCCAGGGCCACGGCGAGGGGCGCGCGCGGCTCGGTGAGTGTGTGCGCGACGATTGGGCCGGCTCGGTCAGAGACGCACGGTATTCCGGCTCCAACAACGGCGCCTGATGCGCGGTAACGCAACACACTTCATCGCTTTATCCTCCCGCCCGCATCCCCTCCCTCCCTGCCTGCTCCTCTGTGGGTACCAGACTTCCCGAACCAACCACAGGCCGGGCTTGCTCTCATTAGCGCTGCCCCGCCCTGCAGCCTCCGCGCACCCCCCCCCCGCCCCCGCCCCCGCCGTAAATATATATTGATTCTTGTTACCGCCGGCCCCGTCCTTCCCACACCCAGCACGGGTACTGGGCAGATCCAGCACCAGCCCCGGCCCACTGGCCCTTTTGTGTCGGTGCAAACAGTGTGCTCAGGGAGGATCTGGTACCCCAGCAGGTACCCTATGACAGGTGTTCTTGGCCTCCTCCTTACACACTTTCCCCACCTGCCCTATACACAGATACAAACGCTCACACATGTCTGGGCACCGTCCTGTGTCTGCACCGCAAACAAACAAAACAAACATTGTAATTACAAACGCAGAGGGTGAAAATACCCCCCCCCCCCCCCCCGGAAAATCTATTGTTGGGCAAGACTAGCTTTCAAACCGGGTTTTTATATTAAACTGCACGCAGTGTCAGGATGCTAGAACTGGAAGGAAGCAAAGAATAAACCCCTCCTCGTAACAGCCAACCGAGAGGCACAGAGAACTGAAATGTTGGTTACTGTTGGCTGCTGGCTGCTCCGTGTATGTATATCTATGTGCGTTGGTTGATATTTAGCCTAATGTATTCATAGAAGATGCAGTGGTTTTGAGCACATCATCTCCATAGTCTGGGATTCCATGAACTAATGGCATTTTTCGCAATGCTTATTTATCCCCATTCTCCAGCCCAGCATCCCCTCCATGAGACATTTCACACACTCGGAGAAATCTTTCCCATACCGCAAACCCAGTCCTCCTCTAGAATAAACAAAGGGCTGCCTCTGACTCCAGAACTCTTCACTGAAGCCAGTGTCCCCCCTCTCTAAACCAAATCTTCTCCTTCCCCAAACACTCTGCGATGGGGTGCTTCTCAATGGCTCTCCTTTCACTGACCCACCTCTTGATTCTCTCTCACAACCAGAACTTGGGAGATGTGAAGGCGGTTTCACTGGCTGTACTCTTTTCCCCAAGGAGGCACCCATCATCAGGCCTTCCCTAGCATCCCACTGGGGGTGAGGTGCCCAGGACTCCTCTTTTCCTGACAGACACCTTCCCATTGCTTGACACTGTTAGATGCCCCAGTCAGATGAGCTCAAATCTATCACTTTTCAAATCTCAGCTGAGGGTCAAAGCAGGAAGCTGGCCACACATTTTTCCAGACTGTACACTGGTCATTATCACCTTGTATGTGAAGAAGGCCCCCCAAGAATAGACTAGAGCAGGTTGCAGCAGTAAACAGCAAAACATAAACCAATCGTGTGAAGTTTCCGACCAAAGACTTGAACGAAAACAAAAACTCTGCCAAAACCCGGCATCCACAGTTTCTAAATTAGCACAGTATCCCCCAACCACAAGAAAGAAAATCCTTTACCTCAGTTAACTGCCAACATATACACCTCCTTGTTTTCAGGGATACGGCATCAACCTGGCTCAGAGATACTTCTCTGTGTTCTTTCCGTCATGGAGATAACTTGACGAGTCAACACCTTTCATAAAGGCCATTGAAGCAACAGTCTTGACGTGTGCTTTATTTTCCTCTGCAGAGTTTCCATTTTTATACGGAAGGCAGAAGATAAGAAAGCAGAAATATACAACCTTTCACATTTTAATATGTTGAGTAAAGAAACTCTTTATAAAGCTGCTTCTCTGTGCTGGGGGCAATGGCAACATACATAGTAACCCACACTTATTGTCCTCTGTATTCCCCACAATCACATTGTCTTGTTTATTCCTCACGGTCCCCACTGCAGCCTGGATAGCATCATCCTCTTTTACAGAGGAGAAAACCAAGGCTCCCTGGGTTGTACAATTGCCTTAAGCTCCCACTCATGGCCAGAGGAAGACTTCAAGTCTAGAATTAACTGACTTTGGCATATTTGGTGGAACCAAACCTTAAAGCGAGGCATATTTGGTAGAGAAATAAAAAGACTTGTCACAAATTTTAAAGTCACCCGCTTGTGAATCATATTTACAAAGCTTGTAATATACTCCAAACAGTGTTATAAGTACCATAAAATCAAGTCACAGTCCCAAGTGCCCCTGACGATACTAATCTTACATAACGGCATAAAATGATGAAGGCATTTTGAGAAACCCATTCAAACACTGGGTGTTATCATGATAGTCATGTAACCTAGTGTTTCCACCTTTTATAACTCAGGGAGGGACCAGCATGCATGCTCATCCAGGCCATATGCAGACAAAGATGAGCAAATGGCATCCTTTGTAAGTGGCTCCTAAAATACTGAGAAAGCTAGTGACTTGAACCAAAGAAGCAATCACCTTTGGGAGCACACTTCATCGTAATGTCCAAAGTGAATGTCTTATAGAGAAGTATCAAGCAGCCAGACCCACGTTTATGGTGTCGTGTCTGACATAGTCTGTCTCCATAGGACCAATCGTAGCCAGTGATACAGAATTATCATTTGAGAACACCTGAAGCTAAGGATAGTAATCCAGAGGCCAGGGTGTCCAACTTTGGTCAGCTGAACAAGTTACCTAGAAAACCAGGCCTTCCTCTGATGGAGGAAATAGGATTTTAGCTTGCAAATGACTAGAGAATGGCTGTGACTGTCTTGGTAGCTAAGAAAACCCAAGGGGGGGGGGTTGGGATCAAGGGTGGTTCAAACAGAGACCGAGGTTCATACCTAGGACTTATATGAATTTATCTACTCATTCAACAATATTTTTTCATGTGCTAGTTTCTGTAGCTATAACCTTGAAGAAGACAGAGTCTGACTTCATGGACATCAGAGTTAAGAATTCTAAAACCTCTGATTAAACAAATTAGCACTCTATATTTGATAGATGGAGTGATGGGTAAAACGGAAGGCCCATCATTACATATTACAAGGGTCACTGATTCACACCCAGGTGTGAGGAGTGAGGGTGGGGTCAGAGGACAGACTTCTTGGAATTAACAGTATCTAAGTTGAGTCCTAAAGGATCAGTAGGATTTGGCAGGTGAAGGGAGTGAAGAAAGAGGATGCTAGAATATGTGGCAAGGTCAGAAGATAGGCAGAGAGGTATATAGTATATTCAAGAAAACTTCAGTCTGATTGAAATGCAGACAAATGCATAGGTATGTAGCAGTGTCTTATTGTGGTTTTAGTTTTCATTTTCCTATTGGTGAGTGAGGGTGAGCCTCTTCTCATGTGCTTATTTTCCATTTTTAGTGAAGAATCTGTTCAAAACTTTTACCCATTTTTAAATGGGTTGCTTCCTCTCCTGTCGAGTTTCAGAGTTCTTTCTGTATTCTGGATACAAGTTCTGTGTTAGAAATGTGATTTCTGGGGCACCTGGGTGGCTCAGCTGGTTAAACATCCAACTCTTGATTTTGACTCAGGTCGTGATCCCAGGGTCATGATTCCAGGATTATGGGATTGAGCCCCAAGTCTGGCTACATGCTGAGCACGCAGCCTACTTAACATCCTTGTCCCTCCCTCTGCCCCTCCCCCACTCTCTCCTTCTCTCTCTCTCTTTAAAATAAAAAATAAAAATAAAAACACAAACTTAAGGGATGCCTGGGTGGCTCGGTTGGTTAAGCGTCCGACTTCGGCTCAGTTCATGATTTCTCGATTTGTGGGTTTGAGCCCTATGTAGGGCTCTGTGCTAATGGCTCAGAGCCTGGAGCCTGCTTTGGACTCTGTATCTCCCTCTCTCTTTGCCCCTAGCCTGCTCACACTGTCTCCCTCTGTCTCTCAAAAATAAATAAATGTTAAAAAAATTTAAAAAAAAGAAACGTGATTTCTAAATATTTCCTCCAAGTCTGTGGCTTATCTTTGCAATGTCTTAGTAGCGTCTTTCACAGAGCACAGTTTCTAAGATTGATGGAGTTCAACTTACCAACTTTCTTCTAAAGATCTTGTATTTAGTACCATATCTAAGAAAGAACTTTTTGACTAACCTAAGGTTACAAAGAGGTTGGCTGATTTTTTTTTAACAACTTTTACACTTTTACATCTTACACTTAGGCCTTTGGGCTACTTGGAATGGTTATTATTTTTTTAGATGTGAGGTATAAGTTGTGGGGTTTATTTGTCTGTTTTTGCGAATGGATGTCAAATTATTCCAGCACTATATGTTGAGAAGACTATCTTTTCTTGATTGAATACCTTTGCAGCTTTTCAGAAATAAATGTTTGCCTGGGTCTCTTTCTGGATTCTCTGTTCTGTACTACTGATCTGTTTGTCAATTTGCCAATGTTACACTATCTTAATTACATAGGATCATCCTAAGTCCTGAAATCAGGTAGAGTCCTCCAAATTTGTTCTTCTTTTCCAAAATTGTTTTGACTATTCTCACTTATTTGCTTTTACATATAAATTTTAGAATCAGTTTATCAATACCTACAAGAAATTCCTGCTAGCATTTTGATTTCAATTATGTTAAATTTATATATCAACATCAGAAGAACTGACATTTTGTTTCTTTTTTTGTAATTTAAAGATATTTTTCCCTTTTTATTTATATTCAAGTTAGTTAACATACCGTGTAGTCTTAGCTTCACAGAACCCAGTGATTCATCACTTACATATAACACCCAGGGCTCATCCCAAAAAGTGCCCTGCTCAATGACCGTCACCCATTTATCCAAAGGATATAAAAATGCTGATTTGAAGGGGCACACGCACCCCAATGTTCATAGCAGCGATATCAACAATTGTCAGATTATGGAAAAAGCCTAAATGTCCATCGGGTGATGAATGGATAAAGAAGATGTGGTTTATATATACAATGGAATACCACTCAGTGATGAAAAATAATGAAATCTTGCCGTTTGCAACAACGTGGATGGACCTAGAGCATATTACACTAAGCAAAACAAGTCAGTCAGCAAAAGACTTATCATATGATTTCACTCATATGTGGAAATTGAGAAACTCAACAGATGAACATAGGGGAAGGGAAGGAAAAATAAGGTAAAAACAGAGAGGGAGGCAAACCAGAAGAGGCTCCTAAATATAGAGAACAAACTGAGGGTCACTGGAGTGGGGAGGGTGGAGGGATAGGCTAAACAGAAGAACTGACATTTTAACAATCTTCTAATTTCTTTCAGTGTTCCAATCTATACATTTAGTGTATCTTTGTATTTATTTAGGTTTTCTTTATGTCATCAGTATTTGGCGATTTTAGCATACAGACCATACACATGTTTTGTTAGATACATACCTAAGAATTATATTTTTTAGTCCTACTGTAAAAGGTATTAATTTTAATTTTGAATTTCACCTTGTATTAAAATGTACCTGGGATTTAGTTTTAATCAGTTATGGACTTGCAGGCACAGAAATTATTGTCAAGAAGCAGGAAGTTTACAGATTTCTAGAAACAGGAAGCAGGATATGCCATGCAGGGCCACCTGGGGAAGTACCTGGTCTGTCAGGAGGCAGAAAGAGCAAGGGGAGACCATGGCCCAGAGCCTTTATTTTGTTCTCTGTAGGAAGGAATCAGGGGAGCAGGATAGGCAAGTTCGAACAAATTTAGGATTGGAGAGTTTGAATAATTTTAGTAGGCTCTGGGCTAAACAGGTGGTCTCAAGTTATTCTCTACTTGGCCTGGGGGTGACGCAGGGCAGGGGAAATACTGTTTTGGTGTGTGAGAGTTAGATAAAGGAGATGGTTGGGAGTATGGACTCAGAATTAGTTGGTTTGTATGTGAAAGGTGTATTCACAGGAAAGTTGTTCACTCCCCAGGTAGCACGGTCCCTATAATGTCAAAACATTGTAAAATACAGAAAATTTAAAAACATGATTAATGGATAGTGGGTCATCACTAGAATATAGAAAAAAAATGAAGGATTATTTTTG
Organism: Panthera uncia; assembly: GCF_023721935.1. NCBI lineage: Eukaryota > Metazoa > Chordata > Mammalia > Carnivora > Felidae > Panthera > Panthera uncia. The sequence goes on from NC_064816.1 coordinate 67,737,063, forward strand.
TACATTTATCTTTTATCCTATGATCTTGCTAAACTCACTTATTAATTCTAGGAGCTTTTGCGTAAATCACTTGGAATTTTCAATGTAGACAATTAGGTTGTCTGTGAATAGAGAGAATTTTATTTCTTCTTTTTCTGTCTGTGTGCTTTTTTGGTATTATCTTTTCTATCTTTTGGTATTATCTTTTTTGGCTATCTTTTCTAATTCTTGCATATATTTTAATATTATTAAAGCAATAATTTATTATTTGTTGAGCTTCAGTGTAAAGATGAATAATACTTGAAGAGCATATAAACTTATGGTCAAGTAAAATATATAAATACAATATGATGTAAGTGCTAGGACAGAGATGTGGTATCAGTGTGATGGGACTGGGCATACTAATTACGGCTGGGAAGCTAGGGAAAGCCTTCACGAACAGGGCTTTAAAGGAAGAATAAGAGTTTGCTGAATGGCCAAAAGGGGAGATACATACTAAGAAGAAAGAAGAGTGCACATGCAGGTGCAGAAAGGCCGAGGGGATAGAATGTATTTGGAAATGGTGAAGAGTTCAATTTAAGTGGAGCAAAAAGAGAGGTGATCAAGGATAACAGGATAGAAAGCTTTGAGATAGACTGTAATGAAACTGAATATGCCCAGCTCTAGATTTTAAACTTAATTCTGTAAGTAATGGAGAACCATAATGCTTTTTAAAGCCAGGAAGTAAAACAAGATTTGTCATTTAAATGTATAGTAAAGTAAAATTCACAGTGCACTTTTAAGTTTGTAATAATTTTAGATTATTAAGATGTGTTGATAACAGAATTATCAGGACAGGATGGCAGCTGGCTAATCTGCTTGCACCCAGCTTTCCATCAAAATACATATTAAAGAAAAGTGGCAGACCATTATGAACTATGAATGTTTATCAATTTATCACACTCCAGAAGGATTTTTCACTAATCAAACTATGGCTTAGGCATTGAAACACAGCCAGACTGGGGCACCTGGGTGCTCAGTCAGTTGAGCGTCCAACTTTGGCTCAGGTCATGATGTCACAGTGCGTGAGTTGGAGCCCCATGTTGGGCTCTGTGCTGGCAGCTCAGAGCCTGGAGCCTGCTTCCGATTCTGTGTCTCCCTCTCTCTCTGCCCTTAACCCACTCACATTCTGTCTCTGTCTCTCTCAAAAATAAATAAACATTTAAAAAAAATTTTAAAAATTAAAAAAAAAAGAAACACAGCCAGACAGAAAAAACAAAAATATAGAAACAAATATTGCTGTGTTCCCCTTTCTTGGAAACACAAAGCCTTCATCTAATGAGAGAAGTAGAGAGTAGTGGTGATGAATATAGACTCAAATCAATGACTGGATTTGAAAACATGGTTCTACCATTTACTTGCTTCGTGTTGTTAAAAATTTTACTTAAATTCAATTTTCTTATATATGAAATTGACTTAATATTACTTACCTTAAAAATTGTTGAGGTTGAAGTGGGATAACAAATGTGAAGTTCATAGCATTGAGCATGGTGGCATTCAATATTCCTTAGCTTGTTCCATCAGTAATGTTTTTTACATAAATCCATTTGGGGATTCCAACATGCTGCAATGCATATGACTGAGTTTTAAAGTGTCTGGACAGGGGCATCTGGGTGGCTCAATTGGTTAAGCGTCTGCCTCTTGGTTTTGGTTCAGGTTATGATCTCATGGTTTGTGAGTTCAAGCCCTGCATCAGGCTCCATGCTGTCAATGAGGAGCCTGCTTGGGATCCTCTCTCTCCCCTCTCTCTGCCCCTCCCCACTCATGCTGTCTCTGTCTCTCTCAAAATAAATAAATAAATAAACTAAAAGAAAATAAAGCCTCTGGACAAAAATTAGACATTTAAAATATGTAAAAAGGTTTTTCATAAAGATTTTTAAAAACCAACTTATACAAAAGAAAGTGGGACAAAGTACACTCAAAAATGTTAATGGATGATTTAAAATTAATAATGAAAGGGGCGCCTGGGTGGCTCAGTTGGTTAAGCGGCCGACTTCGGCTCAGGTCATGATCTCGTGGTCCGTGAGTTCGAGCCCCGCGTCGGGCTCTGTGCTGACAGCTCGGAGCCTGGAGCCTGTTTCAGATTCTGTGTCTCCCTCTCTCTCTGACCCTCCCCCGTTCATGCTCTGTCTCTCTCTGTCTCAAAAATAAATAAACGTTAAAAAAAATTAAAATTAATAATGAAAGCATTAAAAACTTTTAAATAGCCCTGTGAATCAAATAAGTGGAAATTAAATTGAGAAACCGTTTGCACTCATTAAGTTGCCCCTCCAAAAATACACATTTAAAAAGTTACTTGTCAGGGTGCAGTGAGCTTCTGCTAGTGAGAAAGCAAATTATTCTAATACTTCTAAAGTGCAATCCATCACTTGTTTATGAATCTTTAAATAGCTGATGTGCTTAAATGTAGCTGCATCAGTTAGTTTATGCTGCATAACAAACCATCCCAAAATTTAGTTTGTTAAAACAACAACCATGTATTATTTCTCATGAGTCTGTAAATTGGCTATAAATTGCTGATCTGTGTCCAACTAAGCTGATCTCAGCTGGGCTCATCCATGTGGACAGTTGGCAGGTTTCCTGGGAGCTGGCTGATCTAGGACAACCTCATCCAGGACAGCTTGGCTCTCTTCCATGTGATCACTCATCCTTCAGCAAACAGTCCAAGCTTTGTTCTCATGGCAGCAGCTTGGGTGAGAGAGAGACAGAAAGAGAGAGAGAGAGAGAGCAGAAGCATACAAGGCCTCCAAGGTCTAGGCTCAGATTTGGTGCACCGTCATTTCCACCAAATTCCATTGGCCGTAGCCTGTAATGAGGCCAGCCTAGATTCAAGAGATGGGGAAGTAGACTCCAGTTCTTGATGGGAGGAACTGTGAGTTCACAATGTAAAGGTCATGAATACAGAATAGAGAATTGGGGCCCCAAAGTGGCAATAGTATGAGAAACAAAAGAGACAATATCATATTGGCCAGAACCTGAGCAGGAATCTAACAATTGCATCCTTGATATGAAGGACTGAGAAGTACATTCCTAGACTATGTATCACGTGCTTTATTCTGTGGGATCCAGATCATTGACACCCAATGACACCAGACAAGGTGGGTTACAATGCAGAGAAATTTGAAGTACATATGATTAGAATAATATGATGTAAAAGTTCAATTAACTGGCATATTATCAAAAGTTTTGAAAATCAGGGGCGCCTGTGTGGCTCTTAAGCATCTGACTCTTGATTTCAGCTCAGGTCATGATTTCATGGCCTGTGAGTTTGAGCCCCTCATGGAACCCTGTGCTTGGGATTCTCTCTCCCCCTCTCTCTCTGCCCCTTCCCTGCTTGCACTCTCTCTCTCAAAATAAATAAATAAAAATTTTTTTTAAGTTTTAAAAATCAAATAGATGTGTTTTATTTAATCAGCCATGAAACTTTATGAAAACGGATTATATACAACTCTACAAAGTAAACCTCCAGAACGTCTAAAGTGAAACCTTTTATACCCCATGTATTATGATAGATTAGTATATTAAAACATCATTGCATTCCCTCACATTTTCCTCTTAGGATAAATATTCCCTGTTTTTTTTTTTTTTCTTCGTAGATCTTAACTGCAAAATCTCAGACCTTGCTGGTATACATTAGTCAGGTCTTATAATTCTTTCACTGTAAAACCTATTTCCTCCTCCTGGAAGACAGACAGTAATCACTAGGACCGGACTCTCGTTTCTCAGGATGGAAATAATGACAGGAGATGAAGGAAAAGCATCATCATGTAAGGTTTCTGCCTCAGGTGAACCTCACCAAGGACTAGAACAAAGGAAGCTTTCTCTCCTCTATCCAGAGAGAGAGAGAGAGCGAGCAAGCTGCAGGCCTGAGATATTCCAGGAAGTCAACCAAATGTCCCAGCCCCAGGGCTCAGGGTCTCATTATCAGAGACCTCACTTTGACAAAGGTGACCCATCAAGGATGTGCCTTCAGTCTCCCTTGCAGCAATCTCTTATAATAGGATCCACGGCCTGATTTTCAGCAGTGTCTTCCCTATAGTTGAAAGACCTAAGGGTTTCCCCAAACCCTGTCACGGAGACCTCTGACTGTCTGGTGGATAGTTTGTTAAAGGATTCTAATGCAATCAAGGCAACCCAGCCTGGATGTCATCCCTATGCACCTAGAAAAATAGTTAAAATTTGTTTTGCTTTGTTTCAAATACCATGCATCTAAAAAGGCATCCTTTTTCACTGACCAGATTTTCACCCAAACATCCAGTGCTTTTGTTTGTAGATGCTTTTTTAAAAAATTGTATTAATGTTTTATTTATTTTTGAGACAGAGAGAGACAGAGCATGAGCAGGGGAGGGGCCGAGAGAGAGCAAGACACAGAATCCGAAGCAGGCTCCAGGCTCTGAGCAGTCTGCACAGAGTCCGACTCAGGGCTTGAGCTCACAAACCGCGAGATCATGACCTGAGCGGAAGTTGGATGCTTAACCGACTGAGCCACCCAGGCGCCCCAACCAAACGTCCAGTGCTTTTGTAACCCAGGTATCAGCTGGGACCTCCCTACCTTGGAGTTCTTGATACCCTTCATAATTAGCTCAGACTCGAATCCCACACCCTGAGAAAGCTCAAAGCCTACTAAGATCTTCAAATTCCTGGTCTGCTCATCATCTCACAGCCACCTCTGCCCATGGACAACGTCTTCAGTGTTTGTTTGCCATGTGCTGTGTTGACATGGATGTGATGCTTTTCTTCAGATACCCCCCTCAGAAAGGTGGGGGGAGAGAAAAGGAAAAAAAAAAACTACTCACAAAAATATTTCTGGATGTTTGGAGGTAGGTTGTGGGGAAGGGAGGTGGCATTGCAAACATTTCCTGACTCTGCATTTAACAGTGTTGCTCAAATTCTTTTTGTCACCCTGCCACCCCATCTCATCGACTCTCCTCTTTCCTCCGTTGCTCACTTCCCCCCACTCAGATTGCCTTGGAAACTAAAAGGCACTTTGTCCTCACTGTTATGGAGAGCTGAAGTTCAGCTTTCCCTTAATTCTTACTCCCAAACTTTCCCACATAAACCCTCAGTCCAGCAGGAAAGGGCTGCTGTTCCACGGAAGTCATTTTTGTTTTATCAGATGTACAGATTATAAATAGTAACATTTGCTTTTCTCTCACACTTTTCTGATCCTGTGACTCATTATTATCCCCAAGAAGTCTCAAAACATGTAGCCCTTAAACACATTTCTTTCTCAAGGAAACCCTTACACAAAAAAAGCAAGACTATCCTTCTGAAGTCAAGGTTTCCTTATTGCAAGGGAAAGACTTCTATTCCTGTTCTGCCTCATTACCTCATGGAGCTCTGAAGTCCAATTCCTTCTTTTCCTAATCATTTCCAGCAAGAGGGGCTCATGTGTATTTATTTAGCTATGTTTTTCAGCCTCTTTGTCTCAATTTCTCTCATTTAAAAGTGGAAATAATAATAATGTCTTCTTTATAAGTTTATTACAAGAATTAAATAAATGAATACACTTAGAACAGTGTCTACCTAGCACAAAAAGGGTTCAATGTACATTATTCACTTATATTATAATTATGATTATCATATCTGGACCCAAGAGTCTTTTCATTGACAGTAAAAAGTAAAGTGGCCTAATGTTTCTGAATGTCAACTAGGTGTAAGATAGGGCTTATTTTGAAAATGGCAGCACAGAATTAAAATAGCACTTTCTACAAAGTACCCTCTCTCAGTCCCTTTTTTTTTTTTCTGATATCAGACTCTATCCCATACTTAATTTAATACCTCTCCAACTAGAGAGTAAAAAATAGACTGAATGCCATGTTTTCTACACACACACACACACACACACACACACACATATACATACATGATGTAGGAGAAGAGAGGGCTATACAGGGTCAAGGAGATTTGGGGAGAAGATGCATGTGACATCCTTTCTGGCCACGCCTCAACACCAGCCAGATTTCAGGGTTTCCTCTTGGATACAGCCCATCAGAGACAACTTGTTTCTATGCATGCTGAAGAACATTTTCTCTCTTAGGGAATGTTGGGAGAATACTGTCAAAGTCCTGGCAGAGCCTTATTGGGGACCGTGCTCCTTTTTTTTTCTTTGGCCCCTGGAAATGACTTCCATTCAACATTTGCCTTAATCAAATGGATAAGATAAGCAATGTATCTTAAATAGCCCTCTTATAATGCACCTGGGTGGCTCGGTCGGTTAGGCGTCCGACTTTGGCTCGAGTCATGATCTCGTGGTCTGTGGGTTCAGGCCCCATGGCGGGCTCTGTGCTGACAGCTCAGAGCCTGGAGCCTGCTTTGGATTCTGTGTCTCCTCTCTCTGCCCCTTCCCTGCTTGTGCTCTGTCTCTTTATGTCTATCAAAAATAGATAAATGTAAAAAATAAATAATAAAAAAAAGAAATATGAATGCAATTTTGGAATTTATGCCTTTTTTCCCCCAAAAAGTATGAAATCTGGGGAAAAATCTGGGGAAAATCTAAAATCTGGGGAAAAAACAGATTATGTTCTTAACATCTCTTGAAAAAAAATCTCAAAAAGCCTTCTTATTCCCTCCAATATCATCCTGCAATCTGAAGTTTAAAGTTGAGAATAAATTTAAAATATAAGTGGTAAGAAAAACTAGGCAAATTTTTTGTCACCTATATGATGAAGAAATCCATAATATTTAAATTTTTTTAATGTTTATTTATTTCTGAGACAGAGAGAGACAGAGCATGAGTGGGGGAGGGGCAGAGAGAGAGGGGGACACAGAATCCCAAGCAGGCTTCAGGCTTTGAGCTGTCAGCACAGAGCCCGACGCAAGGCCCGAACTCACAGACCGCGAGATCATGACCTGAGCCGAAGCCAGACGCTCAACTGACTAAGCCACCCAGGCGCCCCAGAAATCCATAGTATTTAAAGAACAATTACAAGCTAATGAGAAAAAGGAACAATCTGTTAAGAAAAAAAGGAGGATCTAGCTAAGAAAAGCAAGTCACCACAAAACACAAAATAATGTGTCACCTTACTAGCAATCTAAGGTGAACATATTTACGAACAGTAATTATGGGTCATTTTTGCCTAAGAAATGTGCCAATACTGGGGCGGCTGGATGGCTCAGTCAGTTCAGCTTCCAACTCTTGGTGTTGGCTCAGGTCATAATCTCAGGTTTCGTGAGATCGAATTCCACATCTGGCTGTGTGCTGACAGCACAGAGCCTGCTTGGGGTTCTCTGTCTCTCTGTCTCTCTGTCTCTCTCTTTCTCTCTCTCCCTCTCTGCTTCCCTCACCCACTCAGTTGCATGGCACACACTCTCTCTAAATAAAAAAACATTGAAAAAACAGATATGCGCCAATACTAATAGTAAAAGAAAAAGAAAAATACCTGATTTGGGTGATGGTGATGATGATAAACTGTCATTCTTTTGTTGAATAGAATAGGAGGATGAGTTGGTTCAAAGATTATAGTTTGAAGGTAATTGGCAATACTTAACACCTTGTTCTTTGACCCCCAAATTGTCATTACACAAATTTATCCTAGAAATGTATCTACGATATATTTAAATACTTATCTCTGGAGATGCTTAATGGAGTATTTTTTGTAATTAAAAAAAATTATAAACAACTTAAAAATACAATATAGTGTATTTGTTATAGTATGATGTATTCTTAGAATGGATTACTATGAGGAAGTTGAAAATGCTAATGTAGGAAGACTAGGTATGATATGGAAAAATATTTACGGCATTTTAGGGGAAGATGAGAGTGAGAAAACTACCTCCTTAGTTATGCTTTCTTCTTAACAGATTCAAACCTTCATCACTCCTCAAGTTCTTTATCTAACACATTGAGTTCTCAGCTCTTACTTTGAAGGAAAAAAAAAATCTGCCAGATTCAACCTGTCTAAACTTCTGTCATGACACCTACAAGTTTCCTGACTTACCCAGGGCCACTTCATTCTCTCTTGTGATGATGACAGAGGCATTCCCTTTTCTAGCCTTCACCTCATTCTGCCACCTGGACTTTGGGGAGCTATCTGCCCCCCTCTAATATATGAGGGGCAGGGCAAACTTTAAATGCTGGCCTGCATACCTGGGTCTAAACATTTTAAAGTTATAAATCAAACCAAATCTTACGTCAAATATGTTTCATCATCCTAATGAACAAATATGCCTCTCTAATGACCTGGAAAGCCAGGCCGGAATCCAAATTTACCAAATAATTTCTTCACTTTCACTGAGATTATTATATACAATTTTCTTTCTTGTTAATTTGGTCATTTATATTGTAAATCACTATAATGGTTTTGATGGTTTTAATCTTATATCAACCTTACTTTCTGAGAGTCCCACATGTTAGTGAGGTATTTTCTTTTCTATATATACTAAGATTTTTTTTAATCAGGTTACAGTGACAAAGTTTCTCTGGCTTTATAATATAAATTATCCAGTGATCTCGTTATAATAGTCCCTTTTTATAATTTTAATGTTTGCAAGATCCATAATGATGTCCCGTTTTTCATTCCTGATATGAATGAATAACATTGGGTCCTTTGTTCTTGACCAGCTTCCCAGGAGTTTAATTTTAGTAGTATTTACCAAGACTCAACTTTTGGAATTACTGACCTCCCCATTTTATTATTACTGTTAATGTTATTATGTCCTCAGTTTTTACATTTAGCTATATTTTCATTAGCTATATTAGATCATTTTTTTCTGCCTTTTGGTTTAATTGGGTGCTCTTTTACTAATTTCTTTAGATGAATACTTAGATCATTGTTTTTCAGTCTTTTTTCTAATATGTGCATTTAAGGCTATAAATTTTGTATAAGCATAGATTTAGCAGCATTTAACAAACATTAAAATTTGATATATTTGTCTAGAAGTAGAAACCATTTTTTGTACTACTTTTTAATTGCTACATTCTTTTTTTTCAATATATAAAATTTATTGTCAAATTGGTTTCCATACAACACTCAGTGCTCATCCCAAAAGGTGCCCTCCTCAATACCCATCACCCACCCTCTCCTCCCTCCAACCCCCCATCAACCCTCAGTTTGTTCTCAGTTTTTAAGAGTCTCTTATGCTTTGGCTCTCTCCCACTCTAACCTCTTTTTTTTTTTCCTTCCCCTCCCCCATGGGTTTCTGTTAAGTTTCTCAGGATCCACATAAGAGTGAACACATATGGTATCTGTCTTTCTCAGGATGACTTATTTCACTTAGCATCACACTCTCCAGTTCCATCCACATTGCTACAAAGGGCCATATTTCATTCTTTCTCATTTTCACGTAGTACTCCATTGTGTATATAAGCCACAATTTCTTTATCCATTCATCAGTTGATGGACATTTAGGCTCTTTCCATAATTTGGCTATTGTTGAGAGTGCTGCTATAAACATTGGGGTACAAGTGCCCCTCTGCATCAGCACTCCTGTATCCCTTGGGTAAATTCCTAGCAGTGCTACTGCTGGGTCATAGGGTAGGTCTATTTTTAATTTTTTGAGGAACCTCCACATTGTTTTCCAGAGTGGCTGCACCAATTTGCATTCCCACCAACAGTGCAAGAGGGTTCCCGTTTCTCCACATCCTCTCCAGCATCTATAGTCTCCTGATTTGTTCCTTTTGGCCACTCTGACTGGTGTGAGGTGATATCTGAGTGTGGTTTTGATTTGTATTCCCTTGATGAGGAGCGACATTGAGCATCTTTTCATGTGCCTGTTGGCCATCCGGATGTCTTCTTTAGAGAAGTGTCTATTCATGTTTCTGCCCATTTCTTCAATGGATTATTTGTTTTTCTGGTGTGGAGTTTGGTGAGCTCTTTATAGATTTTGGATACTAGTCCTTTGTCCGATATGTCATTTGCAAATATCTTTTCCCATTCCATTGGCTGCCTTTTAGTTTTGTTGGTTGTTTCCTTTGCTGTGCAGAAGATTTTATCTTCATGAGGTCCCAGTAGTTCATTTTTGCTTTTAATTCCCTTGCCTTTGGGGATGTGTCAAGTAAGAAATTGCTATGGCTGAGGTCAGAGGGGTCTTTTCCTGCTTTCTCCTCTAGGGTTTTGATGGTTTCCTGTCTCATATTCAGGTCCTTTATCCATTTTGAGTTTATTTTTGTGAATGGTGTGAGAAAGTGCTCTAGTTTCAACCTTCTGCATGTTGCTGTCCAGTTCTCCCAGCACCATTTGTTAAAGAGACTGTCTTTTTTCCATTGGATGTTCTTTCCTGCTTTGTCAAAGATTATTTGGCCATACGTTTGTGGGTCTAGTTCTGGGGTTTCTATTCTATTCCATTGGTCTATGTGCCTGTTTTTGTGCCAATACCATGCTGTCTTGATGATTACAGCTTTGTAGTAGAGGCTAAAGTCTGGGATTGTGATGCCTCCTGCTTTGGTCTTCTTCTTCAAAATTACTTTGGCTATTCGGGGCCTTTTTTGGTTCCATATGAATTTTAGGATTGCTTATTGTAGCTTTGAGAAGAATGCTGGTGTAATTTTGATTGGGATTGCATTGAATGTGTAGATAGCTTTGGGTAGTATTGACATTTTGAAAATATTTATTCTTCCAATCCATGACCACGGAATGTTTTTCCATTTCTTTATATCTTCTTCAATTTTCTACATAAGTTTTCTATAGTTTTCAGCATACAGATCTTTTACATCTTTGGTTAGATTTATCCCTAGGTATTTTATGCTTCTTGGTGCAATTGTGAATGGGATCAGTTTCTTTATTTGTCTTTCTGTTCATTATTAGTGTATAAGAATGCAACTGATTTTTGTACATTGATTTTGTATCCTGCAACTTTGCTAAATTCATGTATCAGTTCTAGCAGACTTTTGGAGGAGCCTATCGGATTTTCCATGTATAATATCATGTCATCTGCAAAAAGTGAAAGCTTCACTTCATCTTTGCCAACTTTGATGACTTTGATTTGCTTTTGTTGTCTGATTGCTGATGCTAGGACTTGCAACACTATGTTAAGCAGCAGTGGTGAGAGTGGACATCCCTGTCGTGTTCCTGATCTTAGGGAAAAAGCTCTCAGTTTTTCCCCATTGAGGATGATGTTAGCTGTGGGCTTTTCATAAATGGCTTTTTTGATGTTTAAGTATGTTCCTTCAATCCCAACTTTCTCGAGGGTTTTTATTAAGAAAGCGTGCTGAATTTTGTCAAATGCCTTTTCTGCATCAATTGACAGGATCATATGGTTCTTTTATCTTTTCTTTTATTAATGTGATATATCATGTTGATTGATTGATGAATGTTGAACCAGCCCTGCATCCCAGGAATGAATCCCACTTGACCATGGTGAATAATTCTTTTTATATGCTGTTGAATTCGATTTACTAGTATCTTATTGAGAATTTTTGCATCCATATTCATCAGAGATATTGGCCTGTAGTTCTCTTTTTTTACTGGGTCTCTGTCTGGTTTAGGAATCAAAGTAATACTGGCTTCATAGAATGAGTCTGGAAGTTTTCCTTCCCTTTCTATTTTTTGGAATAGCTTGAGAAGGATAGGTATTAAATGTCTGGTAGAACTCCCCTGGGAAGCCATCTGGTCCTGGACTCTTATTTGTTGGGAGATTTTTGATAACTGATTAAATTTCTTCGCTGGTTATGGGTCTGTTCAAGCTTTCTATTTCCTCCTGATTGAGTTTTGGAAGTGTGTGGGTGTTTAGGAATTTGTCCGTTTCTTCCAGGATGTCCAGTGTGTTGGCATATAATTTTTCATAGTATTCCCTGATAATTGCTTGTATCTTTCAGGGATTGGTTGTAATAATTCCATTTTCATTCATGATTTTATCTATTTGGGTCATCTCCCTTTTCTTTTTGGGAAGCCTGGCTAGAGGTTTATCAATTTTGTCTATTTTTTCAAAAAACCAACTCTTGGTTTCATTGATCTGCTCTACAGTTTTTTAGATTCTATATTGTTTATTTCTGCTCTGATCTTTATTATTTCTCTTCTTCTTCTGGGTTTTGGGTGTCTTTGCTGTTATGCTTCTATTTCCTTTAGGTGTGCTGTTAGATTTTGTATTTGGGATTTTTCTTGTTTCTTGAGATAGGCCTGGATTGCAATGTATTTTCCTCTCAGGACTGCCTTCGCTGCATCCCAAAGCATTTGGATTGTTGTATTTTCATTTTCGTTTGTTTCCATATATTTCTTAATTTCTTCTCTAATTGCCTGGTTGACCCATTCATTCTTTAGTAGGGTGTTCTTTAACCTCCATGCTTTTGGAGGTTTTCCACACTTTTTCCTGTGGTTGATTTCAAGCTTCATAACATCGTGGTCTGAAAGTATGCATGGTATGATCTCAATTCTTGTATACTTATGAAGGGCTGTTTTGTGACCCAGTGTGTGATCTATCTTGGAGAATGTTCCATGTGCACTCGAGAAGAAAGTATATTCTGTTGCTTTGGGATGCAGAGTTCTAAATAGATCTGTCAAGTCCATCTGATCCAATGTATCATTCAGGGCCCTTGTTTCTTTATTGACTGTGTGTCTAGATGATCTATCCATTTCTGTAAGTGGAGTGTTAAAGTCCCCTGCAATTATCACATTCCTATCAATAAGGTTGCTTATGTTTGTGAGTAATTGTTTTAAATATTTGGGAGCTCCTGTATTCAGCTCATAGACAATTATAATTGTTAGCTCTTCCTGATGGATATTCCCTGTAATTATTATATAATGCCCTTCTTCATCTCTTGTTACAGCCTTTAATTTAAAGTCTAGTTTGTCTGATATAAGTATGACTACTCCAGCTTTCTTTTGACTTCCAGTAGCATGATAGTTCTCCACCCCCTCACTTTCAATCTGAAGGTGTCCTCAGGTCTAAAATGAGTCTCTTGTAGACAGCAAATAGATGGGTCTTGTTTTTTTATCCATTCTGATACTCTATGTCTTTTGGTTGGCACATTTAGTCCATTTACATTCAGTGTTATTATAGAAAGATATGGGTTTAGAGTCATTGTGATGTCTGTAGGTTTCATGCTTGTAGCGATGTCTCTGGTACTTTGTCTCACAGGATCCCCCTTAAGATCTCTTGTAGGACTAGTTTAGTGGTGACGAATTCCTTCAGTTTTTGTTTGGGAAGACCTTCATCTCTCCTTCTATTCTAAATGACAGACTTGCTGGATAAAGGATTCTTGGCTGCATATTTTTTTCTCTTCAACACATTGAAGACTTTCTGCCATTCCTTTCTGGCCTGCCAAGTTTCAGAAGAGGGATTGGTCATGAGTCTTATCAGTCTCCCTCTATATGTTAGAGCATGTTTATCCCTAGGTGCTTTCAGAATTTTCTCTTTATCCTTGTATTTTGCCAGTTCACTATGATATGTCATGCAGAAGATCGATTCAAGTTACGTCTGAAGGGAGTTCTCTGTGCCTCTTGGATTTCAATGCCTTTTTCCTTCCCCAGATCCAGGAAGTTCTCGGCTATTATTTCTTCAAGTACACCTTCAGCACCTTTCCCTCTCTCTTCCTCCTCTGGGATACCAATTATGCGTAGATTATTTCTCTTTAGTGCATCACTTAGTTCTCTAATTTTCCACTCATACTCCTGGATTTTGTATCTCTCTTTTTCTCAGCTTCCTCTTTTTCCATAATTTTATCTTCTAGTTCACCTATTCTCTCCTCTGCCTCTTCAAACCAAGCCGTGGTCATCTCCATCTTATTCTGCAGTTCATTTATAGCATTTTTTAGCTCCTCCTGGCTGTTCCTTAGTCCCTTGATCTCTGTAGCAATAGATTCTCTGCTGTCCTCTATACTATTTTCAAGCCCAGCGATTAATTTTATGACTATTATTCTAAATTCACTTTCTGTTATATTGTTTAAATCATTTTTGATCAGTTCGTTAGCTGTTATTTCCTGGAGATTCTTTTGAGGGGAATTCTTCCGTTTTGTCATTTTGAATTAAAAAAAATTTTTTTAATGTTTTATTTATTTTTGCGACAGAGAGAGACAGAGCATGAGCAGGGGAGGGGCAGAGAGAGAGGGAGACACAGAATCCGAAGCAGGCTCCAGGCTCTGAGCTGTCAGCACAGAGCGTGATGCGGGGCTTGAACCCACAGACAGTAAGATCATGACCTGAGCCGAAGTCTGACGCTTAACGGACTGAGCCACCCAGGCGCCCCTCCTTTCGTCATTTTGGATAGTCCCTGGAGTGGTGCGGCACTTCCCCTGTGCTGTCTTGAATAACTTGCGTTGGTGGACGGGGCTGCAGTCAGACCTGATGTCTGCCCCCAGCCCACCGCTGGGGCCACAGTCAGACTGGTGTGTGCCTTCTCTTCCCCTCTCCTAGGGGCGGGATTCACTGTGGGGTGGGGTGGCTGTCTGGGCTACTTGCACACTGCCAGGCTTGTGGTGCTGGGGATCTGGCGTATTAGCTGGGGTGGGTAGGCAAGGTGCACGGGGGCAGGAGGGGCAGGCTCAGCTCGTTTTTCCTTCAGAGATCCGTTTAGGGAGGGGCCCTGCGGTACCGGGAGGGAGTCGGACCCGCCAGAGGGATGGATCTGAAGAAGCACAGAGTTGGGTATTTGCACGGTGCCAGCGAGTTCCCTGGCAGGAACTGGTTTCCTTTGGGATTTTGGCTGGGGGATGGGCGAGGGAAATGGCGCTGGCGAGCGCCTTTGTTCCCTGCCAAGCTGAGCTCTGTCATCTGGGGCTCAGCAACTCTCCCTCCCATTGTCCTCCAGCCCTCCCAGTTCTCCGAGCAGAGCTGTTAGCTTATAACCTTCCAGATGTCAAGTCCCGATTGCTGTGGGAACACACTCCGTCTGGCCCCTCCGCTTTTGCCAGCCAGACTCGGGGGCTCTGCTTGGCCGGCGAGCCGCCCCTCCACCTGGGCTCCCTCCCGCCAGTCCGTGGAGCGCGCACCGCCTCGCCGCCCTTCCTACCCTCTTCCCCGGGCCTCTCGTCTGCGCTTGGCTCCGGAGACTCCTTTCTGCTAGTCTTCTGGTGGTTTTCTGGGTTATTTAGGCAGGTGTAGGTGGAATCTGAGTGATCAGCAGGACGCGGTGAGTCCAGCGTCCTCCTACGCCGCCATCTTCCTACCTATCCCAATTGCTACATTCTTATACACACTTGACTCTGTTTCTAGACTTCTTTTTCTATTCTATTTGTCTGTTTATCCCTGCAAGAATCCCACCTTGCTTTACTTTTCCTCATTCTATAAGATGATTTGATAGCTCACAGAGTGAGGCCCTTTTCAATGTAGTGATTATGGACAATTCTCTTGTCTCTTCTTATAAATTCATTCACAGGTATAAACTTTAAAATAATTTTGTCAGGCTCTCTAAAAAATATCATTAGACTTATGTTCTGAGGAGAATTGAAAATATACATTAGTTTAGGAAGAAGTGACATGTTTATAATATTAACTTTTTACATCCAGGAACAGGATATATCTGTACATTTATTCAATGAATTTCTTTTATTTGTCTTTAAAGTATAATTGACATATAATACTATACTAGGTTCATGTATACACCATAGTGATTTGACAATTATCTACATTACAAAATACACCACAACAAGTGTAGTTACTTTCTGTCACCATACAAATTTATTACAATATTATTGACTATATTCCCTATGTTATATTTTTCATCCATGTGACTATTTTAAAACTGGAGATTTGTACCTTCTAATCTTCTTTTCCTATCCCACCCAAGCCCATTCCCCTCTGGCAACCACCAGTTTGCTGTGTGTATGAATCTGTTTCTGTTTTTGTTTGTTTTCTAATTTGTTTTGTTTTTTAGATTCCACATATAAGTGAAATCATATAATATTTGTCTTTCTCTGTCTCACTTGTTTCACTTGGCACAATATTCTCTAGGTCTTTCCATGTTATCACAAATGACAAGATTTCATTATTTTTATGGCTGAGTAATATTCCATTGTGTATATATACTACATCTTCTTTATCCATTCATCTGTTGATTGATATTTGGGTTGCTTCTATCTTGGCTATTATAGATATTATATATATAATATAATAACATATATGATATATATTATATATATTATTATTTTATATAATACATATAATATTGCAGCTATATTATATTTGCAATAAACATAGGGGTGCATAATCTTTTCAAATTAGTGTTTTGGTTCTTTGCATAAATATTCATAAGTGTAATTACTGAGTTGGATGGTACTTCTATTTTTCATTTTTTTAAGAACCTCCATATTGTTTTCCACAGTGGCTGCACCAATTTACAATCTGACCAACAGTGCACAAGCATTCCATTTTCTCTACGTCCTTGTCAACACTTGCTATTTCTTGTCTTTTTGATACTAACCTTTCTGACTGGAGTGAGGTAAAGTCTCATTGTGGTTTTATTTGCATTTCTGGGATGATTAGTGATGTTGAACACTTTTTCATGGGTCTGTTGGCTATGTGTACTATGTGTATGTCTTCATTGGAAAAGTTTCTATTCATGTTTTCTGCCCATTTTTTAATTGAATTGTTTTGAATTTTTTGTGTGTGGAGTTGTATGAGTTCTTTATATATTTTGAATTTTAGCCCCTTAACAGATATATAAATTGCAAATATCTTGTCTCATTTCTGTGGGTTGCCTTTTTGTTTGGTTGATGGTTTCCTTTGCTGTCCAAAGTTTTTAGTTTGATATAGTCCCAATTGTTCACTTTTGCTTTTGTTTCCTGTGCCTCAGGAGACTCATCCAGAAAAATATTGCTAAGGCTGATGTTTAAGAGTTTACTGCCTATGTTTTTTTCTAGGTGTTTTATGGTTTAATATCTCACATTTAGGTCTTTAATCCATGTTGAGTTTATTTTTATCATTACATTTGTCTCCATGTATTTGATTTTTATTGACTCATTGGTTGTATAGTAGTATGTTGTTTAGGTTCCATATCTTTATGCTTTTTTTCCATTTTTTCTTGTGATTGATTTCTAGTTTCATACTACTATGGTTGGAAAAAGATGCATGATATGATTTCAATCTTCTTGAATTTACTGAGACTCATTTTGTAACTTAATGTGATCTATCTTAGAAAATATTCCTTGTGCACTTGAAAAGAATGTGTGTTCTGATGTTTTTGGATGGAATAGTCCGTATGTATATCTATGAAGTTTATCTGGTCTAATGTGTCATTCAAAGCCACTGTTTCCTTGTTGATTGTCAGAATGATCTATCAATGTAAGCAGGGTGTTAAAGTCCTCTACTATTATTGTATTACTATCAGTTTCTCCCTTTATGTCTGGTAATATTTGCTTTATGCAAATGTTCCTATTTTGGCTACATAGTTATTTACAATTGTATTAACCTCTTGTTGGATTAATCTCTTTATCAGTAGGTAGTGTCCTTTGTCTTTTGCTACAGTCTTTGTTTTAAAGTCTATTTTGTCTAAGTATTGTTACCCTAGTTTTTTTTTTTTTTTTTCAGTTCTATTTCCACGGAATATCTTTTTCCATCTGTTCACTTTCAGTCTATGTCTTTAGGTTTGAAGTGAGTCTCTTATAAGCAGCATATAGATGGGTCTTTTTTTTTTTTTTATCCATTCAGTAATCTGATGTCTTTTAATTGGAGCATTTAGTCCATTTATATTCAAAGTAACTATTGATAGTCATGTGGTTATTGCCATTTTGTTCATTGTTTTCTGGCTGTTTTCGTAGTTTTTTGCTGAGCCTTTCTTATTCTCCTACTCTTTTCCATTGTTATTTGATGACTCTATAGTGTTACGCTTGAATTTATCTTTTGTGTGTCTATGATAGGTTTTTCATTTGTGGTTACCATGAGGTTCATATATAATATCCTATGTATATAACAGTCTATATTAAGTTGATGGTTGCTTAACTGAACACATTCTAAAAGCACTACGTTTTTACTCTCTCTCCATGTTTTAAGTATATGGTGTCATATTTTACATATTTTTATTTTGTGATTTCTTTGATTAATTTTTGTAGATATAATTGATTTTACCATTTTCATCTTTTTAGACTTCATTCTAGTTTTATAAGTTCTTGATCTACTGCCTTTACTGTATATTTGCTTTTACCAGTGAATTTTTTTCCTTTCATAATTTTCTTACTTCTAGTTACAGCCTTTTCTTTTCCATTTAAAGAAATCCTTTTAATATTTCTTGTAAGGCCATTTTAGTGGTAATGAACTCCTTTAACTTTTGTTTGTCTGGGAAACTCTTTATCTCTTCTTCAATTCTGAACAATTATCTTGCCAGGTAAAGTATTTTTGATTGTAGGTTTTTTTCTTTTAGCACTTGGAATAAATCATGCCTCTCTCTTCTGCTGCAAAGTTTCTGCTAAAAATCAGCTAATAGTCTTATGGGGTTTCCCTTGTATGTAACTGCTTGCTTTTCTTTTGCTGCTTTTAATATTTTCTCTTTATATTTAGTTTTTGCCATTTTAACTATTATGGGTCTTGGTGTGGACCTTTTTGAGTTCATCTTATTTGGGGCTCTATGTACTTCCTAGATCTGGGTGTCTTCTTCCTTCCCTGTGTTAGGAGAATTTTCAGCTATTATTTCTTCAGATATGTTTTCTATTCCTTTCTCCCTTCCTTTTCCCTCTGGGACACATATAATGAGAATGTTATTATGCTTGATATTCTTACAGAGATACGTTAACCTATTTTTGTTTGTTCTATTTTTTTTTTCTTTTTGCTGTTCAGTGTGGTTGCTTTCCACTACCCTATCTTCCAAATTACTGTTCCATTTTTCTGCATCCTCTAATCTACTGTTGGTTCACTCTAGTCTATTTTTCATTTCAGTTATTGTATTCTTCAGCACTGACTGGTTCTTTTTTATATGTTCTAACTCTTGAAGTTCTCCCTGAGTTCATCCACTCTTCTTTCAAAACTGGTGAATATCTTTGTGACAACTACCTTGAACTCTTTATTAGGTAGATTGCTTATCTGTGTTTCATTTAGCTCTTTTTCCGAGGTTTTGTCTTGCTCTTTTGCTTGGATCATATTTTTCTTTGTCCTCATTTTGTCTAACTCTCTGTGTTTGTTACTATGCATTAGGTAGATCAGCAATGTCTCCCAGTCTTGAAAGTAATGGCCTTACATAGGTGTCCTGTGGTACCCAGTAATGAAATCACTGTGGTCACCAGAGTCATGCATTTTAGAAGTGTCCCTTTTGTGGGCTGCATACAGCCCTGTTGTGGTTGGGCCATGACTGCTGTGAGTGTACTAGTGTGTGGGGTCACCCCTCAGCCTAGCTGTCAGCAGTGACTGGCTGCAGCTGCCGTGGGTGCACTGGTGGGCAGGGTTTGTCTCTGGCCTGACTGATTGGGAGGTCCAGCTGGTAGCCACTACAGGGTGGGGTAGTTCCAGGCTCAGCTGTGGCTACCGTATTCATCCTGGTGCAATTGCCCTGCTGCCCCAGAGGCTGGGCATGACTGCTGCCATTCCCCCACTTTCTGTTTAATAGCCATTTGAACTCAGAGTCAGTGCAGTTGACCAATCTAGGACTTGTACTCAAGCCCTGGATGCAGGATAAGCTGGGAAAACTAATTTCATCTTCTATATCACACCAACACTCACAAGGTTCAGGATTCTCTAAACATGTAAAGATGCCAGACAGTAGCCCACACATGGTCAAAAGATGGCTTTTACACTTTAATTAAGGTTAACGAATGTCTCCTTTAACCTACTAATGTGAAAAAATATATTAGAGTCCCTTATGTTGCATATATGGAACACAAATTCTACTTGGCTTCATTATTCTTTAAATATAATCCTTATTTCAACTTATTCATACTTACCTATATTTATCATTGGGAATGGTCAAGAATTTTCCTTTTTGTGCTAACTCTGTCAGGGTTTTCAGAGCTATATAAATTGTGTTGGAAAGATTTCCTATTCTATCTAGGCCCTTGAGAAATTCATCTAAGAGAGGCATGATCTGTTCTTGAAGGGATTGGTCTAAATGATCAATAGAACTTCCTACTCTATTACATTTTGGGACAGTTTTTTGACAATATTCCCAAATTTTTCATGATTATTGATCTATTCAGGTTTATGTCTCTTCTGCAGTCAATGTCTTAGAAAATGTCAAGGAGTGAAGTTAGTATGTTAAAAGCTGAGAGATGCCGGCAAGAACTGGTTTGTAGTCCATGAACATGAGTGATAGAGATTGCAAATGGATTATTTTTAGAAAGTGTGTAAGAGAAACCCTTCCAGTTCAGTAAGGTAAGGTTGTCACACTGTTAAGTTACTGACGTTGTTTATATTGAGAGTGTGTCTGTCCAGAGATTGAATACTGGAGGTATTTAGTTTGAGAAGTTTAGTGGATTTCTTCTTCATTGAGTTGGTTCACTCCTGTTTGCTACAGTTTCCCAAAATTTCAGGCCTTGTCACACAGTCACATCATCTTGAGAATCCCTGAAAGCATTCAAGTCTGTTTCTTTTTAAGGCACCATTTTAAAATTATTTTATGCTTTGAAAATTATAACAATATTATATGCATGCTATACAATAAGACAACCAGTACATTATAAATATATATAATGACAAAGCTAACCCTCTCCCTGCCATCTCACCCATCCCTGTGAGATAACCAGGATAAACAGCATGCCATATGCCAGCCCTCTGTTCCCTTATTCATACAGGTACCTTTAAATGTATATGGTTTCTTTGTGTCTTTGTTTGCTTGTACTAAAATGGAATCATACTTTGCCCAGTTTACAAATTGTTTTTCCTTGAAGGCTTAATTTTGGAAAATCTCAAACCCATACAAGTAGTATGATGAATTCATATGTACCCACCATAGAGCTTCAACTCTTATCAACTCAAAGTTAATCTTGTTTCAAATTCTACCCTCACCTGTCCATATACCCCCCATATCTGAGATTATTGTTATTTTTCATATATAGTATTCTTCCCCAACATTTAACTTTTAAATCCTCACACCTATAAAAATTGTTGGAAGGCTAGTACAATGAACAATCATTTACCCATCACCTGGATTTACTACTTGTTTTTCATCATTGAGAACATTTTATGAACATTTTTATATTTAGATATAACTTTATCTTTCCCCCCCTAATTCCTTGATACAAAAACACACATATATATTACTCTATATAATTACTCATTTTTCTAGAACACTGTTGATGTGCAGAAGCAAAAGTTGGCTGAAATGCTTCAAACAAGATGGCCAAGTTCACCCAAACAGAAGGATTTAACCAAAACGGTTGCCAAATGGAAAAAAAAAAAAAAAAAAAAAAAGGAAGCTCTATGCAACAACAGTGTAGGCAGGCAATTTTTCATGCTTAGCAGGGGAACTTCAAAAACTTCTTCTGCCAAAGTGCTCGCAGACACTTAACTTGAGGCCCAGGCAGCCATCTATATGAAATGGCCCCACTCCTCAGGGAAAACAGGGCAGGTAGGAGCTCTGAGTCCTGGCCTTGGGCTCAGCAGACCTCTTCAATGACCAGACTGCTAGCCAAAGTCTTTTTAAATAAACCGTTGGAACAGTAAGTAATTCCAAGTCCAACTGCTTTTAGATCACTCAAATTGCTTTTTGAATTGGGCAAAGTTTACCACTAGTATTGTATTTTTGTCAATTCTTGTATTTCTAATAGTTTGCACTTTATATACCTTTTCAAAGTATTATTAGGTATATCAAAGTTCATGAAAATTATCACTGCATTTTGAATTTCAGTTTTTATAGAAGAAAAATGATCCAATTTGGTAGTAACAAATGATATATGTTTGCCTAGCCTTCTGTGCACATATCTCTCTTCTCACCTTGTAGCAGCAGGAAACAAGTCTTGTAAGACTGAGAAAATCTGGATACCAGCCTTTTCTCTCCATATATATTTTCCCATTTTGAACAATGATGAATTATACCATGAACTTAACACCACTTAGGTGGTGATTAGATTTCTTTTCCAGGTTTATATATGAAAGGGATTTTAGTATTCATAACTCAAGACTTGGTCTACATCAACTAATGTTACCATCATGATCCCAACAAATTTTTGTTTGCATTTCCCTGATATGCTGTAGCCATTGTAATAGGTTTAACGTATCGGTTTGTTTGAGATTTGTTTGCTTTAACTTCGTATTTGTTAGCTATTATTGCATCACAAATTGTCCAAAATGTAGTGGCTTAAGCAATAACTGTTTATTATTTCACAGTTTCAGTGTATTGGGAATCTAGGAGAGGCTTGTTGAGTGGCTCTGGCTCTTGCCTGAGGTTACAGTTATGTCACCCAAGGAGACAATCAACCTGAAGGATAGATGGGGGCTGAAAGACCTGCTTTCAAGATGGTTCTCCCAATGCCTGCCGGTTGCTGACAGGAAGCCTCAGTTCTTTGCCACATGGACCTCTCGATAGTGACGTTTCAGTGTATCCTCATGACATGGCAGCTTGCTTCTTTTACCACAGTGACTGATACAAAAGAGAGAGCAACAAGAAAGCCACAACACCTTTTGAGACCTTGGTTCAGAAATTACATATCATCGTTTCTGTCCCATTCTATTCATTAGAAGTAAGTAACTAAGTTCTCGACTAAGGGGAGAGGAATTCGGTTCACCTTTGGGGAGGAATATTGAATAATTTGTGGACCTTCCATTAAGCCATGACACACTCTCATAAACAAAAATACTTAGACTTTGAGGACACAACCCAAAACTCTTTACCATCCAACTGCAGAGTTTATTTATATAAATCATTGATCTCTTAGCTCTTCTGCCTCTTCTTATTCGATTCCTTCTGCTTTTATGCATTCTAGCTGATTTGCTCATTTTCTTGTAGTATAGGTCTCCTAGTGAGTCAATTCAGATTTCATATGTCGATAAAACTCTTTATTTCACCTTTGTTTTTGAAAGATATTTTGCTAGGTATAGACTTCTAGGTTAATCGGGGTTTTGTTTTTGGTTGTTTTTTTTCTGTCAGTATTTTAAGAATATTGTTCTGCCACCTTATGGTTTGTGATGTTTTTTATTGCTTCCAACAAGAAGTTTACTGTCACGCATAAATTTTTTCCTCTGGCTGCTTTCAAAATTTTCTCTCCATCACTGGTTTTGAGCCATTTGATTATATGATGTTCCTTGGTGATGCTTTCCTCATGTTTCTTGTGTTTGAGTCATTGAGCTTTTTGGATATGTAGGTTTATAGTTTCATGAGATTTTGAAAAATTTCAGCTATTCTTTCTTCAACTATAAATCCCAACTCCAATGTGGACTTCAGGTACATATATGTTAGGCAGCTTGAAGTTCTCCCACAGGTTACTGATACCTCATTTATTTTTATAAATCTGTAATGTCCAATTTACTGTTCATCCCACCATATATATTTTTCAACTCAGATACTGTTTTTTTTTTTCACCCCTGGAAGCTTAATTTGGGTCTTTTTTATGATTTCTGTGTTTCTCCTTAAATGCTGATTCTCTTATCTACCTACTTGAACATAAGAATATGGTTGTTCCACTTGATTGGTAAAAATACAAACCATTATTGGACCTGTGTGAGTTCCTAGAATTGTTCCTTCTAATCCTCTTGGGAAGTTTTTCATCGGCCTCTGGTGTTTCCTCACACTCTTGTGCAGATTAGTACTTAGCAGAAGATATGAGAGGATCCCTCTGGAGAACCCCAAAGCTCTTTCTTTGTGCACCTCTCTCCTCTCTGAGAAGTTCTCTACTCTCTTGTACTTTGCTCTGTGAAGTCTAGCCTCCATGGCCTATGGAATTCTCGAGTCTGTCTCCTTAACTTAGTTAGACTTCTGGGCTCTATTTGGGTTTCCTCTCCCTGCATTATAGTCTAGAAACTGTCTAGGCATAAGCTGAGAAAATCTTTAGGCTTATCTCATTTATTTCTCTTCTCCCAGGTCTTGTGCGAGTAGTATCTAATGTTTGGGAACCTGTGTGTGTGGGGGGGGGGGGGGGGGGGGGGGGGTGGGGGTGGTTTTTGTTCATTTTTGTTTTGTCTGAGTTTCTACTTATTTAAGGAAGGGGAGTATAACTAATCTCCATTATTCTATTGTGTTTGACAACAGAAGACTCTCTAGAAACTGGCTTTCAAATCAGCATTCTGCATTGTATCAGTTACCCATTTTTACACAGTAAACCTCCCAAAAACTTGTGGTTTAATATGATAACCATTTATTTCTTCACAGTTCTGTGTTGATGACTCAAGATGCCTTCAAGCCCAAATTTTTCAGAATTGTTGAACATTGGGCTCAACTACAAAATGCTGCTCCTTATGATATTAGCTGTGCTAACTCATGCATTTGAAGTTAACTGGCAATTTGGCTGCTGGCTGGTTTAGGGAGACCTCACTCAAATGTCTGGCTGTTGGTGTAAACTCTATTCTCTTTATTTTCTATCTGTGGCTGTATGGACCATACTTTCTTCACCTTTGTCTTCCCTAGCATTTTGAAGGTAAATGTATGTGCATTGATTATTGTGATAAAAATGGTCAGTATTTACCAATATCCAGTTGTACTCTCCTTCTTGGGCTCAAAGCTAACTATTTCCCAGCAACTATCCCTTCACCACCCCACATTTGGTTGTGACCTTGTGATTGCCCAGTGGAATGTTAGTCCCAACTGGCCATGAAAAGTCCAGCAGGATCTTCCTTATGCATACTATCTCCTTTCCTCTGTATGGCTGGAGTAAAGCTCTCCAAGATGGTGAAACCAATACATTAGAAGAAGCCCAAATTCTTAATAAGAGACATTCAAACAGAAAATCTGCACTGGACTTTGGATGAATGAGAAATAAACTTATGCTGTGCTAAGCTACTATAATTTTGCTACTTGCAACTAGTTGTATACTCAAATTAATACAGTTACCAGCAAGTTTTAAAACTGTTCTTTAAGTTTCTGCAATGTCAGTGAAGAGCAAAATGGTATGGTTTTATCCATTCCACTTAAGATGAGGACACCATAGCTTTCAAGTTTTCTTCCTTCCCTTTCCATGCAATTCTGTTTATTAATTTGTTAGCATTATTTATGGTATAATATTATTATATGATTTAATTTATTCATGATATATAATATAGATAAGATAAGATCTAGGCCTAGATTATTGCTAACACATCAACATTTTTTAAAAATTTAAATTCAAGTTACTTAACATATAGTGTAGTATTGATTTCAGGAGTAGAATTGAGAGATTCATCACATACAAAACCCAGTACTCATCCCAACAAGTGCCCTCTTTAATGCCCATTACCCATTTAGCACATCACCCCACTCACCTACCCCCCCAGCAACCCTCAGTTTGTTCTCCATATTTAAGAGTCTCGTATGGTTTGCCTCCGTCTCTGTTTTTATCTTTATTTTTTCTTCCCTTCCCCTATTTGCGTCTGTTTGTTTCTTCAATTCAAGTTATGACTGAAATCATATGATAGTTGTCTTTCTCTGACTGATTTATTTACCTTAGCATACTACACTCTGGTTCCATCTACCTTGTTGCAACTGGCAAGATTTCGTTCTTTTGGATCACCCAGTAATATTCCATTGTAGATATAAACCACATCTTCTTATCCATTCATCAGTCGATGGACATTTGGGCTCTTTCCATACTTTGGCTGTTGTTGAAAGTGCCGCTGTAAATGTTGGGGTGCATGTGCCATTTCTAATTGTTGTAATACAATATTTTTATACCATATGTATTCTTTTTTAAGAATGACTCCTCATCTCAGCATTCAGTTTTATGTTCAGAATGGCCACTGTTATGGAAGGTTGTGTTGCCATTTCACTTGTTTCAGTGCTGTTCCCACCAGTTTTTTGGAGCATGGTTTTCTCTTCCTAGGTTCTTGATTCTATTTCCTTTTTCCATTTAGCTACAGTACATCTGAACATAAATTTTTCAGAATCTGTGAACATTTTTTTTCTTCTTTTGCCTATAAGATTTTTCGTGTGTGTTTGATTCACATTTTTTTGTTAGGAAGGGTCTAGATACAATTCTCTTTTCGGTGATTTTTTTCTTAGAACACTGTGAAGCTTTTCAATTTGTACCTTGATGGTTTATCAGCTAAGAAAAATTTTTAAATGATATCTTTAATTTTTCCTGGTTTTATTTGTCTTTGTGTCTTCCTTAAGGGAATCTAATTCCTTGGCTGCACCTCTGTTCTCTGCATCTCATATACAAACTCCACACTTCCTTGTAACTTACGTTTTTGCCCTTTTGTCTTGCTCTCTAGGACACCTAACCAGATTTGTTCCTCATATCATTTACTCTGTGGTGACAAATTTTATTCTTCATTCCCTGCCATCATGTGTGCTTTACTTCTTCTGTTGTATTTTGAGTTTCCTTGCATGATTTTCCTACCTTGACAATTTCATTCTCCATCTTTAAAATTTTCTCAGCTTCTTCTCTCCTTATGGATTTATTTCAGAGATCATGTTTTCAATTTGATTTGAGGATACAGAAAAAAGTCCAACCAATCTAAAAGATATATGAGTAAAAGAACTTCAATTATATGTCCTTCTTTTGATACTTATCCCACTATGCCTGATTCTGCATACTTTTTTCTTAGCACACTCGCCCACCCCCATGACAATTTGAACTCATTCTGGTGTAACGGGCTATTTGCAGACCTGATATTTGTTAATTTTCTTGTATGACCCTTTTCACTGCTCATAACTGTTGTTGCTAGATTTTCAAATAAAAGTAACACATGAAATATTTATATGGTCATACAGTCTATTCTTGTTATTTATGATAGTTATGTTGTATAAAGTTGCCCTGGACGTCTGAATTAGTGAATATAGAACCATTGTTCCTAGGGGAAATTTGAGGTTAAGTCCCTCAAACCTCTAGTTATAACATTTTTGTTAATTGATTAAAACATTGCCTTGTTTTATGTGTTTCTGTTTAAAGACAATTTATTTAACATACACTGTTGATTCATTAACACTGAACTTATGGCTAAATGCACCATAAGTCATGCCTAAATGAAACTTAACCACACACATGTTTTCTCCATCTGGCATATCACAGACTTCTTGTGTTTGGAACTAGACAGTACTTGTGCACTACTCTTGGGGGCCATTTTAAGCAGAGAAATCACCAAAAAGCACAAACACATGAAAAATGTGGCACTAAATCTACTAAGACATACAGAAGGTAGAGCGTCACCTTAATTCAACCTTAGCTAGAAATGCGTGTTGGACAGCCCCAAATTTTCACTGCTCTGCACATGTCCAGGAATGACTGTGGAAGTGCTTTCGGTGTTGATTTTGGGGTTACAGACAAATTACAGCAAGTTGGTGAATCCTAACATTGGAATCAGCAAATAATAAAGAACAACTGTAAATGTTAAAAGATATTTTGGTCTTTCTTTTTTCATTATCTACTATGTCAAACCTATCCAAGCCAATGAACTATCTTAATGAAGCATAGATATAATCACATAATTTCCCCTACATTTTTACCATCTGCTAATCTCTATTTCTTACAGAATGTACACAGCAAATATGTATTCAGTGCTGCCAAGCAGGATGTGACACAGTGGGATAGGACCAGATACCTGAAAGCACCCTTGGGTTATATTGATGTACGTTGATGGAACCTCACCCCACTGATGTGCAACCAGACGCCGGATCACAGGCAGCATCTATGAGGCCAATTGACATTCTCCTGAGATTGGATTAAGGTATAATTTTCCTGAGATTGGATTAAGGTATAAATTTCCCCAATCTCTCTTGCTCTTAAGCTTTATAACTATGAACAGGGTCTAATAAATTTTTTTTTTTGTATAACACTAAAATGTCTAGCAATATTTACCAAGGTGCATTTTTCATTTATGGTAACTATACCCACTTGAGTGCAACCTGTAGCTATGAAACTTCTGTTATCTGCATTCTGGTTTTGTGATGGTTGTATTTTCTGAATGCATGTAGAGTTTGGGAAGCAGTACTCAGGTTGGAAGGGCTAACATTAGAAGAGCATCTCTGAGAGAGAGGGGAATGGAAGCCAGCTCCCTTTCTGGTAATACCTGGGAGCTGGAGAGGAGAGAGGTGCTCAGATTTCAGAAGGCAATGGCATGTACGACCTTGGAAAGACTAGTCATTAGACACCAGGGTGCCCAGATTTCAGAAAAAATTTTTAGTACCTCACTACTTTCAAGTCATCATGAGGCTTTGAATAGTAACTCACCTCCGGTTACTAGTGTGAATCGAAGGCCACAGGAATTATTTTAGGCAGCATAATTCCTTTGGAACTTTTGTATAAGCCTCGACAGCCAGGGATCTGGCACCACAGTTAGATTTGATTTTGAAAATAAGAAAAAAATTTATTTCTTACATCCTTTATGGTTGTATAAAATTCATAAGACCAAACTTGCTAGTTTACTTTGCCTTTTTAATTTTTAGTTTCTTTATTTGTAAAACAGGGACTGTAATGCTTATCTTGTAGGGTTGTTTTGGAGATTGGTTATTTTTGTGTGTAGGTTAGCTAATAGGTCTCAGAACATGACACTCAATCAATATTGTACAGGGTTCTCTCCTTGCAGCCCCCTCTGAGTTCTCTGTTGTTTTAAGGTCATCCTCGCTGCCAAGCATTTATATTCTCCCTTGTTCATTTTTATAGAACTTTGCAACCATACATTTATACAGATACATCAATATTTTGATGGGGTCATATCATCATTTCATTCACTGGTTAGTCTTGGGTCCGCCTGGGTTGGCTGCCCTGCTATTCTGCTCTTCTCAAGCATACCCCAGAATTCACTCCAGATGTGCCTGAGCAGGAACCCCCCTTTCCTTAGGTAAAATGACTCTGTCAACTTTAATTATGTCTAATTTCTTATTTAAATAGTATATAGGGGCACCTGGGTGGCTCAGTCAGCTAAGCATCTGACTTCGGCTCAGGTCATGATCTCATGGTTCATGGGTTAGAGCCCCACATCAGGCTCTGTGTTGACAATTTAGAGCCTGGAGCCTGCTTTGGATTCTGTATCTCCCTCTCTCTCTACCCCTCCCCCACTCATGCTCTGTCTCTTTCTATCTCTCAAAAGTTAATAAAAATTTTAAAAATTCAAAAAAATAAATAGTATATAGGTATAGGTGTATAGTGTATTTTATCAGTTATTTTATTCATTTACATCTGAAATCTTCTTAAAAGGGCTTAAAGATACTCAGAAATATAAATAAATAAGAAAAAATTACATTAAAAATAAGCAGGTTAAAAACTCTGGGCAAAAGAAAAAGAAAAAGAAAATTGATATGCCAGATGATTTTAATAATAATATTGAACATGCTTGGAAAAATGTGTCAAACATAAAAAGTACATTAATAATAATCTTAATTATATTGTTATGTTTCGTATCTGATCATGGAGCTGTTTTTTTTTCCTCTGCTGCTCAAAAGATTTTTAAAAATCCTCAAAGACAATGCAGTTTATACTAACTTCACACTTAATCTGTTATATTCATTGATCCATAGAGTAACCATGACACTGAAATGAATCTTTATGCTTGTATTTATCACAGGAATTTGAAAAGAATATTAAACCAGGTTTTGACAGATCTGGGCCAACAAGTAAATCTTTATTGAAAAAAAAAAAAGCCTACTTTAAGAAATGGGAAGCACAAGGGAAATAGTAATTATTTCCCTAAAGCATCAATATTTACAAAAAGAGAATGTAGAAGATTATTTTCCATGATTTTAACAAAGCACATTTACTTCTCTCTAAAAAGAAGACAACTTCTCCCTATAACTCTCTTAAAGTGCTGAGGGCACACTGTAATGCAGTTTCAAAAGGAAACCACTTCTACAGATTCTTACTCACTCTGATGTGCGTTGATAGCTTCAGAGGTAAACTTATTGACTGATTGTAACAAGAAATTAGTCTTTATGCAATGCAAATTTAAATTCATTTTCAAGTGTTTAAACAAATATCTTGAAAAGCAAGATATTTTAGAACCAAAAATTAGTAAATTATTTTTAAAGTCAGGCACCTTAAAAAAAGGTTCTCACTTGCGGACTTGCTGTTATCAATAGTTGAATTTATGTAACATTTACTTAAGCTATAAACATAATAATGAACACCTGTGAGCCTTCTACTCAAATTATGAACAAAGACCCTGCCAATATCACTGAAGCTACCTGTGTGTTTCCATGCTCCCACCTCTTCCCTCCCTCCCCAGTGTCGCTCCTACCGTGAAATCTTGTAGTTTGCCACATACTCATGAATTTTTAAACATGATACTGTTCACCTTTACCTGTGTTTGAGCCTTAAAAAATGTTATAATACTTGATATACTATACATTAATACATTGTAATTATTACTTTTAAAATATATGAATTGCTAAGTTCCATCCATTTTGTTTTAGTAAACTGCAAAATATTCATTTTCACTACTGTATATTTCATGTGAATATTCCACAATAAATTTACTCATCCTCTTGTCAGTGCGTACCTGGGCATTTTGAATGTTTTAAAATAACAAATAATGCTGCTATGAACAGTTCTATGAATGACTTCTAGAACACATATTTACAAGTACGTACCTGGGAATGGAATTTTTGGATTGCAGGAAACTCAAGTGCTCAACTTTTTAAAGTGATGCCAAATCCACACTCTCATCAACAGCATCCTTTGCTGTCTTCTTTCTTCTGCATCTTTTCTAATGGTTGGTGTTGTTAGAAGTCTTGAGTATTTATTCCTTTACACAATGTGTTTTTGTTTTTGGTACTTCCTTGACTAAGCATCTTTTTTATCTCTCTCTCTCGCTCTCTCTCATCTATCTATCTATCTATCTCTCTATCTATAGCAGCCATTTTTTTTTCTATAAAATGCCTAGTTGGTGCTTTGCCCAATTCCCATTGAATTTCTGATCTCTTTGTTATTAGTTCATAAGAATTCTTTAGATTTATAGATATTATTTTTTCATTAGTAATATGTGTTGTAAATAGCTTCTCTCAGATTGTGGCTTATTTTAAATTTTTTATTATAATGTCTTTTGAAAAACAGTAAGCCTTAATTTTAATTTAAGATTATCTGTTTTTTATGTTCATGGTTTTTGGGTCAGGTTTCAGTAATACTGTTCTATCTTAAAGTAAGAAAGGTAGTGTCTAACATTTCTTCTGACTTTTTTAAAAAGGTTTTATATATATATCTTCTGTATTTGTCATTAATCCATTAAGCCAAAGAAATCTTGAAAAAGAAAACTAAAGCAGGAGGCATCACAATCCCAGACTTCAAGCTATACTACAAAGCTGTAATCATCAAGACAATATGGTACTGGCACAAGAACAGACACTCAGATCAATGGAACAGAGTAGAGAACCCAGAAATGGACCCACAAACATATGGCCAACTAATCTCTGACAAAGCAGGAAAGAATATCCAATGGAATAAAGACAGTCTCTTCAGCAAGTGGTGCTGGGAAAACTGGACAGTGACATGCAGAAAAATGAACCTGGACCACTTTCTTATACCATACACAAAAATAAACTCAAATTGGATGAAAGACCTAAATGTAAGACAGGAAGCCATCAAAATCCTCGAGGAGAAAGCAGGCAAAAACCTTTTTGATCTTGGCCGCAGCAACTTCTTACTCAACACATCTCTGGAGGCAAGGGAAACCAAAGCAAAAATGAACTGCTGGGACCTCATCAAAATAAAAACTTCTGCATAGCAAAGGAAACAATCAGCAAAACTAAAAGGCAACTAACAGAATGGGAGAAGATATTTGCAAATGACATATCAGATAAAGGGTTAGTATCCAAAATCTATAAAGGACATCAAACTCAACACCCAGAAAAACAAAGAATCCCGTGAAGACATAGGCAAAAGACACGAATAGACACTTCTCCAAAGAAGACATCCAGATGGCCAACCGACACATGAAAAAATGCTCAACATTACTCATCATCAGGGAAATACAAATCAAAACCACAATGAGATACCACCTTACCCCTGTCAGAATGGCTAACATTAACAACTCAGGCAACAACAGATGTTGGCGAGGATGTGGAGAAAGAGGATCTCTTTTGTGCTTCGGGTGGGAATTCAAACTGGTGCAGCCTCTCTGGAAAACAGTACGGAGTTTCCTCAAAAAACTAAAAATAGAACTACCCTACAACCCAGCAATTGCCCTACTAGGTATTAATCCAAAGAATAAAGGTGTGCTATTTTGAAGGGACGCATGCACCCGTATGTTTATAGCAGCACTATCAACAATAGCCAAAGTATAGAAAGAGCCCAAATGTCCATCAATGGATGAATGGATAAAGAAGATGTGGTATATATATGCAATGGAGTATTACTTGGCAATCAAAAAGAATGAAATCTTGCCATTTACAACTACGTGGATGGAACTGGAGGGTATTAATGCTAAGTGAAATTAGTCAGAGAAAGACAAAAATCATATGACTTCACTCATATGAGGACTTTAAGAGACAAAACAGATGAACATAAGGGAAGGGAAGCAAAAAGAATATAAAAACAAGGAGGAGGACAAAAGAGAAGAGACTCATAAATATAGAGAACAAACTGAAGGTTACAGGAGGGGTTTTGGGAGGGGGGATGGGCTAAATGGGTAAGGGGCACTAAGGAATCTACTCCTGAAATCATTGTTGCACTATATGCTAACTAATTTGGATGTAAATTTAAAAAAATAAAAAATTAAATTAAAAAAAAGAATGGTTTTCCCATTCCTTAGGCTTTTGCTTTTATGATAAATTTTAGAATCCTACTTTGAAAAGTTTCACCAGAAACAAACCTGTTGGAATTTTCATTGGAATTAAATTGAGTCTATAGATAAATTTTGGGATATGATATATTACCCATGAAAACAATATTTTTCTCCATTTAGTTAAGCCTACTTTAATGCCATTTCATATTTAAATATTCTAAATATTCTAATATTCTGAATACCTAAATATAAAATATTGAGATATCTATACAAGAGTGGGCTAGACTATTAAGCCACTCTTATTCCAAGCCAATCCTTCCATACTCTGCCATATGATGCTGGGCTAGGTCTTTGCAAACTGTAGGTCTCCTTTGCCAAATGACTTATTTTTAAATTCTGCAATAAGGGATATTGGAGGAAAGGCGAAAGATAAGGGAAGAAGAATCTTCATCTCTGCTCTGCTGTCCTTGCCAAAATCACTCTAGCAATGGGTCTTTATCATGGCAGGTGGGTTCTATTTCCAGCTTTCTTCTATTCTCTCACACCCTACTTAATTGTCTCTCCTTAGAGGTATAATTACCACCTGGGTAAAGGCCCTTCTTAGAGGCTTGAGCACTATTTGGTGGATCCTTTATTCAAAGATTTTGAGGGACTAACACCAGCCAAGCAGCTCCCCTTAATTGCTGTACAGAAATTAATCGACTTAGGTCTATTGATCTTATATGCAGAAATCTTGCTATACTTTCTTATTTCTTATAATTTGTATGTATATTCTTTAGAATTTTCTGTGTATCAGCCATATCATATATAAATAATGACAGTGTTCTTCTTTTCTAGTTTTTATGAGCTTTCTCTTCCCCCCACCCTCACTTTGCTTGATAAGGTCTGCAGTATAATGCGGAATAAAAGCGATCATAGTAGTAGGGTTATTAGGTCTCTAGAAACCTAAATAGCAAATCATTATCATTTGCAAATCCCTGAATTTGTACATGATCAGTGATTATTTAATTCGCGGGGTTAATTACAATAAGAGTAATGGTAATAATAATATAACAAAAATATATTAAATCATTATTTTTTCACTTTTTAAAAGATGGATATAATGAGCCTAGGTCATCTTGGATGAGTAGAAGCCTCAAATGTCCCGAATTTTTCTATCTATCTATCTATCTATCTATCTATCTATTGAAACTTGGGAGTTTACAAAGGATAGAAATTTTAGAGAACTCCCCAGATCTCAGATTGTTTAGCAAATTTGAGTTTCTAAAACTCTTTACTTCTACTTCCCTCATAGGTAGTATTATTTCAGACATATCAGCCAGATTTTCTCCTTGCCCTAACCACCATACTGATGTTTATTTTCAGAAGTCTTTATATCACTATAATGATAATAGCAATAGTAATAATAAATGGTTAACTCTCATATGGCACTTTCTATGTTATAAGCACTTTGAATTCATTAAATCATTTAATTCTTACAAGAAACCTATAAGGTAGATATTATTATTGTTATTATTATTATTATTATTATTCCCGATTTCCAGATGAATAAATGGAGGCATAGAAAGGTAAAATAAGCTACCTAAGGGTCACCTAGTGAATAAGTAATGGATCCAGGACTTGAACCCAGACAGTCTTCATCTGGAGTTCTTGCTGTTGAAGGTGTGCTGGATTGATCACCATCTGGTACTGGAGACCCAGGTACCTCTGCTACTTGGTGCCCATATGTCTAAGAAGGGCCAGGAATTTCCTACAGTGATTATATGTTCATAAACTATGTACTTGCGGTCAGAAATGTCAAAAACTCTTCTTTCCAAGAGGCTGTCTTGGAAAAAGGGAAAGTGGTCGAGAGTACCCTGATGCATGTTTAACATGTCTATAAATGCCATTCTGCAGATGACCTCAAGGTGAATGGGGGTTTCAGATGACCAATTCCATCAAAGAATGTAGGACAGAAATGAAACTCTACTTAGGGCTCACACTTTTACAAAATCTCCCTGTAGAATAAATAGACTGAGTAGTGGTAAGAAATGCTACACACTGAGTCCCAAGAGGAACCCATGTGTTGCTGAAATGCTGGGTACTCCAAGGGAGTCAATAATAATCTTCCAGGCTTCTGTTTGCAGGGGAGCCTAACATGGGTGTGCAGCCCCTTTCTTTCTCACCACAACTTATAAGATGAGCAGACTAAGTAGGAGACAAAGTCAATGACTCAATGAGGTGCTAGAAATCCACTGTTCTGGTGGGACTGGATGTTTTGGAATTCTTATGGAAAATATTTTGGGAGGGGCAGAGTGTGGAGAAGATGAAGACTTTTGGGAAAGTAGAACCGTAACACCCAGCCCTTAAAGTTCTAGTCATCTAGGAATTATGGATCCATCAGTTTACAGACCTTCTTGAAAAAGAAGAGCTCTTTTCCAGTCTCACAGGTCCAATCACTTTGGAAATGGGAAGAAATAGCTGGAATAGGAAAGTTGTTCTTTACAGATGCCTATGTACATGTACATACATGTAGATGTATGCACGTGCTCTCTTTCTCTCTCTCTCTCTCTCTCTCTCTCCCTCCCTCTCTCTCTCTCTCTGTCTCTCTCTCTCTCTCTCTCACACACACACACACACACACACACACACACACACACACCTGCTTTCCTTACTATCAACCATGGATTTCCTCCCTTCTATTAAAACCAATGTTTATAGGAGCACTTTCAACTATAGCCAAATTATGGAAACAGCCTAAATGTCCAGCAACTGATGAATGGATAAAGAAGACGTGGTTTATATATATAATGGAATACTACTTGGCAATGAGAAAGAATGAAATCATGCCGTTTGTAGCAACATGGATGGAACTGGAGGGTATTATGCGAAGTGAAGTCAGTCAGTCAGAGAAGGACAGATTTCATATGTTTTCACTCATATGTGGAATTTGAGAAACTTAACAGATGACCATGGGGGAAGGGAAGGGAAAAAATAGTTTCAAGCAGAAAGGGAGGTGAACATAAGAGACTCTTAAATACAGAGAACAAACTAAGGGTGGATGGGTGGTGAGGGAGAGGGAAAATGGGTGATGGGCATTGAGGAAAGCCGTTGTTGGGATGAGCACTGGGTGTTCTATGGAAGCCAATTTGACAATAAATTACATTCATAAAAATTTTTTAAAAATTTAAACAAAACTGTCTTGGAGTTGGGATTCTTATATAAAAATATTGTCACAAAGGGAGGATGGAAAACAGGAGCAGGTGGGGTTGCAGAAGCCACGAAAAGACAGAATTTTATAATTTATAAGAGGGTCCAAAAGTCCAAGGTAGCCAAATTTCTGCCTAACGTGTCGTGATTACAGGGTCCTGGATTTGGCAGTGAGAACATGGTGACTTCTCACAGAGGCACTTGAGTGGAGTACCACGGGCAAAGCCAGATGGCCTTGGATTGGAGAGAGAAACCAATGGGTGTACTGAGTATAGGTTTCACCTTCTGCTTCACCTTGTACTCTTATGTGATAGAGATGGCTTCTTTCCTTAAACCAAATGAACTCTGCTGGCTTCAAAGTTTTCTTCTGCAGCCTCCTCATCTCTCTCAGCCCTCATAGAATTGAAGAGAGTCAGGGCCTTGCCATGGATTAGGCCTTGATTTAAGAGAATGTTGAGTCTGGTTTGATCATCTCTCCAGACTCCTAAACTTTCTCCATATCAGCAATAAGGCTGTTTTGCTTTTTTGTCATTCATGTGTTCACAGGAGTAGCACTTTTAATTTCCTTCCAGAACTTTTCCTCTACGCACACAACTTAAGAGGCCTAGCTTTTGGCCTGTCTCAGCTTTCGACATGCCTTCCTCACTAGGCTTAATCATTTCTAACTTTTGATTTAAAGTAAGAGATGTGCAATTCTTCCCTTCTTTTGAACATGTAGAGACCATTGTAGGGTTATCAATTGGCCTAATTGAGTATTGTTGTGTGTCTGCAAACAGGAAGGCCTGAGGACAGAGAGAGAGCTGGGGGAACGGCCAGTTGGTGCAACAGTCAGCACACACACATCTATCAATGAATTTTGCTATCTTATATGGGTGTGGTTCCTGGCAATTACAACAGATCAAATATTGCTGCTTATGAATCACCGTAATACATACATAATAATGAAAAAGTTTGAATATTGTGAGAATTGCCAAAATGTGACCCAGAGACAAGAAGTGAACAAATGTCATTGGAAACAATGGCACAAATAAGCCTTGCTCAGTGCAGGGTGGCTGCAAACCTTCAATTTAAAAAAAAAAAAAAAAAAAATGTAGTGTCCACAAAGCCCAATAAAGCAAAGTGTGATAAAATGAGGTATGCCTGGATTATGAACTATTATAGCATGGCATATAGAAAAAAATATTCCTTAGTAAAGGAATGCTTGTATCATTAGCATTTAAGGTAAGGAAATGTTTATTTTGTTCTCTTTTTCTTTCTGGAGTATTTGGAGTTAGACTTCACTTACGATCTATAGTCCAGCTTTGTCCAAATAGCAATTCAGAGGGTAGAAAAGAAAAATGGGATGAATTGCTAACTCCCTTGGCCACCTGTTCTAATTTTAAACTCTTTTTGGAAAGAGGAAGGACAGGAAGAACTGTCAAAGTAGCAGTCTTCCTAAATTGCTAGCAATGACAGTTGACAAGTGCCAGCTCACCAGAAGAGTGCCATGGTCTTCCTGTGGGTCTCCTCCTTTGCAGCCACAGCCACCAGAAGAAACATGATGTGGTTGTTTGCCCTGATTGTCTAGGTCAGCGGGATACACAGCAGACCTGCATACTCAAGCCTCATTCCATTGTTTTTAATTATAACCCTGACATTATCGCTCAAACTCTTTCCAAGTTTGGTTTCCACCCAATTCAAGATCTTTGTTGATGAATGGCTTCCCTGACAAGGCCAGAATCAGTAACACAGACAACAGCCAGGGAGACTTGTGGAGCCTATTTGGGTTTTTTTGGTTTTTTTGTTTTTTTTTGACATTTATTTTTGAGAGACAGACAGAGTGTGAGCAGGCGAGGGGCAGAGAGAGGAAGACACAGAATCTGAAGCAGGCTCCAGGCTCTGAGCTGTCAGCACAGAGCCCAACACAGGGATCAAACCCATGAACTGTGAGATCATGACCTGAGCCAAAGTCAGATGCTTAACCGACTGAGCCACCCAGGTGCCCCTAGAGCTTAAATATTTGCAAAGAACTTTCCACCATTTGTATGAATCCTGGCCACATATTTAATTGGTTATAAGTATAATTGAGGGTGTTTTTTCTTTCTGTCAACCATAGTCTTTCTATTTATCATGCGGACCAAGAAAGATACTTAATATACTCCAAGTAGGTATATCTACAGAGGACCTTCTCTGCCTCATAAAGCTTCTTACTAAATACAATTATAGCTTTTATGAGTACTTATACACTTCACTATAAATTAGTAGTCTGTTTATTCGAACACAACAGCTTTCCTTTTAGAAGATGCCTCTTTGGACTGTTAAAAACTGAGAACAAACTGAGGGTTGATGGGGGGTGGGAGGGAGGGCAGGGTGGGTGATGGGTAGTGAGGAGGGCACCTTTTGGGATGAGCACTGGGTGTTGTATGGAAACCAATTTGACAGTAAATTTCATATATTAAAAAATAAATAAATAAAAATAAATAAATAAATAAATAAAATTTGTATAACCATAAAAAAAAAAAAAAAAAAGAAGAAGATGCCTCTTTGTTTTCTTATAAACTTTTCTCGTTTTTTCAGACCTAGAACTTCCACAAAATGCCTGGTTTATATATTCAGTGGGAAAGTAGCAATGTTTAACCCTTATGAAACATCTCTGTGTCAGATTTCAGTACCTGCAGTTCTGGAAGTAGCGAGCCAAGTTGATTAGGCATTGCTTGGTGTCATTCCCTAGAGACCGTGGGTTTCCTCTGTCGCAAGGCACGGCAGCCTAATTAACATGCTGAAAATACCTTCTCGACTCAAATTGCACTTGAGACATTTGCAGAAGATGACTTTCAGCTGCCCACAAGAAAGCCAAAGGATCTTAGGCCTTGTTTTTAAAAATTCTTGACATGATTGCTAAGTTTCCAAAAAAGCTTTCTGTTTTATTACATTCTTTGACACCCTCCTTTGAAGAGGTGGGAAAAAATGTGGTGTTTTTGGTTTTGGTTTTTTGGTTTTTTGTCTTCTTCGCCTCATGAAGTGTTGGGATAAAAACCTCAAGGCTCTGAATCTGAAAGAGTTAAAGCAGGCTGCATGGCAGAATATCAAATCCCACCGCTTCTCCCTGCCAAACAGGAAAAAAACAAAACAAAACAAAACAAAAAAACCAAAAAAACCCCAAAGCAATAAGAAGGAAGAGAAAAGGGGAACATTGGTGTTAGTAAATCAATCAGTTTCTGTACAATAATCCTCTTAAATCCTCCCTCAAGGTGGGGAGAGCCCTCTTATCAGGGTCTTTGGTGAAATTTATACCAAGGTCTGTCAACTCTCTCATGGTTGACAGTCCACATTTAGTCCTATTTATCTGGATTTCGGGATCATCCTACGGAAATGATCCACGAGTACAATTATAGGAGTACTTAGTAATTTTTATCCTTTTACTCATTAATATTAATTAGTGCTTGGAGGGGAAAGAGGACAAGGAACAGCTTCTCATATCCAAGCTAATTAACTTTGTCTAGCTTGTATGAAAGAGAGAAAGTACTTTATTAAAAAACGATAAGATAAGCACACAAGGGACTTTTATTTTCTGCTTAGGCTAAACTGTGATAACATTTGGCTCTTCGTGAGCATCTTAGAATTGCCAGCAAGAATAAAAGGATTGTTACTGGAAAGTAAAGGCTCCAGCATGGTTTCCAAGGCACCCACTCAGCTGGTGGTAACGTACATTTGACGGTTTTCATGCTATTTTGGAAAACGAAGGGTGGTTTCCAAGCCTCATATTTAGGACATGATAACATTAAAATGACAAGGAAAAGTAAGGTAACAGAAATACTTGTTACTTCTTTTTCGGTATTATAGATTTATATATTATCTAATCTATACTGACACAATGAGTTGAAGGTCCTTTTTAATCTAATGCCTAAAATGTATTTGGTTTCTAGTTAGGATTAGGAGCATCACACACACACACAAAAAAAATTTAATGTTTTATTTATTTTTAAGAGAGACAGACAGAGAGACATAGTACAGGTGGGGGAGGGGCAGAGAGAGAGGGAGACAAATCTGAAGCAGGCTCCAGGCTCTGTGCCGTGAGCACAGAGCCCAACGAGGGGCTTGAACTCATGAACCGTGAGATCATGACCTGAGCCGCTTAACCGACTGAGCCACCCAGGTGCCCCAGGATTAGGAACATTTTTTAAACCAAAGATTTCAGTGGACATATTTCCTATCCTCTATGAATAAAACACTGAAAGAAATATGTAAGGTTAGTAGCATTAGAAGTTATGCATTCCACACATTTTTACTATAATATTCATTGATTACTTTGTTCTTTTGGCAAATTTGATTGAAGAAACTATGTTGAGCACTAAAACTTTAGAAATAAAGACAAAATCTTAAAAAATTAGCTATCCTAGTTTTTCCTCGTGTTTATACTTTGTCCGAGGCCTTTGAGAAGTGAACACAGAGACAAGACTCAATGTGAGGACATTACTGGGTAATAAAATAGAAGATGGAGCTGGGAAGAGCCCAGGAAGCTATCAGACTGGACGCCAAGCCTTCCCCTGAATGAAGGGGAGAGGGAATGGAAGTCTGGGTGGGAAACATTGCAGATCCCCAGGCAGCCCATAAGGAAGAGGCAGCGACTGTCAGGGGGTTGGTTCATGAAAAACAGTTCCCTGTCAGAGGAGGCCCAAGTCTCCCTAAACAGGCCTGCTTTAGTATCCCTGCTGTGCTCAGTTGCTGGCTGGGAACAGTCCATAGGAAGCATCACTTTGGCTCAGATATGGTAATGAATTTCAGAACAAGTATCTGAGCTCTTGGTCAATTATGCTTCTTGTACTTAAAGGCTGTGAGGTGTAATCTCATAGCCGAACCAGCCTCTCTTCACATCTTTATTGAAATCTCACCTATTTTAATTCATTTTCCTGACATTTTTTACCAAGAGTAAACATTGGAATCTTATTTATGCCCAAATCACAAAATTTTGATTTTTTTTTT
This sequence comes from Panthera uncia, assembly GCF_023721935.1. Taxonomy (NCBI): domain Eukaryota; kingdom Metazoa; phylum Chordata; class Mammalia; order Carnivora; family Felidae; genus Panthera; species Panthera uncia. The sequence continues at coordinate 67,777,802 of NC_064816.1, forward strand.
CTAGAATTAGATTTTGGAAACTTTACTGTGACATCCCTAAAATATCTAATTCTTTAGTCCCAAATCTAAACATATTTGTGGTTTATGTATTCAGCACTTGATTCCAACCTGAAGGCAATGAAATGCATTTGCAAAAAAAAAAAAAAAAAAAAGCAAAGCTTTAAAATCTTTCATAACAAAATAGCATGCAAAATATGGACTCTAGAGGGTAGCTTCAGTGATATCCTAATGTGACTTTTATTTCTTCTGAGCATCTTGAAATGGTATCTTTGAATTGATATCAGAGTTGGTGTCATTCTATTGTTGAAATCAAGGTCATTGTGAATTCAAAGCATTGTCAAGGTTCATTGATATCTTTTACTTTAGGATATATCCGTTTAATTTGAGGCCATTGAGTCTTAATGACTTTTAGCAAATTTGGAACTTGATTTTTTTGTTGTTGTTCTTTGCAATAGTTCTCTATTTTCAAATGACCTTACTGGGTTAAGTATTTGTTTATATTTTTAGCACTTTTGCAAAAGAAGTTTTAAAGGTTGTGTCATAGGATGGAAGGACCATGATCTTTGAGGTAAAATAGACTGTATTTGGGTCTCACCTCTGCCACTCCCTCATTGCACAACTTTAGACAAGCTGATGAACCTTTCTGAACTGGCCTCCTTCTCTGTCACTTAGGGATCACAGCTCCCACCTTGTAGGTTGCTGTGGAAAGGAACTGAGGCAACAACACCAGCTGACGCTGAGGATCTCCACCTGCACTCTTGTGCTACCTGGCATTTTGCCTCCTCACTTAGGGTCACTGGAGATGCACAGGTCCTGTGTTTGGCCAGCCCAGTGGCCCAGGTGCCAAGTACAGACCTGCAGCAGCTGGTTGCACAATGTCTGCCCTGACAACCTGTGGTCTCCCACGGTCTATGCTCCCGCAATCCCTCCTTCAGCTCACGTGTTTGAATGCTGTTCTGTCCCCTCATGCCCAAGACTGTTCCATGATTGTAACAGTGAGGGAGTGTTTTCTGAAAAGGTCCAGGAGTGCAGGAAGCAACGCCCTCTAGGTCTGATTCACCTGGATCTGAACCAGTCAGTGGTCTGCAGTGGTGGAAGCTAGCAATCAGGTGTGTGCATATGGCGGCACCAATTCTTGCCTGGTTTCTCACTCATCTCCTCTAAGTGCTTCCTCTGCCACGGCTGTCGTTTCCATCTTCTCTGGCTCTTTTTCTTTATTAATTTTTTCATTATAATTCCAATGTAGTTAACATACAGTGTTATATTAGTTTAGGTATACAATGTAGTGATTCAACAATTCTATACATTACTCAGTGCTTATCACAATAAGTCTACTGTGTATCCCTGTCCCCTGTTTCTCCTACCCCCACCCTTTCCCCCTCTGGTAACCATCACTTTGTTCTCCGTAGTTAAGAGTCCGTTTCTTCATTGTCTCTCTCCTTCTCTTTTTCCCCTTTCCTCTTTTGTTTTGTTTCTTAAATTCCACCTATGAGCGAGATCGTATGGTGTTTGTCTCTCCCGGACTGATTTCACTAGGCCTAATACTCACTAGTTCCATCCATGTCATTGCAAATGACAAGGTTTCATTCCTTTTTATGTCTGAATATATTTCCTGCTCTTCAAATCCCGTTCACCTCATTCTCTCCGCTGCATTTGCTAATCTCCTGCTTTGCCACACCTGGATTACACACCCTCCCAGGCAGAGGGTCCTAATAATCCTAGGTACGTGCATGGTGGGCCTCCTGAATGTCCTTCACCTAGTTTCCTGCCTCTTAGTAAAAGGCGAAAAATTTATTCGATCTGAAGAAAAGCCAGAGTATATAGTTTCCTGCCTCTTAGAAGCAGCCATACAATCTAGGTGGCCTAAGCTTGGAGCCTCTGCTCATCACACATCCTGGGAGATCTTCTAACGAGCTGTTGGGTTTCTGAGAGATGGTTGTGTTGGACACTCCTGACAGACACTGACAGACAGAGCTTCTGCCGAAGTTTTTTAAAAGGCTTTTTTGTGGCACATGCAGAGGGGCAGAGTATGTTTGCATTTTTGTTCATGAAGTCATAGAAGGAAATACATATTGAACAAGGAGATGCCTCCCATTATGCAGATTTCTTGATCTGTGGGGGAAGGGAGCTTGTAGGGTAGGGCATTTGTTACAACGCTGGTCATTTGGTCCCCTCAGTTTCTTGTATCTAACACAACGTAGTCTCAGTTGCAATGAGGAGTCTGGGGAGTTGAGAGACTCTGAAAGGGCTGGGGGATGTGGAAAATCTCCATGCTCGGGATGAACCTAGCAGCCCAAGGGTTATCACTGAAGTAGGGATCCAGGGATAGACACTGTTGGATGTTGGAAGCCAGGACTAGGGTGAGATAGGTAGGCGTTCATCTTGGGTGTGAAATTTGTAAATAATATTCTAATGCACTATTTCTGAAAACTCACAATGTATGGAGAAAAATCCACCGTGAACGAAATGTCAAAATGTTAAATGAAGTAACCATGCAGTGTCAGGGGCAATGTTGTGCCCAGCCAAACTGGGGCTGGCAACAAAAGAAAAAGCCAATAATGCCAATTCTGTCTTTATTAAAATTTTTAATATTTTATTCATCATGGATTTTATTTTGGCATTCCTTTGATGTTTCAGAAGGCTGTATTAAAATATTACTTTTCTTCAACTATTGAGTCTTTTAGCACCCTTAAATTGTGAGCCCACGGCGAGTCCTCAGCTACCGCACCCTCGTTCCAACCTTGCCAACAGCCACTGGATTCGAAGAGCATTCCTTTGGCTAATCTGAATCTAATGACACCTTCCGTTTTGCTTCCTTTCATCTTCTGCCCACTCACAGAAGGTCGTTATAGCCCAAGGGCCACAAAACTACCATATATCAGAAGCTGTATTGATAGTATTTAATATTAATCTGCATGTGATTTATTTTTGGCTTTGCAACTCAATCTTCTTCTCTACCAGAAATCCCTCAGGGGAAAATCGAACAGTACTAGAGTAAATTAGTAATGAAAAAAACACATGATTTTTAAAAATAGATTTCCAAACACTAGAAACCTTCAGGGTGTTTTGAAAAATAACGGCTTCCTTTCTCACTCCAACACGTCTTCGAAGTGGAGTCACACTCCTCTTGTGTACGAGATGATCGCATGGTGGTGTGGCTGAGGCATATTTCAACCTTTCACCAATTGGGAGTCGTGATCAGTAGGCAGTCTGCGTGTGTAAAGCTGCTGGGAGGGTGCTTGTGCTTAACACTGGGCCTGATGCTCCTATCAAAGGTAGTGTGAGATGCAGGGAAGTGCCCAGGCTTCAGGATCAAAAGACATTGATTCCTCATTTGTCGCTTATTACCAGGTACACTTCAACCTCCCTAAGTCTTGATTAATTACATTCTTTCAATAGAAATCACAACAGATTCTTCCCAGGGTTGTTGGAAAGAACAAATTGAATCACAGGGGGAAATGCTTTGAAAACTGCCAAAGGGCTCTACAAATAAAACAAGTTCTTTCCCTATGTATGTATGTATGTATGTATTTATATAATTTATTGTCAAATTGGTTTCCATTCAACACCCAGTGCTCATCCCAACAGGTACCCTCCTCAGTGCCCATCACCCACTTTCCCCTCTCCCCCAGCCCCCCATCAACCCTCAGTTTGTTCTCAGTATTTAAGAGTCTCTTATGGTTTGTCTCCTTCCCTCTCTGTAACTCCCCCCCTCCCACTCCCCCCTGGTCTTCTACTTAACAAGTTCTTTCCTTGATCCTGTGTGTGTGCAACTGTGGGGCTGATGAGGCCCTGCAGGGAGCTGAGGCTGACTTCTCCGTTAGAAGCCCAGAGAATATCTAGGTTGCATTTTTAGTGGTAGTATGTTATTCTAAAATACACTAACTATATAAAGAGGTGGTGAAAGGAAATCCTTAGAGGTCTTCACTGAAAAGTTCTTGCTTATAAAATGCAAAGTAATCATAAAGACTCATAGCAAAGCTTCCTGGGAAAGATAGGTGGACCTCAAACGCATCTAGCTAATTGCACAATATTTTCATTGACGTAGCAGTGTGGAAATAATGAAGAAGAAATGGCAAATGCTCCATAGAGAAGGTAATTGTTTCTTTAAGGGATGAAATAGTTGCACAAATTCCTAGAACCAAAGGGCCAATGTATCTTAACTAATTGGGCTAGAAATTGGTCATCTCTGCTTTAAAAGTGTCCTAGCTATTGGAAGCCGGAATAGTCCCTTAATAGATCTAACTGGAAAACCAAAGAGATAAAAGTATCCTGTAGGGTTTTCATCTGTCAGATGCCATTTTTGAAGAGTAATTAATTAAAAAGCCCTCAATTGAAAGAATGCCAGTTTTGTTGATTTCTCTGTCCTTGTGTGGTCAGCGACCAGGTGATGACAAAAGTCTTGTCTTTAGTTAAACTGATGACAATAGCTTGTGTCAAGAGAAAAATATTTATTGTTTACTGACTGCATCATAGGATGTGCCATGTTTGAACATGAAGTTAGAGATGGATCAGCTCCTATCTGACAAGGTTCTTGGTTGGCATTAGGTTCATCTCTGGAAAACCATAACGCTCCAGAAGAACCCTCCAAGGAAAATGTCACTGCTGTAAAGGAAAAAGCAGAAAAGCAGACAGGTGCTTACTTCTACTATGTATTCATCCCAGATCCCAAGAACGTAATTCCCTGAAGTGAAGGGTTTATTTGGTCTTGCATAGTGGTGTCTCCCAAACTGTTTGCCAATTGTAAACTAAAATATCTTAGTGAGTGAGCCTATTTTTAAATGTCAGTGCTTATCAGGCAGCATTTTAGAAACCCGAGTATTATGTAGAACCCATTATGGGAAAGTAACAGACACCAGCTATTGATTTAAATTATTTTTATTATACTGTTACTTAAAATACAGCAAACATTGTGACACACTGAGCAGAATCATCGTGTGCTCACACTGGGTTGCCTGGGCAATGAACAAGAAGGGACCAGGGGATTCATCTCCTCCCCCTCTGTCGGCAGCTGTCTTCCTCTGAGAGCAGAGCCTGGGTTCCCCTTTGCAGACTACTCTGGAGACAGCTGGTACCCACTTCCCAGCTGGTGCTCTGAATACCCCCATTGATGATGATTCGTATACCAGCCTTGTAAAGAGTAACACCCACATGGGGAAGGGTCCCTCCGTTGGGACACAAGCTCCACCGTGTGTCCATCAAAGTACACTGGCTTTGGCTTTCCTCTCCCTGGGGTGATGGGAAAAGGGCAACCCTGTGCCTTCTCTTATATTCATCTGGCCTCGTCAGTTTTTTCTTTCCTCAATAAACCCTATCCCTCATCTCTTTCCTTATGGAATTTGTCCTAAATTCTAATGGATGACAGATGGAAACTGTTGGGACCTAGTTCTTATGACAAACGTGAAACTAGGTGAAAATGCCTTATGAGTTTCTACAACCAGGAAACTAAAACTTAAAACTTAAGTACAAGTATAAAAAATCATACTAACAACATTAATGTAACATACTAACGGATTGTTGTTTGGGTGAAATGAAATCATCCAAATTGAGTTTAATAAAAGAGTAGCCTTAGTTTCAGTTGGATGTTCTATTTCTGTATTTTAACTTGAAAGATACTAATTTTAGAGAAGGCCTGTCTGGATAAGTTCAATGGCTAAAGTGATTTCATAACTTCAAGGCTTTTTCAGTAAATAGGTCTCCAATTTAGCCAAAATTCTGCCAGCAAGCAATTGTTGGTGAAGAAATGTCACATGGTAATTCATAAAGCTGACTAGTTCACCTTAAAATAAAGTCAGCATTGTGATGGTATGGAATCTATAATAAATGGGTGCTTAATCCATTTATTTCTGGCATTGCAAAAGGAAAAAAATCTTCATTGCAATTCTAGTAGTTGCTGCTAATGAATTGTTCATTAGCACAGAGCAAGATGGGCTAGACTCTATGCCGTGTACCTGCCTGGAATGAGAACCCAAGGCTTGTTGAGCCGGGGCATCACATGATCTGTCTTACAGTTTAGAAGGGTCACCCCGGAAGGATGGAGGTGCCTCCAACCAAGCTGGGGAAGCTGCCAGAAGAGCAGGTGTGGGGTCGAGGAGAAATAGGAGTTCAATCCTGACCCAATTAATTTGGGGACATCTGGCAGGCATCCAAGTGGAGGAGAAGCTGGGTACAAGAGTCTGGAGTTTGGGGGAGAGGTCTGCACTAGAGATAAAAATTTAGAAGCCAGTGAATACAGAGATGGCATTAAAGCCAAGGGACTGAATGAATAAGACAGAGTGGATGAAGCTAAGACAGAGAGTGGATGAAGCTAGAGAAAAATGGGGGACCAAAGATCGCAACTGGGGGCCCTCATGTCATGGAAGACATGTTCCCTGAAATCCTACAGGAGGCCTCAGGATAGAGTCATTCAGAGGGTCCACACTACACTACAGTTACAAGTTATCATTCATTACTTACATGTTATGCCAGAGAACTCACAGTCCTATGACGCATCATCTGTGGTCCTCATTTGAGGAATCCTGCCCCTCAGAACTCAATCATAAGCAAGGTATTTCTTCAAACGGATGGAATAATGTGATTCTACAATCATGCTCATGGCTGACTTGCTCCAGACAAGTGATTTTCACATTTATGCCTTTGTTCTACTTTATCAACATATCAAAAATTATATTGAAAATGTTCTATGCCATAGAAAATGTAGAAAACCTAAAAATGGGAGTTTAAAAAATAAAGAGCAGTGGGGAGTCTGGATGGGTCAGTCGGTTAAGTGCCTGACTCTGGCTCAGGTCATGATCTTGTGGTTCATGAGTTCGAGCCCCGTGTTGGGCTGTGTGCTGACAGCTCAGAGCTGGAGCCTGCTTTGGATTCTGTGTCTTCCTTGCTCTGCGCCCCTCCCCCGTTCACGTTCTATCTCTCTCACTCTCAAAAACAAACATTTAAAAATTATTTATCATAATTCATTATATCTTTAAGGTATTTTGATTTATAATAATTACTCTACTTAAAATAGAAGTTTTAACTCTAGAGTTTTTTTTTTTAATGTTTATTTGTTTTTGAGAGAGAGACAGAGAGAGACAGAGAGAGAGCAGGGGAGGGGCAGAGAGAGAGGAAGACAGAATCTGAAGCAGGCTCCAGGTTCTGAGCTGTCAGCACAGAACCAGACATGGAGCTTGAACTCATGAACCACGAGATCATGACCTGAGCCGAAGTTGGATACCCAACCCCACTGAGACACCCAGGCATCCCTACATTTAGAGATTTTTAACCAGGGGAAATGAAAAATAATTTTAATTTATGGACATAGTTCTGCTTAAAAGAAACTTGATAGTGTTAAAAAATTAAATACTTTGTACATAAAAGTCGTATTGGGATATAAGTCTACGGGGGAATTGTGATAGAAATACGGTGGTAAGAGGAAAATGATTGATGTAAACTTTCTGACTGTGAAGGAAGAAATGTTCACATATTTTAAAAATGGATGATGTTGGGTATCAAATGGCGACAGTGTTTATGTTCCAATTTTCAGAATGCATTTCATATTTATCAAAGCAATGTAACCATTTTATTTTAAAATGTTAATATACAAATATATCAAAATCACATCCTTTGAAACTAAGTCGGAAAAGTTTTAGAAACTATTTAAAAAATATAAAAGGAAATACATCAGTTGTCAAACTCCATTCAGGGATCAACATAAGTTTCAAATGTCACAGTGATTTAAACAACGTCAGTGAGACCTGCATCAAGAGATCTCATCAACGATGGAAAACTTCGTCCTCAGAAGCAGAACAAGCAATCTTCAGTCGGTTATTTCTTTCTTTTGTAACATCCATTCCTACTGTTGCTGACCTGAAAACCTTGTTAAGAATTGATAACAAACCTTAGTCCTTGCCTGTGGGTCACACCAGGGAGTATCGACCACACTTAAGCATTAATCCCCCTCCGGATGATCTGTCCCACACATGTCTCACTGAGAGCAGAGGGCTATGCAAGTATAATATCAAGGAGCTGTTAAAGGTCCCCTTAGCTCAGTGGCTTTGCATCGCCCCTTCCCAGTGTGGCAGCTGCCCTCATGAAGAGCAGCTGAACATGAAGGTCCTTCCATCTTGACATCTTGCCTTGGCAGTCGCCCTCCCGTCTCAATTTTTACCCCTCCCACCACAAGTTGCCAAGCTTTGCTACATGTGGCTGCCCCAGCAACCAGCTCTCTTGTCTGCTCTTCTTGACTCTCCAGTTTGTAAGGAGGAAAGGGCATTGGTTTCTTTTTCCCACTGTCACTAACTCCTCCCCTCTCTTCTATCACTTATCCACATTCTCCTCATTCCCAGTCCCCTTCCTGACCCCCTTCCTCTCTTCCAGCTGGACTCAGACTTTTGCCATCACCAATATCTCTTGCCGAGCAGCTGTGGGCAGAGGATGGGAGAAGAGGCGCTGAGGTGTACGTAACCGGCACACAGTGAGCTCCTGCATCCGGGCCAGGACCCTGAACTGACCCCAGGTACAGGGTACGTGACCTTTGCCTCCATCTCCTCTTCTCTCTCTGCGGACTGTGGCCTTAGGCATTTAACTCCATCAGATGGGATGAAAGAGAAAGAGGGAGGTGGGTGGCCTAGTTAAAAATTGAAAGCACAGAAAGAGAGGATACAGTGGGGAAGAAGGCTCTGGAAGACTTCACACAAAATATTTGTTGACGTGGTCCCTTGAAAAGACACAGGGTGACTGGGCATGCAATGGGGGTTCTTCAGAAATGGCAAAGTTCCATGACAAAAGGAGGGCACCCCAGGGAGCAGATGTGGTAGGTTGAATGTTGGGAAGAGGGCCAACATTCTAGAGCACCAGTGTGCGTGGAATGGGAAGTGCTCTCCTAAGAGCTTTGGGAAGCAGGCTTGGGCTGACATTACAACCCTGGGAAGGGGCCTTGCCCTGCCACGTGAAGGGCTGTAGCAGGTGCACAGAGCAGTTGGGGATGGCTCCATCCTGTGAGAGGGGCGAGGTTTCCATGAAGGTGTGTTACTGAGCCCTTTGTCTCATTTCAAGCTTCATTTTAAGTAAGTGAGGACTTGTTTATTCAGGCTAATTCATGATGCAGGGCTCCTTGGGACCTTCCTGAAAATAAGCGGGTATCTTGGCTCTTTTCCACATGCCTAGGTGGAAAGAACTCTCAAAAATGTTCCTCATAGGGGCACCTGGGTGCCTCAGTCGGTTAAGCATCCAACTCTTGATTTTCGGCTCAGGTCATGATCTCATGGTTCATGAGTTCAGGCCCCATGTTGGGCTCTGCACTGACAACATGGAGCCTGCTTGGGATTCTCTCTCTCTCCCTCTCTCTGCCCCTCCCCTGCTCACACTCTGCCTCTCTTCTCTCTCTCTCTCTCTCTCTCAAAGTAAATAAACTTAAAAAGAAAAAGGGTTCTTCATATATCTGAAGGTATGTCACTATTTGGCATATTTCTCTTCTGAATTATACATGTGTGACTATATGCATAGAGATATTTAGAAAATAATCTTTCTAGGCTGCTTTTAAAAATATAAAGATCAAAGGAGAAGCCGATCGGAGAGAGCCAATACTTTGGGTGCATAAAGAATGTGTCAGAGAATCAGCCTCACCTGAGAAACCACTCACACCTTCCCAGGTCTTGCCCACTGGCACCCATGAGAGGTGCAGTCAGAATGTCCTTTCCCTCAGCTGGCATAGGTGGGACACACGTGGGCCAGTCTTCCTGAGTAGAGCTCCCAGCACATTCTTCTGAAGAAACATCCCTCTTCCAATTTCACATTCATGCCCTGACAAGGTTCGGTGAACTATGGGTCAAATGAGCTTCTAGAACCCACCTGCATGTCTTTTTTTCTTAAATGAGAAAGTTCATTTGGTTTTACAACCAACTTAGAATACAACCCATTGTAACAAAAGACTTATTATTTCTTCTAATTTGTTATAATTTACAATCGGTGGAATTATTTATCAATGTTTTTCCTGTATTATTTTTACATGTCAGAAGTCTGTATCTAAAATACTTTAAGTAGTATTTATTGCGTGTGTAATTATATTGCATATGATGATTGATATTCTTTGCACATGTACTTTTCCAATTTATCGGTTGCTTTATTTGGAAAATTAGTCTTGTCGCACTAAATGTTTCTCTAAAGGTGTTGTACTAGGCCCAGCAATTCAAGGTGCGTTTCATGGAAAAAGAATAGAGAAGCAGAAGATGACATTGATTTCAGCTTTGCTTTCTAAAAGAGACCAATTACAGCACTAAAAATGCCAATTCCTAGCTATATTATACAAAATAACAGAGTTTGGACATTATAAATAACCAAAATAGTTTCTCTGTGATTACATGGAGGAGAACTTTCCTATCTTGTATTTCAAGAGAGTAATTTGATATCTGGGATTTAATTTCTGCAAGTAAAACTATAAATGCACCATGTCTTTCTTTAAATTATTTCTAAACTTTTACATCAAGTAAGGAGCCATAATGATGTTTTCAACAGACAGGCTCATGATTTAAATATGGCCGAAAGGATGTTTACATCAATTAATTATATACATTTTTTCTCCTAATAAAAATAGTACATGCTCAATGTAGGAAATTCAGAAAATTCAGAAAATTCAGATAATAATTCTACATGTTACAAAGAAAAAATGCATTTTTTCCGACTAACGCGAACTGTTTATATAAATCACTCAGGTCACAATCTTTGAGCGCAATAGATAGAACTTAAATTCACTTTAAAAATAAAATGAGTTGGGAATTAAAAGTAGATATTCATAAATAAATCCTGAGGGAAAAAGAAAGTTAAAATCAAACTGCAGACTATTAGATAAGACATTACATTAAACAGAATAATGAGATAGGGTTAAGGTTCTTCTTAAAAGAAAATCCTTGGCTTTATTTTTTGTGCACACACAGTCACTTTACGTACAATAAAGGGGGGGGGGAAGGGGACAATGAGAGAATAGACACAACTATACTGTAGTAGTAGTCAGAATGCGGTGAAACCAAATTGCAGTTTTCTGATTGAGAATGTCTTCCTGGTCCGGAGGAGCAGAGTTTCTGGAGGAAAGTAGCAGATTCCCTTTTCAGTAGACACCTTTGTCTGCTGGAACACACCGACTGTGCTTCATCTTCCATTTCCAGCTGTGCAGATGTGTCTGTTTTATTCATGGGCTGCCCATCAAATCAGAATCTGCCTCACTGACAAATCCTTTGCTTCGCAACAGACTTTCAGTGCTTTACTAAGTGACGTATGCCTCCTTTTTCTTTCTTTTTTTTTTTTTTTTTAAGTTTATCATTTTGAGAGAGAGCAAGCAAGAGAGATCAGGAAAGGGGCAGAGAGAGGGAAAGACAGAATCCCAAGCAGGCTCTGGGCTGCCAGGGAGGAGCTGGACGCAGGGGTCACACTCACCAACAGTGAGACGGTGACCTGAGCTGAAATTAAGAGTGGGATGCTTAACCGAGCCACCCAGGTCCCCCTAAATGGTGTATGCCTCTTAATCTTCCGTTGTACCATAGAACCATCCTGCCCACCACCTTCACGTTAAAATTATCGCTGTTCTCAGTCTTGACCCCTTCCTTGGGCTATTTGCCAGACCCCAGTCTCCTCCACTGCTGCCTCACGAAGAGGTACCAGCTCCCCACTGAGCAGGTGACAAGCAGCCCCAGGAGCGGCAGAAGGAGGAGGCAGACCCTATGGAGCACAAAAATCCTTGGCTTTAAATATGATTATTAAACAAAAAACAATATTTGTGTAAGGATTCAATAAAATAGCCTAGAAGACACAAATAAATAAAAGACACTGTAAAGGAAAAACAGTGTTGGGGCGCCCGGGTGGCTCAGTCAGTTAAGCGTCTAACTCTGGATTTCCACTCAGGTTGCGATCTCACGTTTCATGGGATCGAAACCTGTGCCAGGCTCTGCACTGACAGCACAGAGCCTGCTTGGGATTCTCTGTCTCCCTCTCTCTCCACCCCTCCCCTCCTCGCACTCTCTATCAAAATAAATAAACATTTTTTTAAAAGATAAAGAAAAAATAGTGTTAAACTTCAATAACTTGCTTTAAATAATGGAATTGTTTCATTTAAAAGCAGCTAATACCAGTGTTTTGCTCACTCAAATTTCTAAGAGAACTGGCTTCGTGTTTTTTAGTGCTATTTTCACTGGTCCCTTCATTATTCCTGACAATTGCACCTTTACTTGAGATTCTGCCTTTGGTCTGTGAAATGGCTGTCATTGTTCAAGTGATTCCTTTCCATTTCACGCTAGTTGGTCCAGTATTAAAATTGTCACTTCTGCTTTCCATTTGTGTTCCTCGGGTGTGTCTTTGTCCATCTCTGTGAAAAATATGTTTCTCTCCAATTTGTTTTACATGTTTTTTGAAAACAACATTTAGCTAGATTTTGTTTTCCAAACCCAATGCGAAAACCCATTCTCTTCTCAAGATGGAATTCGACCCTTTGGCTCTTATCTTACTTAATGCAATTGCATTTCATGCTTGACTGTTGTATTGCTTTTTGGGGTTTTATTTTATTTTATTTTTGGATGTGTAGTATTTTATCTTTCCACTGACTTGGAAAATAACACTTTCTACTCATAGTCTATTTGAGAGCATCTTTCCTTAAAAATAGGGAGCCATTTCTTGCCCTGTCCATACTATCAATAAATCCTCAATGCCTCATAGAAGGGGAAGAATTAATTGAGCTTGCTTTCATTTTTTTTCTTTTTTCTCTGCCTCTCAGATTGTGTTAGAATTATCTCAGATTTTAAAACCAGGGTGTTACAATTAGGTTTATCAGTCTGTAACTTCTCTTAAACCATTTTGACATTTTAATTACACGTAACCATCTAAACAGTAATTATTCACTGAGGACCTTACTTTGTTTCATTATTATCACTATTATTGACCACATTTACCTTCTTGAGTATTTTTCATGTGACATGGGTGGTTTGCTCCCCTGAATACTCACACATCTCAGAATATGGTTATTTCCTAATGTTGCCATGATAAATTGTCACAGTTTGGAATTCCTGGGCCACACTCTTTTCCCTAAAAACTCTATAGACCTTGTTTCACTGTCTTAGCATAATTCCATTGCAGAGGAGATGAGCCACGGCCAGCAACCAACTAGGAGTTACTGCTTTTGTCCTTTATCTTTGAACATCTGAAGTTTTACCAGGATAAATTTAGGTGTGAGTCTCTTTTTGTTCTCAAGGTAAAAACCAAAATAAACCCTGATGTCCCAAAAGTTTCTTCAATCTGAAGTCTGAAGGATTTCTTTTATGATTTCTTCAAAAATTTTTTAAGTTTATTTATTTTGAGAGAGACAGAGACAGCATGAGTGGGGGAGGGGCAGAAAGAGAGAGGGGGGAGAGAGAATCCCAAGCAGGCTCCGCACTGCCAGCACAGAGCCCAACGCGGGGCTCAAACCCATGAAATGGTGAGATCATGACCTGAGCCAAAACCAGGAGTCAGATGCTAACCTGACAGAGCCGCCCAGGCACCGCAACTTCTATTAATTTTTTAGTTGTTTGAGGTTTTTTTTCTCCATTTGGTCTATTTCTTCACTGTGAATTTTCTTATTTCGTATTTCAACTCCAATATTTTATTCACTGGTATTTTAGTTTCCATCTAAATCTCTTCCTCCGGCACATCTGGAAGGTTGCAAGGTTGGAAAGCAGGCAGGGAGAAATGCATGTGGCTTTAGCTGTTTTGCAAATTAGCATCACTCTGAGGGCAGGGGTGGCCTCGTAGCCCAGGGCTGCTGCTGGTGGTGCTCAAAAGGCTCCCAAAGAGTCTGGATTCCCAGCACCTTCACCCCTGGCACTCTTGGGTTGTTTGTGGACTCGCCAGATCCATTTTTCTGTGGCCCCTGAACCTCTGTGTCATGAATCTTCTCTTGGTAACTGAGATCAAGCTGCTGGCCTTGGCCTACTGTACACAGAACTCTCAGTCACCATCTTGGGTGATTTCTTTTCCTTTCTTTCTTCCCCAGATATGCATTCCATGAAGAAGTATGTTCTGGATGCCTTTGCAGAGTTCTGACCTGCAATGGGGCTTCCAGAGCATCTCCTGCCTTTGCGCCCCTTCTCTGGAAATGTCTTCGGGACACACCACCCCTCCCTTTTCTTCTGGAAGTCTCTGGCCAGAACTTTTACACTTTGAAGCTTTGGTTATGGTTGTTTCCTTCCCTCTTGCCACCACATATCCCAGTGAAATATTTGCAGCTTTTTGACCAAGGATTCCTACTTCAGGTGATATGAAAAATGGCAGAGATCATGTTAGTGATCTTAGGTTTTTTTGTTTTTTTTGTTTTTTGCATTTTTATTTTACCTTTTATCCAGGAAGTCCATAAATGGTCTTTGCATATGGCCTCCAAAATGCTCGAAATAGCTTAAAGAAACATGAATGATACCCCTATTCATGGCCCGTGTTCAGAGATAATCTAAAGCAAAGAAAATAAGTTGCAGAATGGGTTTCCACTTATTTTCACTGGGACTCAGACCCTGCTTTTCCCAGATTCAGGAGTGCTTTAGTCCTGTGGCTCTGTTCTTTCTGACACCTCTGGGGTAGCATTGTGAGAAGCAAAATGTCAAAAGACAGTCACATATTTATTAATTCCTATGGAAGTGAAAGGGTTGGTGTCCAAGCCCCATCTTTCAATCTCTCCTATCCTGTTTTTTATTCTTCTTCCTCACTACTCTCTATACCTCAGTCGTCCTCTTTGAGGAAGGATTTGACACACGAGATCCCAAATTTACTTTGAGGAGTGCCTTTTTTCTTCCCATCAACTAATAGGGCTAAGGATCCTTCTACCATTTACAGATTATTTCTCTGAGACATCTTAATTGAGCCCATTCCTTTTGTTACCTGCATTTTCTCCATGGATCTCCAATGGCTCCACCATGAGAGAAGAACTCACGTGGGATGGCCAACTTCTACAACAGAATCTAGAAATCTTCTCATAGCTCCTGTCCTTTCAATGGTATTACAGTGCGCAGCTGTGTCTTATCTCTTAGACGTGCAAAACTGATGTCTGGTTTGCATTAACTAATTAGTTGCCAGAACAGCACATGTTAGCATGCAAGGCTGGCTGGACAACCACCCCGGAACATATATGTTCTTTTTTCCACTGACCTCCATTTATTTAAGAGGATGGTGACTCTGCTTTTCCTAGTCCTGAAAATGCCCTTCTGTCTTCCTCTTCTTACCAGGAACCCAGTTTAGAATAGAAACCTGAGGTCAGATAATTAAAGATTTGTAATAATGGAATGGATTTTTACCAACCTTCTATAGTCTTCAGGGACTCCCACTCTTGTGCTAATGGTCCATGATGCTGAATTGTGGATTTGCAGTTCTTTAGAAGTGTTTCTAGAAAAATCCAGGTATCAACAAATGCAGCTAAATGAATCCAATGTGATGACCAACTGCCATGGAGTAAGCCTAGTTCTTTAACTCCAGAAGCTGAATCCTCTCGGGAAAATGACAGTGAAAATTTCTCTTCGCAGATTTCATTTAGCTGCCTTTGTCTTATTTTCATCAGGATTTCCCAGCACCAGGCAGAGTACTTTTTCCTCTTACCATTCTCCATAGCCTAAGGTTTCTAATTAAAGCAATGGATCATTCACACTGCTCTTCAGAAAGCCTATAGTGAACAGGGTGCAGCCATTTCAAAATGGGTTTTTGTACACAGCCTTGTAATTGTACATAAATACTGCTCAATTATATTGAGACACTCGTAGACATTTATTTCTTTTCCTCTTCAAAGAAAGAGCAAACATTTAGTGAGCCATAGCATGATTTGGAAGACAAACATTTTACATAAATTGGAAAAAAAATCTCTAATAACATACACCATTCTTGTTCATCTCATTTTTCTTAATTTTCTACAATCAGCATGTACTATTTCTGTTAAGAGATAAGAGATACAAAAATAAATTGGCCTAAAAATCTTTGTAGCCATCTTTAAGCCACAAGTCTGCTGAATGAAATTAGCACTATAGCTCTTTAGTTATTTATAGAAAAGATTAGAACTGTTTCAGTGAGAGAAACAGTGCCTTATAGTTTTGAACCTTGAAACATGGAGACAACCTGAAGTGCTAAGGAAAGGGATCTGACTTCTGAGGTACATACTACAGTGGGGAAGAATGTAAGTCTTGGAAAAAGATTCTGATTATGTAACCCAATTATTAATGCAAGACATGCTTTTAGATAAGCTTTTTTCATCAAATTCATTTTCAACGAGATAGCTGGGTTTAAAAAAACCCGACTTACTTTTTACTCTAAAAGCACTGCAAAAAGTAGCTGCATATCTATATCATTAAAAGAGTTATTTGACTTGTTACAGGTACCATTCTGGGACTTCCAGCAGGCACTATGATTCTGAGCACCCCTCAGTTGGGACACGAGGGAGAAGACACCAGTCAGGATGACAGAATGGGAGGACATCACATGCCGGGGCCACAACTGGCACATTGTGAGTGCAGGCCAAGTCCAGGCAGCCTGCACAGACCTCCCTCATCACTAGCCATCTCTGGGTGGAGATCCCGGGAAATGCTGTCATTTCTCAGGGTTCAGTTGTTCCTTCAGTAGAATGAGGAGCAGGGATACATGGGTTAGGCTCTTCTGTCTTTAAGTGTGATTCTATTCTGTGGTCCTCGGGGATACTTCTAAGTGGCCAGTGTGCCACAAAGATCCAAAGCCTATTTTTCAAGGCCAGGGTCCTCCAGAGTTCTCAGACCTTGGCTGGGCCCCTTCTCACACGCAGACACACACACATGCACACACACACACACACACACGCACACGCACATTGTCTTCGGCATCCCCTGCGAAGTGAGTTCTGATCACACTCACTGGGTAGCTAAAACGCTCTGACACGACTTTAACTGGTAAGGGGTATAAGAGAGGAACAGAGGAATGGGGGAAAGGGGTTCTGAAAGGGGACACAGAGCTGAGATGGGAGATTTGTCTTCCTCTTCACCCCTCTTCCAGCACCCCCGCAACACCACATGGTGACCAGTATACTCTCCGGGGAGCTGATATCACCGCAGAATTTGGTTGTTTCCTGATTTTGCCTTGTGAGAGTCAAATACGTGTCATCAATACTGTCTACCACCCTACACTTGGCCAGATGGATACCGGGTAAAAATCTGAGGCTACAAGGATGAATCCTTAGACTTTGTCCTCGAAGTCTTAATCAAGGGCAGAAAGAGGAACGCACCTGACCAACCTGAACGCAGTATTGATGGTACCAAGGTCAAGATGGGGAAGCTCAGCAGACAGCCTGGGAGCTGAGGAATGAAGGCCAGTGGGGCTCTGCCGGGCTTACTGGACCGAGGTGAGTAGGAAGGCATGGAAACACATCTGAGTGTGGCACGTGCCGGGAAGACAGGCTGCTGTGTGTGCCTGGTTGTAAGGCACTTGTGGGAAGGGACCAGAGAGATAAACCTGAGAAGACAGGCAGAACTCTGGAAATAAAAGGCTTTGGATGATGAGCTAAGAAGTCCGGAATTCATCCCTAGACAGCAGTGATTCTCAGCCATGTCAAATCCAGTGACCCTTTTTATAATAAATACTGTGTAATGCCTCCTATCTAGTGTATTCTGAAATGAAATTTGTATTACAATAACTTACCGGAAAGCATAATGAAAGATTACATAAAAAGTGAAAATCACTGTAATGCGCTAGCTATGACACGAAGGAGACCGTAAAAGGAAAATGCATTTTCAATATGTAAATGCCTGAACCTCACTAAAATAGCAGACATAATGCAGTGGCTGGAGGTTTGTACCTATACGTGGAATCACCAAGGACATGGCAGCTACAAATATACATGATACAGGGGCGGGTTCTAGTGACTCAGGGACTTCACTGTCATCAGTGCTGGATCTTCTGAAATGTCAAACAACCCGTGGAGGAGTGCTGAACACAAAGTCCAATGGTCTCATGATTTCCTTAGGATTTTCAGTTCCGGGTACCAGAATACATGAAATCCATGCAAGACTATTTTGTGTGTCTTTGTAAATTGGAATTGGTCCCAAGTCCATATACTTATAAACAGCGTTTTCAACTATAGGAATGTTTGGTGAGACATTCAAAAGTCACATTGCAGGTGGGACTGTTACTTTTCAGAGAGAACACCTCTCTGTGTGTCTGGGGGACCTAGACATGCCTCTTTGGGGGCCGAGGTGAATGGCTGTGAAAGTGAGGAGCTGTGAAGACTGTGGCACAACCAGGGGAGCCTCTGAGAGGCACAGGAGTGCCCTAGAGAAAGAGTGAGTTTGAAACCACAGCCCTGTCCAGAGGAAACTAACTACAGATTATATTGGTTACATTGGCACCACCAGCCAGGTCAGAGCTCTTCTGCCCTTGCCCTCTCCTCCTCAGTCCTGCTTCAACTCTAGAAAAGCCTAGTGAGTAGGGGGAAGAATGCAGAAAAGCTGAAGTGTCAGAAAAATTCATTATCCCCTTGGGAAGAGTTAGACCACTTAATACCATATATAAGATTAATTCCAAGAGGATAAAAAACATCTAAAAACAAAAAGTAAAACTGTAAAAGAACTAGTTGAAAATATTGTTAAATACTTTTAGAATCATGGGTTAGAGAAAGTCTTCAAAATCGAGATGTCACAAAAATGTACAGAGTTGACCACATGAAGCTTTAAAATCCCTCTGAGTTGTGAGATACCCAAACCAGAGACAAATGACAGAGTCGTAGAAACTAATTGCAAAATATATTACAAATACAAATATCCTGGGGGAAAGTGGGTGATGGGCATGGAGAAGGGCACCTGTTGGGATGAGCACTGGGTGTTGTATGGAAACCAATCTGACAATAAATTATATTTAATATTAAAAAAAACAAATAAAAATATCCTGAAAATATAGTGATGGTTTCTGAACAACAAGGATAAGAAACAGAAAAGCAATTCCTTAGAAAAATCTAAGAAAAGTGAATAAGCAATCCTCCAAAGGAGAAATACAGACACAAAATTTGACAGAGGTAGCACTAGAAACTAATGGAGAAGAAAAGGTCTCTTTAGTTAGTGCTGTTAGGTCAATTAGTTATACACCCGGAAAAAAGGAAATTCGATGGCTAACACATATTATAAGAAAAACTAATTTCCAAGTGAATAACTCCTTACATGAAGAAAAGAAAATGTTAAAGTACTTAGAAGAAAATACGATTTAACACTTATGTTTTAATAACCTTGGGGCAGAAGGGGATTTCCTTAAAACACAAAAACTACTTGATACAAAGCCAAAATTTTACAAATGTGATTATATGCTTTTTAAATGTTTATTTTTGAGAGAGAGAGAGAGAGAGAGAGAGAGCAGGGGAGGGGCAGAGAGAGAGGAAAGACAGAATCCCACACAGGCCCCTCACTGCCAGTGCAGAGCCGCACATGGGGTTCAATCTCATGAACTGCAAGATCATGACCTGAGCTAAAACCCAGAGTCAGAGGCTTAACCGACTGAGCCACCCAGGCACCCCAAATATGATTATGTTTTTAAAAATTGTTTTCCTCAAAACCATCACTTTACAAAGAACTATGAAAAAGACAAGCGACAAGTTGGGCAATATGTTTGCAACATGCGTAATTGAGGCAGTGTTAGTTTACAGGATGTATAAAGTCATCTTATACAAATTAATAATCAAAAAGATACTCAACTTCTAACAATATTGACAACAAATGGGTAAAAGAAATGATCTGACAGTTTGCAAAAGTGTCCAGATGACTCACACACATCTGAAAAATTTTCAACCATGTAAGTAATCAGGGAAAAGCAATTAAAATCATAAGGCGGTATCTTTGTACACTTTTAAGATTGGCAATATTTGAAGCGTCTGAACAGACCAGGTATTTGTGATGTGGGGAGAGTCAGAACCTTTCATGCAGTGCTGTTGAGAAAATACATTAGTAGAAAAATTGGGGGCTGAAGTTTGTCAGTGTCTATTAAAGTTGAAAAAGGCTTAACAAAGAAATATAGTCTCAAATTATGATAAGATGTTCAACTTAGCCAGTAATCAGAGAAATGCAAATAATGTCCAGTATACGTCACCAGTGCAAAATCGATAATATTCAATGTTGTCAAGGAATAAGATAGTATCTATCAACATTTAAAAACTGTGTCGTTGGGGTAGCTGGGTGGCTCAGTTGGTTAAGCATCCGACTGCGGCTCAGGTCATGATCTCGCAGTTCGTAAGTTTGAGCCCCGCGTCGGTCTCTGTGCTGACAGCTCAGAGCCTGGAGCCTGCTTCGGATTCTGGGTCTCCCCCTCTCTCTGCCCATGGCCCACTCATTCTCTGTCTCTCTTCCTCTTTCTCAAAAATAAATAAACATTAGGTTTTTTTTTCAATTGTGTATCGTGAGTCCGGCAATTCTACTTAATAGATCTCTGTCTGTGAGAATAAGTGTACAGAAAGCAGGGTAAAGATTTTCATTGCAGCATTGTTTCTAACCATGAAAACCTGGAAACATTATATATGTTTATCTACAGGAATGTGCTTGAATGGATTATTGTACCTCCATACTGTAGAATAATCTGTACAAGTTAAAGAAAAATGATGTAAATTTATAATGATATGGAAAAAAACCCTCCATGATTCACTAAGTATAGAAGTAAATTTCGTAGCAATATAAACAAATAATCCCATGTATGTAAGGAATAAAAATTATATACATACACTTATACACACAAACACACATAAATGGATACAAACATGTACATTGAGGAAATTGACTGAGATATACCACGAATTAGTTAACAGGTTTCTTCTCTGTTAGAGGATAAGACTGGGACATGATCAGAAGTTTTACTTTGTGCTCTATGTTTTTTTACATGTTACATGAGAAAATGTTGATGTATTTCTTGTGCAAACATTCAACAAGGACTTAAAAATTGGCAATCATGGTTTTTATGTGGATATTGTGTATGGGTCCTCCTCTCTTCCTGACCTCTCAATGTTGGAGTGTCCCAGTGCTCACATATGCAATCTGTTCTTTCTTAGCCAACTATTATTTCCTACATATTCACAATCAATTCCATGGCTTTGTTGACAAGTCTTACCTTTAGCTCCAACCTCCAACTTGGCCCTGAATTGTTGAGTCTTACAAACAGTTGTGTACTCAGTATTGAATATCTGAAAGTATCTGTATCTTCAAAAACAAAGCTATTTATTTAACTTTTTCTCTTCAAACCTTCTCTTCCCACTGACATCCCCATGTCAAGAAATGGCACCTCCATTCATCAATTTGCTCAGGTCAAAACCTTAGGGCCACTCTTGACCTCTTTTTCTTTCAAACCTTGACTTCAACCCATCAGACAACTCAGTTGACCTTCAGAACAAACCCAAATACACTGTTTCCAGGACTTTGACTCTAGCCCAAACCACGTTATTTCTCACCTGGACTATCACAATAGCCTCACAAAACGGGTCTTCCTACCTCCAGTTCTGCCCCACCTGAGGTCCATCCTCCACCCAGCTGTCAAGGGATCCTTCTAAAATTGAAATGAAATCATTCTCCTCCTCAAAAGCCTTCAAATCGCTTATCAAGGTTGATGGTCTTACAAGACCATCTTACAAGGGCATCTTGTAAGGGCATCTTACAAGGTCTTACAAGGGCATCTTACAAGAAGTTACCCCTGACTAACACCCCCTTTCAGCCTCTGCTCGCACCACTCTCCCCCTTCGTTATCCCTTACGATTCCACTACTTTGGCAAACTAGCTGTTCTTTGTGTACAGAGGGGCCTGTGTTACAACCTCTGCTCTACTCTGCGCCTGAAGCTCTTCCCTCATATGTGTAGGCATTCTTTTCTTCCTTCATTCAAAAGTTTGCTCTAAACTTACCTCCTCAGAGATGCCTTTTCACATTACCCTAAGAAATAATCTCTTATCCCTCTCAAGTCTATCTTTTTTTCTTCATGGCGCTTATTGTTACTGATGATGGATTACACATGAGGGGAGGAATTTTCTGCAGAGTTCAGTCGAATCCTTATCACTAGAACAGCATGTTGAATAAACTAGTTAGAACTCCTTGATAACAAAATGTTTTATTTGAAGTAATGCCTTCTCGATTCTCCTTAGGAATAAAAATGACAGATTTTTAATAATTTCTTTTTTTGAAGTGAGCCTTTTGCTTTGATTTTTAAAGTTTGTGTCTTTTATTTTTATGTATTAAATTTTTAAGTTTAAAAATTGTATTTTTGTTATATAGATAATGGATTATTACTCAGCAACCAAAAAGAATGAAATTTTGTCATTTGCAACAACATGGATGGAACTAGAGGGCATTATGCTAAGTGAAATAAGTCAGTCAGAGAAAGATAAATATCATAGGATTTCACTGATGTGGAATTTAAGAAACAAAACAGATGAACATAAGGGAAGGTAGGAAGAATAAGATAAAGAGAGAGAGGCAATAAATACAGAGAACAAACAGGGCTGCTGGAGGGGAGGTGGGTGGGGGGATGGGCTAAATGGCTGATGGGCATGAAGGGGGGCACTTGCTGGGATGAGCACTGGGTGTTAAATGTAAGTGATGAATCACTAAATTCTACTCCTGAAATCATTGTTACACTATATGTTAACTACCTTGAATTTAAACAAAACTTAAAAATTAAAAAATTAAAAAAAGAGAGAGAGGCAGTGCTTCATTGTAACAGTTCAGGTTAAAATGTTATTATTGTCTCAGCACTGGATTTCAGTTAAGCCATCATAATTGTGGATCACACAATTATGATTATCACCATCCTGGGGATTCTCTTTACTTCTCTGCTATTGAATCTTGTGTTTCTTGTCTTTAATGAAGTCCTCTTTCTTAGTTACTTCCTTATTTTGGTGGAGCACATCCTCTAGTAGCCTCCCGAGAAAGGGTGGGCAGGAGGTAAATTTTTTTGAGAATCGGGCTTGTCTGAAAGTATCTTTGTTCTTTATTCTATCTGTTCCATGGATGTTGGCTTAACAAACTGTAGAGCTCCAAGTTGGGCATAAATGTTCCTGGAGAAATCCTGTAGGACCCTTCTTTTGTCTTCTAACTTGTAGTGTCGCTGTCGGAACAACCACAGTCATTCTGATTTTTATTCCTTTATTTATGAACTTATGACTTGTGTTCTCTCTCTCTCTCTCTCTCTCTCTCTCTCTCTTTCCCCGTTGCTGTCTCTCTCTCTGTCTCTCTCGTTTCTCTGTATAGAATGTCCTTCTATCACTCTGTGCATCTATCTCTGTTTCTGTCTGAAGGATGTTCTCATTGTCCACAGGACTCAGAAACTTCACAGTGATGCACTGTTTGGGTCTAATTTCAACTATTTGACTTCATCTCTCATCCTCTGTCCTGGAGAAATTGTGAGTTATTTCATCAACAATTTCTTCTCCTTTTCCATTTTGTCCCTCTCCCTTTCTGCAATTCCAATTATTTAGATATTGGACACTATACACTGCCTATTTTCTCATCATTTCTTTCCATTTTTTAGTCTTTTACCTATATTTTCTAGATATTCTCTCAACATTATTTTCTAACACTTCTTTTGTGTTTTTCATTTCTACCAGCATAATTTAATTTCTTCAATTTCCTATTTTTTTAAGATTTATTTATTTTTGAGAGAGAGAGACAGAGAGCAAGCGTGGGAGGGGCAGAGAGAGAGGGAGACGGAATCTGAAGGAGGCTCCAGGCTCTGAGCTGTCAGCACAGAGCCTGACATGGGTCTCAACCCACGAACCAGGATATCATGACCTGAGCCAAAGTCAGATGCTTAACAGACTGAGCCACCCCAGGTGCCCCCTCAATTTCCTATTTTTTAAATAGCATTTCATTCTCTCTTCATTGACTTTGTCTGTTATGCCACTGAGAATAATAGCTTCTTTTTACGGTTCTTTTTCCCTGGGTAGTTTCTGTTTCTCTATCTTCTTTCATATACATGGTCCTTCCCTTGTACAAATGGGGGTTCTTGGAGGTATGCTCAAAATTAAGGGAGGGGGAAAAAAGCTTCAAATGGAAGCTCTAAACCTGTGCTGACAGGGTGGTCTGTCAACTTTGGGCTTCGCTTTACGGTATTTGGGTGCTCATTGCCTGGACAACCCTGATATCAATATTTTCGGGTCTGTTCTGAGTACAGAATGGCATCTCCCCTGAAAAGTAAAGGTTTAGCTGTCAGCTCTCTGGAGGCTGGGAGGAGAACGTGGCTCAGGAGTCAGCCCTCTGCAGACATGCAATCATTTCACCACCCTGGTTTGGGTTAAGGTCCAAAGGCTCTCCCCAGTATTCCCAGTACAGAGTGCCTTTTACAGTTGCTAGGGTTTTCACTCCCAGATATCTGTTGGTTGGGGTGAGGCGAACAGGAGGGGCAGCTGCCTAGTGAATGGGGTGGGGAGCTACAGATGAATTTCCCAAGTAACCTATGCGACCCTCCTCATTTTAGCGGTCCCCTCTGTCCTGTGAGCCAGAGATTTAGTGCTGGTAGTTCTCAAGCCTTATGAGGACTCTGCACTATAAGTCAGGGTGGGCTGTCAGCAGGACCCCTGACAAAATATATGTGTATGTAGAAGAGTGCCTTTCTAGGCAAAGGCAGTTACATATATCTGGGCACCCATAGCCGCATGCCAGGGTCCATTGCTTGGCTGAGGGATGTGGCCAGGATTTCATTTACACAGCTCGGTGCATTTACACAGTGAACAAGCCACACATGGTTACCCTGGTTCTCAGCTTCCTCTGTGACTCTTTTGTGCCCACCCAGTTGGTTTCCCTGCATCCATTTTCCAGAAATATGTTGCTGTTGTCTTCTCCTTGTTCCTATGGATGTACGTGTTCTTGGTAAATGTCCTTGTTAATGTGATTTTAGCAGGGCTTGGGAAAGGAATACAATTAAGAGAATATATTTAATCCATTATTTAACTAAAAACCTTTCTCCTTCTTTTGAACTATCGCACTTTTTCAGGTCCTTATATTTCCTGTTTGTTCATCATTATGTGGGAGGCATTTGTGTTTGCTTCATACTGGAAATTCATGTGGAACCTGCCAAATAATGTCAAAAATATTTAATGCCAAATATTTGCCAAAATGATGTCAAAAAGATAAAGGGAGGAGATAGAAGTGTATGCTTCTGGCTATTAAAATGAATGCCCTACACATTTTGGGATGAGCACTGAGTGTCATATGTAAAAGATAAATCACTGGGTTCTACTCCAGAAGCCAAGATTACACTGTATGTTAATGGACTTGAATTTAAAGTAAATAAATAAATAAGTAAATAGATAAATAGATAAATAAAATGAAAGTCCTTATGACCATCTTTGAAGGTGTCTATTTTGTTTAATTTTAAGCTTCATCTTGCCTTTTAATAAGAGCATCCAATACATTTATACTTCTTGGTCATAATTGTATATATAACTTCATGTTGTTTCCATGGTTTTGCTTTTCTTTTATATTTTCCTTCTCCGTAGTATTTTGTTCTCCATGTTGTGTTATATATTCTCTATTTTTTCTTTCTTTATATTTTACTTATAAGAATGATTTTGATGTATGCATTCATTTTAAATTCTATATTTAGTTGTCCATGTTCCACATGCAAGAGTTCTATAAACTTGCCATATATCTATGCCACAAATTTCCTATTCTTTTTATTGGTTTCTCAATTAACTGGAATACTTTTGATAAATATTTATAGCAAGGTTACATATGAGGTTTATTTCAGAACTGTGTCATATGTGACCATTTTTCTGTTGCTATCTCTTGGTTCCTCTTCTGTGAAGGGGAAATCTGAAGCAAGTTTGATTTTCTTCTATGAATGAGTTAGGTGGAAATGTTTTCCTGTGCTGAAGTGGGATTTTTAATTTATATGTGGGGTTGTTTTTGTATGTGCATATGTGAGTATCTGAATGACTTGTTAAATTCTTTCTTTAACTTTGAAAATCAAGATTTCACTGCAATTTGTTGACATCTCTCTTAATCAATGCATGGAATGGACATACAGATGACCAATAAAACTTTAAAGGTGCTCAGTCTTGGGGTATTTGGGGGAAACCAAGTTAAAAGTATAACAAGACACTTTAGATTGCCAGCATTTTTTAAACTTTCTGATTGAAGTATGATATATGTATATATCTTAATTGTGCAGCCTGATAAATTACCACAAACTGAGCCACTGAGCATAACCAGCAGCCAGATAAAGAGCAGGGCCTTGCCAGCTCCCTGGAATCCCCCCTTGAGCCCCATCCACCCTACTCCCCTCCACAAAACAACTGACTTCTAACAGCTTAGATGAATTCTGAGTTTGCAAACAATATAGTTTTGTGATATCAAGCAATTGCAAAATTGGAAGGGAAGTCCTCTCCTTCAGTACTGGGAGGAATTTCTGGAGCAGTTAGATAACACTCATGTTCTTAATCTCTCAGCCTCCCTTTTCCATCATTCATTTCTGACTCTCCCTGTCCTTTTTAATACAGGTTCATTTGTGTTTCCTCTTACCTAATTATGATTCATCCAACCAACAATTGCTATTGTACTTCCTGATAGAACAAGCTTGCTCTTAGAAACGATTGTTAATGTTGACCTACGGTGCCTCTCATGTTCATCAATTCTGAGCTGCCTGCCAAATGTACCTGCCTCAAAATATCTTTCCAAATGTTGCCTTGTCCTTCCGGTCATCCCCAATTCCATTTATCATTTCCCTGATGAAAACTGAAATTTCTGCCAATTGCAAGTGTACTTAAAGCACTCCACCAATGAGATAAAATGGAAATGATATCTATGAAGCATCTCCCATAGAATCTAGTGCAGAGTGTGGTCCAAAATGTTTCCTTCCTTTTCCTTTTTGTTTAAAAAGCCTCACTTGCCCTCAAAACAACTCTGAACATCATGAAAAGCCACACTGGGGAACTTGCACAGAGCATAAAGAATCCTTTTCTCTTTCAGAGAAATGTTCTTTGGCGGGCCAAAGTTTTTAAATAATATTTGTGCTTATTCTTTTGACAGTGATAAATACAATCTGTGAAGTTGCAGTTTCCTACAGAATAATTTTATTAAGCTGTTTCTAATCAGTAAAATTCTTACGGTGTTTCATTCTCAGGTAAGCAAAATGACAGGGACAGAGAGCAAGCAACCTGAAGCCAGTAGACATGGCACACGGTGTGTGTCCCCTACAAAGCCAGGGGAACAACTCTCCAGAGTAGATGTCAGAACCACTTCCAGTGCAGGACCTGCTGGGCTCTACCAGGTATTTCAGCGTGGTGGTGTTTAGCCAAATTCTCTCCATTTCCGTATTCCTGTGATATAGCTTCCTGTAGCTTGTTGTGGCTTCATTTGTCTGACTTACCCCAAATTACACCACAAAGCCCCAGAAAATATTTATTCTGATAGCGGCCTAATTTTCTTGGAGCTAGAGAAGTAGGCAAGAAGACTGAGAAATTGACACATTCCTTCAAAACTTAGCTGCTGCAAGATTTAAAGAAACAGTTGTAAATTCCATGAAATCCATATTGGTACCTTATAGATGCTAAAATGCTATCCTGTATTCAGAGAAGGCTCTTTTCTTTCTACAGTGTCAATGAACAGTCTAAACATTCATGCAGAGATATGTACGTGAGGCATTTTTTATTCCCTGATTGAAATAGAATTGCACTAAACTCCTTCATCTGCTTCTTGCTCCCACATGACCAGTGGCCCAGAGCTTTTGATTTATTTAACTTGTTTATTTATTTATTACCAAAAACACAGAGAATATTCTGCAAATAAACAGCCCTTTCAGAGACTGCATCTTTAGTTGTGGTCTTATTAGGACTCCTTCCCTTGGAGATGCCCACCATCTTGGAAAGATGCAAAGCTGTTTTTGATACATTTAGTAACTGACAAACCCCTAGTCTTTGAGTTTCCTCATCATCACGAAAGTTAATTGAATAACCTTTTGGCCCTTGATCTTCTGAACCTCTCAAACACTGTTTGTGTAACTATGGAGACAGGAGCAGGAGTTCTATGACTAATTGGAACTTGTGGGAAATGGAGAGCTCAACTTGGAAACAACTATTCTTTTTCTAACTTCTCTTTCTTGTCCCCCAACTACAGCCATGCCCTGCAGCTCTATGCGAGGCCATCTGCTTGTTTCTCACTGTACTTGGCTCTACAAGGACCTTGTTCACTTTCTTGTTTTCTTTGGAAGGCTTTCAGGACATGCCACCCCAAAATTTGCCACTTTGGTATTTGATTACTTTGAACTGAAGACATGTGAAAAAGAACAAATGCAGAGAGACGCTTTCTCTCTTTGAACTCCCCTTATCTGCCTAAAGACTGGTCCTCCAAAAGGAACTCAATTGTCATAAATCCCCTTCTGGGAAGTTTCATCAACCAAGGAAGATAGACTCATCACAGGAGAGGAGACTCAAAGTCGACACCCTACCCAGACACACTCAGTCACACACTATCACATCTCCCACCTCTTCTTTTAAGGGCCCATTCATCTCTCCTAAAAATCACTTACTGTCCAAATGGTCTACATACCCTCTCCCCTTCTCCTATTAACATGGGTATATAAACTCTCAAATCTCACTGCTTTTGGGGGTATTCACTTTTTCCCTGCAGTGCCCTAAGCATGTAATGTTAAAAATTAATAAACTTGTATAGTTTTTCTCCTGGTAATCTGCCCATTGTCAGTTTATTTCATAGGGTCAGTGATAGAGCCAAGAAAAGTAGAGAAAGAGAGTCTTTCTTCCTCTGTACTGTGATCCTTTTATCCTGATTAGTATGCACATAGTACAAATACCCTCATGATCTCCAGTCTTCTGTTTTTAGCTGCTTCTAGGATGTTGCCACTCACTTGATCCCAAAGCATCCAGAGCTAAACTGCTTATCTCTTCCTGCCTCCTAGAATCAACTTCTGTTTCCCATTTCTAAGATTGTTCTGGTTAAATTTTCCAAAGGCTGGTGACCTTATCTGGAAACAAAAGGGGACTAAGTATTTTCTTTGGTTAGAAGATGAGATTATGAGTTTCTTGAGGGCAAGAGTTCCTTTTTATTTTATTTTTATAAAAATGTTTAAATGTCTATTTTTGAGAGAGTAAGAGAAACAGAGGGTGAGTGGGAAAGGAGCAAAGAGAGAGGGAGACACCAAATCTGAATCAGGCTCTAGGCTCTGAGCTGTCAGCATAGAGCCCAATGTGGGACTCAAACCCATGAACCACAAGATCGTGACGTGAGCCGAAGTTGGTCGCTTAACTGATTGTGCTACCCAAGCCCCCACAAGAGTTATTCTTTATGATTTTTATTTACTGTAGTGCCTGGTGAAGCATCTCAATGAATATCTATCAATTATTGACTGGTTGATTACAATACTGTGTTAAAAGAGACAAAATATTATACTTCCCAAATGTAATAACGATTAGCTAAAACATGGTAAGAAAATGTAAATATATCAGAGCCTATCCATTTCTGCTATCAAAGCAATTGGCTTATGAATGGCGAGTGGGTTCTGGCCTCCATGAATTTCAGTCCTGTTTAACCAAACTTGTGGTGTGGAAAGAGATGAAAGTGAATTATACTTTACTAATCTCATTCGAACTGGCCCTTTACATACAAAAATTAATAAATTAACCCCAAAGGTAAAATCCTAAAACTCTCTTCAATCATGGCATAATTATTATAGTACCTGAAGCAACAAAAGAAAACAAAAACAAAATAAAACCCAACAACCCTCATTCTAAAAATATTCAAACTTTTCTTCTAAATGTAACGATTCTATGTGCATGATTACTTTGTGCAATACACCATTACTATGACTGGGTATAGCCTAAATTCTTCAAAGGCATTTTATTCTAAGAATGACTAGGTCTTCAGAGACTCTACCCCATAGTGATGCATGAACTCTTTACCTTGATGTAAGAAAAACATCAGCAGAAGCTTACCATGAGGTTCATGAGATTAACACCTTCCCCCTTTAAGAATCACCCTCGGGTCCTACACAATTAATCAACTACATAAGGTTGTTTTTCAGCTTTCTGAACTAACTATATTGTCACACAGGATTGGAAGATAGGCTGCAGGATTAAGGGCTTTGCTATGGGACAATGGCTTGAATACTCAGGATGACTTTGTGAGAAAGACACCACAGTTCCCTGGTGTGATATCTTTAATGGAAGTGATAAAATGTGAACTGCTTTGGAAGATGACTCCCTTTTCAAATGATGGCTGTGAACCTATTTACAATACTCTTTATTTAATGTCTTCCTGTTCATTGTGTTTTCTTCTTCTTAGCCTGGAATTAACAATTAAGTGTGTTT
This sequence comes from Panthera uncia, assembly GCF_023721935.1. Taxonomy (NCBI): domain Eukaryota; kingdom Metazoa; phylum Chordata; class Mammalia; order Carnivora; family Felidae; genus Panthera; species Panthera uncia. Next base: position 67,808,068 of record NC_064816.1, read on the forward strand.
TGTTGGCTACCACCTAACGGGTTTTTTTCCCACTAAAACATGTTCCATCTCTGACACTAATGAAAACTCCGTGAATAAGTATACTTTGAGAATACAGCATATTAAGGCTATTTTTTTCCCTGACAGTTCTGTGTAGATCTAGGTCATTCATTCATTTAATTAACCATTTGCTGCCACCATTATTATGATTTTTATTAAATTATTATTGAGCACTCATAGTGCAAGAAGCAATGCTTGTGTAAAGTGGGATGAAAGATAAGAAAGTATACAAGAGTTTTGAATCTAACAACAGGGTAGAACTTGTAGCCTCAATAGTCACAATCAAAGCAGAGAATTAGAAATGTCACCCACTTGCCCACTCACTTTCCATTGCTGGGCTTCCATACTTTATTCCCAGCATTTGACTCCATCCCTTTAGCCACCACCACTTTGCACATAAGAGAAGTTTCCCTCCCCACCAGGTACCTGAATCTAGATCTCATTTCCTGTCCAGAAGAGTGGGTGCTCAGGGTTTTTGTCTCCAAGTATGTTCTCATTTTGCTCTGTTTTATCCCCTTCGCCCACGCATGTATCATAGAGGTGGGTCATTTCTAAAGAAGTGCCTCTATTGCTGCCTGTCCAACAGATTGTATAAGCGGATGACTTTCTTCTCCATTTCAGCACTGAGGTGGTAATTCATTGCACTTTCTACCCAGAGTGTGCCATTCCACAGCAACCACACCCTGCCCTGCTTCTTGTGGCATTCTGGATCACCACCATGACACCCTCCGACAGGCTAGCACAAAACAAACGCAAACAGGCAAAAGATTCAGGGGAGAAAATTTGGCTACCTATCAGCATCACAGCATTCAACTGTTCCCACAGCTTCCTCTAGAACCCATCCACAAAGAGGAGAAAGAATTGGGCACATGGGGGAGGAAGATGAGACTCTGGCCAGCATCATACTCAGTTCTATTGCCAGTGGTGATAGAAAAGATGTGGGCTGCAAAAACTGTTACTGAATCTTCCCACCATCTCAAAAATACCTGAGAGGCACCAAAGCAGTCCAGTGGATAATCCCCAGCACTGAAATTTGTGAGGGGATGGGGTGGTGGTTGTATCTGCTCTACCGAGGACCTTTCTTGAGGACTTAACAAATTGTTCACTTCTTACTTTCCCCACCCTACACCTTTCCCACATCTGCCAGCTTTGATTCTCCTGCTCTTAGTAGCTTCAACAACTTGATTCTAAACCCTTGGTTCCTCGCTCCACATAAGACCTGGGTGCTTACAGTTTAATTGCTCTTTCTGTATCGCCTCCAGCACTAGCGTCTTTGAACTCATGCTGTCTCAAAGGAAGATTCCCAGACCTGGTTCCGGCTTCCCCAAAGGCTCTTGCCCTTTTCTCTTTAGGGTTATGATATTCAGACAAAGACAAGGTAATGAGTTTGCTAACTGAAAGTTTTAGAACAGAATTGTTGAGTCAAGGCAGTGCTGGAGAAGATGAACCAAGTTGTGTTAGCTTTTGCAAACCATGACAAACAACCTCAGGAAATCTGGTGGCTTATGAAAAACCCCAAAAGCATTTCTCACTTAAGTTACAAAAGGAGGGCTGTAGATCTGTTTCAGTTCGGCTGACATGGGTAAGCTCTTCTGAGACCTGCTTAGTTCTGGCACCCAGAGATGGAGAAATTTCTATATGACACCTGTTATTCTCACAGCAGAGGACATGACTACAATAGAGCCTGGGCCAATCCACGTAATATAAAGCTTTCAGTCAAATAAAGCTAATGTCATGGAGATTTGCAACCCATCTGCTAAAGGACGGTGAGCCAAGTCCTGATCACATATCTTCTTTCCCTGGTATGTGGGGCAGATCACTTAACACAGGGTAAGGATGCATAGTTGTATTTTGAAATAAAAGCAAATATTTGGAAACAATATCATAGGGAATATAGCTAAAGGGAGGGGAGAAGAAGTAAGGGTCCCAGTTACCAGAATGGGGTACAAAGCAGTTTTGTCCTCAAGAGATAGGCAATAACTCAATTACTAATTTCTATTGTGTGTGTGTGTGTGTGTGTGTGTGTGTGTATTTTATTACAAGCAATAGACACCTAATTCAAATTAGCTTAATTGAAAAGGGGACCTAATGGGTTTACAACTCTGGATGGAGTTAAGGGATGCCAGCTCTATGCTCACAGATAATGTCCCCAGGAATAACTTTTTCTCTGTTTTAGCCTCTTTTATACAGTTTCAAAATGGCCCCTAGAAGCCCCAGGCTTACAGTTTATCAACTTAACAACCCCAATGGAAAGAAAAATACATATTTACCAATAGCTCTAGAATAGTCTTGAGGTTGACACTCATTAGTTCATACTCCTAAAACTAGTTCATATGTTAAGAGGAATGTGATAGTTACCTAGACCTGGGTCACATGCTCACACATAGAAATGGAAGTGAAGTCAGCCACACTTGAAATACTTGAGTGAAGATTGGGGAGGAGTTCTTCAAGGAAATTTGAGGTGCTCTCTCCAAATGGGAATGCTGAGCGTCCCACAAGGAAACTAGGGAGAATTGTTGGGTAAGTTAAATGTATTCTTGCTAGGCAAGGGAAAACAAAGTCTCACCAACAGGGAAAGTTATGGCAGCATTTTTATAGGAGTAGGCTAAAAAGGTCAAGTGAAACTCTGGTGATGTTGGGCAGGATTTTGGAAATGAGGAATGAGTAGGGCAGGTGGACAACACTATCAATAGGTTGGAAGCCATTAAGTGAGGATTTTCCAGTAAATTGTTTAATGTAATATTTCAGTCCTCCTCTGAGACTGGTTTTTCCAGCACAGTTATAAGCACTAGCTTGGCTCTTGACTGACTGCAGGCTGCATTCTTGGTAAATATCCATTTCATAGTGAGGAGATAGATGCCTGGCTGGTAAAAAGAGCAGATGTCCACAAGATGGGTCATAGTGCAAGCCTGAGGACAGCCATTGGGCTGACTTGATGTGGAGTCACTTGAATGAGGCACTTGCATGCCTCATATATCCCTCTTGCCTGAGTGCAGGGTTAGATCAAGGGCTAGGTGACCATCAAGAATTTCGAGCTGTGGTTATTGGCCTTCCAATATTGGTTGACAGGCAGTAATGGAGCACGAGTGACATTTCTTAGACTTGCCTCATTGGTCACTAGAATATCCTCACAACTTTTAACTTCTCTTTTCATTCCTAAAAGCTGTAGGCAGCATTGCATTTCAGGGGGACCAGGAAGAAGGTTTAGGATATTGGAAAACAAGACAGAGAGTGGACAGTGGTGGACAGGAAAGGAAAAAGGATGTGTTGTCAAGGAGAAAGTCAAAGTTTTCTTTTTAAAATGACTGGGGGTCACTATATGAAGAAAGCTGAAGAGTCAACCCATTTAAATGAAATACCACATCCCCTTTTCCACCAAAAAACACCAAATAATTTCTTCCTCTCTCACTCACACGAAAGACTCTTTTCCCCTAAGGAGACCCAGAAATGGGTTTTAAAGAACTTGAAAAGTGCTCATTAATTCCTATGAGTTCAGCAAAATTCCCAATTTCAATGTTCAGTGTTGTATCCCCTAATAATTTTTGTCTAATAAAAAAAATCATTTTTCTTTCTTCTCTGACTGCCAGAGAATCTTGACAAAGGGTGCTAAAGAAATAGGACTCAGGCCACCCCTGTGAGGTAGAAAGAACTTTGACAGTCACCATGTTGTGTGAACAGTCTCTTAAAGGTACCCTTCTCTGCTTGTGCAGGGTTTTGGGCCTTGGTTCCAAATCCCTTTGCTTCCTAAATTGTTTCTTTCCTCCCCATGCTTTTCAAAAACAATGAACACAATAAATTTAAGGGGTTAATGGCAGAACTAGAGACTCTTTTCTCCATTTTTCCAGTGTCTCTCTGGGAAAGGGCCCTCATGTAGGGCAATCAACATGCCTTGATTTCTGACAGTAATCAATTGGCGAGTTATGCCAGAAAGGCCAATCCAGAATTAAAAGCATTCTTCTAAAGAAAGGTGAAGTTTTAAAAGGTGTTTTCCTGGTGTTTAATGATAGTGTTATATATATATGAGTAAATTAGGTTAAAATTGTAAAACTCATATATATGTATATTACTATATATACTATATTTCTTTATACTGTGTGTGTGTGTGTGTGTGTGTGTACTGCTTTACAGTTCTCACCTTTGAATATAGAACCCATTGTGATGGTCTTGTCCTTACTTTGCTGAGCTCGGCACAATAGATTCAGCCAACAACCTGTGTTTATTGTATTCTGCTAATGTGCACATAGCTTGGAATCGGTTCACTTTCTAATAATGAGAACTTTAATTCCTCCCCCATGCACTGTGCACAGCATATCCTGCATGGAGAGACAGGCAGGGGCTGCTGTTTCTTTCCCCATGCACAACTGACCAAAGAAATCATACCTCCATCCACTGTGGTCATCAATAATACTCGCTCTTCTTGAAAGATAAAAAGTGAATAGGCGTCTATTGAAAGAATTAACAATATTTTAATTTTCAGAAAAAAATAGAAATGTAGATGTTGAAAAGCAAGACACATATTTGGTTTGGAATATCATTAGGATGGGCTTTTTGTCTTGTGCCCTTTCAACAGATATCTATTGTACAACCAACCTTTTAATTGTGCACATGTCTTTTCTGTCATTTTGAGGACACATTAGAACTCCCATTGCCTAGCCTCTGCTAGCAAAGGTAAATATGAAAGGATAAGAGAAAATCAATGAAAATAATAGACTTACCATGTACTAGATATATTTTATATACTATTAGTACTTCACAATAAATTCACTGTAAATGTCAGAAACTACTTTGATTAACTATGGGTAGTATTAGGGAAGGTTTGCAAGAATGGATTATAAAATGTTGAAGTTGATCAGATGTCTGTGACCCCACAGGGAGCCATGCTGCTTCTCTCTTCCCCTTTTAGATAGAGAAGGAAGAATGCCTGAAGGTAAGTGATTGTGTAAGAGTCACAAGAAAGCATGACCCATTGCTATCAGCCAAACATTCCTTGCCTTAACCTAAGCCTCACCAGTAGAGAAGCCAACCACCCCCCGAATGACATTGTCAGAACGTGGGCAAGAGATTTTTTTCTGTGAGCCTGGGTTTCCTCCTCTGTCGAATGAGAAAATTCTCCCAGTTGATCTCTAAAGCCCCTTCTAGTTCTAAAATTTGATTATTCTTTTTATCTAGACTTGCCCTCTCAAATAGCTCATGGGATTATTATTTTTTAACGCCCCATGAGAAATGAAAGACAATTATTGTTAACCCTCCTTTAGGATGATTAAAGAAAGAAGGAGGAATTAATTTTGTACTTTACACACAATAACATAACATTAGTCAAATAACCAGAAATAGAATACAAATCCACAGATGACTTGACTTCAAGTCAGTTTAGCATCCAGCTTTAGTAGAGTGTGTGCTATAAAGAGGGAGAATAGACTTTGGAGTCAGGAAAACAAGGATCTGAATCCTAGTTCCATCTCCACATGACCCCAACTTACTTTCCTCCTTGTGGAGGAAGGAGAACACGCTGCACAGCTCAGAGTGGTTGCAAGACTGAAATGATTAGTCACACTGTGTGACTAGTGTGATGTTTGGTGTATTGTAGTCCTCAATAACTCTTTGTTTCTCTCATAACCATCGTCTATTCTTTCCTTTTATCTCCATTTCATTAGTCTTTCTAGGGGTCTATTCAATAAAGCTTTTGAACCACAGTTCTGTTGTAATAACCCTTGCCCATAATTATATTTTCATTATGTGCCTGACACTATGCTAAATCTTTACCGGCATTCCCGTACTTAATATTTACAAAACTCCATTAGATAGACACTATTCTTATGGCCCACGTTTTCTAAATAAGGAGCCTCTGTGTTTAGATATGTATAATTCTCTAAGATCACATAACTAGTGGGCTCTAGGATTTGAACAAAGCTAAGTTAAGTACTAAAATCCATGCAATAAGCCACCACTCTATAATTTCTTCTTTCCTATTATGAGAAGCATAGAATAAGAGGCCATCATTACTTTTCCTAGTGTAAAAAAATATCAAATTAATATTCAATCAACTGAATTGCCAACCTTTGTTTTATAACCTAAAACCAAGAAGGTAGAGGGGCACCTTGGTGGCCCTGTTGGTTAAGCATCTGACTTTGGCTTAGGTCATGATTTCATGGTTCTTGAATTTGAGCCTCACATTGGGCTCTCTGCTGACAGACAGCACAGATCCTCTATCCCCCTTACTCTCTGCCCATCCCTGCTCACATTCTCTCTCTCTCTCTTTCTCTCTCTCTCTCATTCTGAAAAATAAATAAACATTAAAAAAAAAAAAAAAACAAGAGGGGCACCTGGGTGGCTCAGTCAGTTAAGTGTCTGACTCTTGGTTTTGGCTCAGGTCATGATGTCATGGTTTGTGAGATTAAGCCCCATGTCGGGTTCTATGCTGACAGCACAGAGCCTGCTTGTGATTCTCTCCCTCTCTCTCTCCCCTTTTCACTGTCTCTGTCTCTCAAAATAAACCTTAAAAAACCCCAGGAAGGTAGAGTTTAGACAATGGGTATTCATGGATAACAGATATTGACATAATCTTCTGGTTCTTGACTTTTAGGTAATATTTCCAGGGCTGCTGTCACTGGCAGGGTACAGGGTTAATTGTTGCTTTTTGGCCTCCTGGAATCACATTGACTAGAAGAAATATACATCAGAGAGGGAGAAAGATTGCAATTATACCAGATATACACTCTTTGAAAATTGGATGCATATTGAGGTGCCTGGGTGGCTCAGTCGGTTAAGTGTCTGATTCAATTTTGGCTCAGGTCATGATCTCAATGGTCATGAGATCGAGCCCTTTATCAGGCTCCATGCTGCATGTGATGTGGAGCCTGCTTGGGATTCTCTTTGTCCTTCTGCCTCTATCTCTCCCTGTCCCCTCAAAAAAAAAAAAAAAAAAAACCACACACACACACAACAAGAAAAAAAGAAAATTGGATGCATATTGAGTTTACTAAACAGATACATACTTTCCAATATTGCTATTATGTTGAGTACTAAATTCTTACAGGCAACAATGAAGATGTACAATACATGTAATCTGAAAGATTTTTTGAAGATGTGCATTATTACTTGAAGACTTTAGAGTAGGTTTAAACCTTTTGATTTTGTCAAAGACTGCTCTGCATTAAATTCATGAATCTATTTTCTTTAATTAGATGCAAACTTTAATTAGAGGAGAAGGTGTTTCATAAGAGCAAGTATGTCATGGTATACCATGGTGGCATATGCTTCAGCATGAGACTGATCTGTGTTCCAAACATAGCTTTACTCCCTACTAATTGAGTGACCATGAAATTCCATATATAAAATTGGTATAATTAACCTCTGTGTTGTTGAGAGAACTCAATGAGTTTCAGGTTAAACATAAGGGCTTAAACACATTACCCAATCAAAATGAAAGCAATAGAGCAAAATGCATATACACCCTTAAAAGAAAATAGAATAGGAAAGAAAAGGATAGCAGATGAAGGAAAGTTTTTGGAAAATGAAAAGTGGAAGAAAAACTGGCAACTTCCTTAACACAGAAAGTTAAATCCATGTGTTTAAAGAAGGGATGACCAACAAGAAGCAAGCAGACTGTGTTGCAGAATTCCAGAAACTGGAGGCATCGTGGAGAATGGATGAAACATGGGAGGATTTAGGAAAAAACTTTGTAAGAAATACCTAGATCCATATATCTGCTCCTATCCTGACATAGCCAGGTGACTACCCCTCTCCTACTCAAGCATGAGAAAGGTAAGTGTGAGGGACAGACTGAAGCAGGAAGATTAAGTGAAAGTCTACTTACTGAATGGTGACACTAGTATAACTGATATGAAGACAGTTAAATTTCATTAATGGAAAGTATGAAAAATTAGAGAGACAATTACATGAGCAGAGGACAATATAGCAGGAGCCCAGATGGAAACAAAACTTCTTGGGACTCCTAAGTGTTCTATTAAAAAGGTCACATGCAACTGCCATTATCATTTGCCATGCATGAGGTGAGGATTCCACAAACTAAGGGTGACACCATTTGTCTTCTCCAGTTCCACTAGAGTGTTCTGCAAATGGCTTATAAGTCCACACGATCATCAGGTAAAAGTCAAAACTGCAAAGCAACCTCAATGTATTCTCAAATTTTGCCAGAAACCTTGATGTACTGAAGGTCAGTTATCCAGCCATAATGCACCTCAGAATCCAAGATTCTTTATGAAGCCACCTTTCGTAAAGCTGCAAGTTTCCTTCTGGAGTATTCTATGTAGAAACTCTCAGAGGACAAAATTTGAGTACATTAAAAGATTGCAATAAATTTTCATGTCTTTCATTTGTAAACAGTAATGTCCAGGAGAACTAGTCTATAAGAAAATGATGTTAATTAAAAATAGGGACAAATCCAAACAAACAGAAAAGAGAAAGAATAACAACACAAAGAGCATGAGAAAATTACATACCTGTGTGTGTGAATGTACATATGTATGTGTGCAAATATGTGTGTGTGTTCTATACAGAGATTTAATAAAATATTATGAAACACTAGTAAGGTGCTGTATAAAAAAGGAAAAACTAGAGATAATTCAGACAAATTCTTATACTAAATTATATAATTATAAAATTATAAAATCCACTTGACTGAACCAAGGAGGTGAAAAAGTTATACACTGAAAACTACAAAACGTTGTTGAAAGAAATTAAAGAAATAAATAAATGGAAAGGCATCCCATGTTCATGGATTGGAAAGCTTAATGTTACTAAAATGTCAATACTATCCAAAACAATCTATAGATTCAAAGCAATCTCTATCAAACTTCCAATGATTTTTTTTTCAAAAATAGGAAAATCCATCCCAAATTTATACGAAATCTCGAGGGACACTAAATAGCAAAAACAATCTTGAAAATGAAGAATAAGTTAAAAGATTCACACTTCCTGATTTCAAAGTGTACTACAAAACTTCAGTAATCAAAACAGTGTGGTGCTGGCATAAAGACCAATGGAATAATAGAGACCCCCAAAATAAATCGTCACATATATGGTTTTCTACAAGAGTGCCAAGACCATTCAATGGGAAAAATCCATATTTTCACTAAGTAGCATTGGGAAAATTTGATATCTAGATGCATGAGATTGAAGTTGGGACCTTTACATTATACCATATACAGACTGTAGATCTTTGATCTACAATAAAAGCTATAATTATAAAACTCTTGGAAGAACACATAGGGAGAAGCCTTCATAACATTAAATTTGGCAATGATTTTTGGATATGACACTAAAAGCCCAGGCAACAAAAGTAAAAATGGAAAAATTGGACTTGATCAAAATTAAAACTTTTTATGCATCAAAGGACACTATCAACAGAGTAAAAGGCAGCTTACAGAAGGAACATAAATATTTACAAGTCACATACATAATAAAGAATTAATATCCAAAATATATAAAGAAGTCCTAAAACTCAAAAACCAAGAAACTAACAATCCAGTTCAAAAAAGGACAAAAGAGTTGAATAGACATTTATCCAGAGAAGACGTACAAATGGCCAATAAGCATAGGAAAAGATACTCAATACCACTAATCATTAGAGCAATGCAAATGAAAACCACAATTAGTTGTAAACCTCATGCCTACTAGGATGGCTATTATGAAAAACAAAACAGAAAACAAATATTGGGAGGATGTGGAGAAATTGGAATTCTTATGCAATGCTGGTGAGAATGTAAAATGGTGCAGCTGCTGTGGAACACAATATGGGGGCTCCTTAAAAAACGAACATAAAACTACTATATGATCCAGTGATTCCACTTCTGGGTATATACTCCAAAGAAATAAAAGCAGGATGTCAAAGAGATATTTACACACTCCATGTTCACAGCAACATTATTCATAATAGCCAAAAGGTAGAAGCAACCCAAATATCCATTGATGGATGAATAGATAAACAAAATATGATATATACAGACAATGGTAAATTATTCAGCTTTAAAAAGGAATGAAATTCTTATACATGCTACAACATGGATGAACCTTGAAGATGTTATGCTAAGTGAAATAAGTCAGACAGGAAAGGACAAATATTGTGTGATTCCACTTATGTGAAATATCAAGAATAGTTAAATTTATATAGATAGAAAGTGGAATGGTGATTACCAGAGGGTGGAGTTGGAGGAGGAAATAGAAGCTTATTGTTTAGTGGTTACAGAGTTCCAGTTTGGGGTGATGAAAAAGCTCTGGAAATGAAAAGATGATTGCATAACACGTGAATGCTCTCAATGTAACTAAACTGTACACTTAAAAGTGGTTAAAATAGGGGCACCTGAGTGGCTCAGTTGGTTGAGCATCTGACTCTTGACTTCAGTTCAGGTCACGATCCCAGTGTTGTGGGATTGAGACCCACATCGGGCTCTGTGTGGAGCCTGTTTAACATTCTCTCTCTCTCTCGCTCTGCCCCCTCCCCAGATTGTGCACACACTCTCTAAAAATTAAAAAATTAAAAATAAAATTGAAAAAAAGTGGTTTAAATCTGCTGGAAGTTATCAGAAGACTGACCAGAAGGTGAAGATTACTTGGTTAAGTCTGAGAGAAAGCAAACAAAGCCAAAACCAAAACAAACAAAAAACTGAAACCAAAAAACCAGATGACAATCCTATCACTTTGGACATCTTTCTGCCAGAGAACAATTGCCAATCCAGAAGAGGTAGCTGAGAATCTGATCAGCATTTCTCACAGCACTGTGGAATTTAAGAGAAGAAAATAAGAGTTCAACACCATTAAAAATGAGGCCTCTGGTAAGCTCAATGTAGTCTAGGTTTGGGTCCTAAAGGATTGTATCTTAAGAGTAAGGGAAAATTGGAAGTAAACTAGTGTTCATTCAAATTGAATTCTAACTTCAAATCATGTGAGTGGCCCAGGAGATGTCAAACTTTGAAAATGTAATAACATGAGCCTGTATTTTTAGGACCCCATAAAAATGTAGCAAGAGCAAATGAAAATAATGTTCGGAGGAAAATGACATGACTCTATGCATCAAATTATTTCTACAAACTTCAAATACAATTCTTGGAACCCTCCCACCCCAGAAAAAGAAAGATATAAATCAAAGTTAGTCATGTCTAGTCAGTCATGTCTCCTACATGAAGGAGAACCAGCAGAAACAACACAGTTTCTACAGAGCTAGAGACATTGGAATTATTAGACAGATTTTAAAATACCTCTTCTAAATATGATCAAGGGGCTAAAACACAAGATGAATATTTTTGCATAAAACTAGAAAAAAATACATGTTAAAAATAACAAAATATGGGGCACCTGGCCGGCTCAGCTGGTAGAGCATCCAATTCTTGGTCTCAGGGTCAAGAGTTTGAGCCTACATTGGGTGCAGAGATTACTTCAAAAACAAAATAAAACAAAACAAATAACAAAATATAATTATAGAAGTTAAAAATATAATTACTAAAATTAAAAACTCAAGGTTTACAGAAGATTAGGAAAATTTGAAGAGAAAATTAATGAAATGGATAAAATACTAGAAGGAAAATATCCAGAAGACAGGATAAAATAAAAGGATGAAAAACACAGAAGAGAGGGTAATAAACATAGGTGATATGGTTTAAGTCTTAATGGCTTTGAACTTTACAGGACTAATGAAAAGTATAGATTCACAGAGTCAAGAATTCCAAAGAAAACCCAAGCCAGAAAATAAAAATAAATTGACACCTAAAAATATCCAAGTAAAATGGGAGTAAGAGGAGTGTGGAGGAAAAAGAAGGAAAAAAAAAAAATCACAAAAGCAAAGATTACTTTCAAAAGAGTAATGAAGCTTAAAGTTAATGGGATACTATCTTCAATATTCTGAATCCTACTTTGCAACAAAAATGTCCTTCAAGAATGAAAGTGAATTAAATATATTTTCAGACAAATGAAAGCTGAGGTAGTTCAACAGATCCGACCCACATGGAAAACGTAAGGATATTCTCCAGACAAAAGAAAACTTATCCTAAATAGAAAGCTTGAGATGCAGGAGGAATGAAAATGATAAATATAGATATTAATCACAATAAATATTGATTACCTATTATTTTTAAATTTTTTTTTTTTTTAATTTTTGAGACAGAATGAGTGGGAGAGGGAAAGAGAGACAGAAAGCTAGAGAATCCAAAGCAAGTTCTGCACTGTCAGCACAGAGCCTGATGTGGGGCTCGAACTCACGAGTCCTTAGATCATGACTTGAACCAAAATCAAGAGTGGGACACTTAACCAACTGAGCCACCCAAGCACCCCTTGACTATTATTATTTTCATAAGATTTAAAATTGTAGAAAGGGTTAAGATTGCATGGCCTAAGGAGAATAAACAGAATTAAAGGGTTCTAATGTCCCTGCATTGCCCAGGAAGAAGGTGAAAGGGTAAAGTAATGTTCAACTCTGATGAGTCAGGATGCATGCTCTCATCTCATAAACAATTGGTGGAAGAATCATAGCATGCATATATTCCAAGATGCCAATAAATGAAATCACTTATTTTTAATCCAAAAAAAGTTGAGAAGAGAGAGTATAGAATAAGTAAGAAAAACAAATTATATACTAAGGTTATAGATTATATTCAGTAGAAAAGAATGAGAACTCAAAAGACAAAGCTTATGAGACTGATAGAAAACCTTTATGCAATTTAGGGGAGATACATCTAAAATACAGATACAGAGAGGGGTTCCTGGGTGGCTCAGTCGGTTAAGTGTCCAACTTTGGCTCAGGTCATGATCTCGTGGTTTGTGGGTTTGAGCCCCGTGGCAGGCTCTGTGCTGACAGCTTGGATTCTGGAGCCTGCTTCAGATTCTGTGTCTCCCTCTCTCTCTGCCCCTTCCCCACTCATGCTTTCTCTCTCTCTGTCAAAAATAAATAAACATTAAAAAAAATTTACAAAAAAGGTACAAAGAGATTAGAAATGCATGAATAGAAAAATATTTCATAGAAACAAAATAAAATTGAAATGGCAATATTAATATTGAAGTAGAGTTTAAGGCAAAAAAAATTACTAGATAGGAGGAGAGGTACCTCAAAATGATAAAATATTTGATTCACCTGGAACATTCTAACTATGTATGTATCTAAAAGCAAGTCTTATAATATATACAAGAAAAAGTAGGAGAAATACAAGGATACGTAGACAATTAGCAGTAAATGATAAAACAAATAGGCAAAATATCAGTAATGATTTGGATTTAAATAAAGGACATACATAGCTGCATTCAACAACCACAGAATGAGCATTATTTTCTCTTTCTTTTAGTATTTATATTTAATTTATTTTTTAAATTTACATCCAAGTTAGTTAGTATATAGTGCAACAATGAATTCAGGAGTAGATTCTTTAACGTCCCTTACCCATTTAGCCCATCCCCCCTCCCACAACCTCTCCAGTAACCCTCAGTTTCTTTTCCCTATTTAAGAGTCTCTTATGTTTTGTCCCCCTCCCTGTTTTTATATTCTTTTTGTTTCCCTTCCCTTATGTTCATCTGTTTTGTACCTTAAAGCCCTCATATGAGTGAAGTCATATGGTATTTGTCTTTCTCTGACTGACTAATTTCACTTAGCATTAATACCCTCCAGTTCCATCCACGTAGTTGTAAATGGCAAGATTTCATTCTTTTGATTGCCGAGTGATTCTGTGATTACCACATCTTCTTTATCCATTCATCCATCGATGGACATTTGGGCTCTTTCCATACTTTGGCTGTTGTTGATAGTGCTGCTATAAACATTTGGGTGCATGTGCCCCTTCAAAACAGCACACCTTTATCCCTTGGATAAATAACTAGTAGTGCAATTGCTGGGTCATAGGGTAGTTCTATTTCTAATTTTTTGAGGCACCTCCATAATGTTTTCCAGAGTGGCTGTACCAGTTTGAATTCCCACCAGCAGCTCAGAAGAGATCCTCTTTCTCACATCCTCACCAACATCTGTTGTTGCCTGAGTTGTTCATGTTAGCCATTCTGACAGGGGTAAGGTGGTATCTCATTGTGGTTTTGATTTGTATTTCCCTGATGATGAGTGATGTTGAGCATTTTTTCATGTGTTGGTTGGCCATCTGGATGTCTTCTTTGGAGAAGTGTCTATTCATGTCTTTTGCCCATATCTTCACTGGATTATTTATTTTTTGAGTGTTGAGTTTGATAAGTTCTTAATAGATTTTGGATACTAACCCTTTATCTGATACGTCATTTGCAAATATCTTCTCCCATTCCGTTAGTTGCCTTTTAGTTTTGCTAATTGTTTCCTTCGCTGTGCGGAAGTTTTTATTTTGATGAGGTCCCAATAGTTCATTTTTGCTTTGGTTTCCCTTGCCTCCAGAGATGTGTTGAGTAAGAAGTTGCTGCGGCCGAGGTCAAAGAGGTTTTCGCCTGTTTTCTCCTCGAGGATTTTGATGGCTTCCTGTCTCACATTTAAGTCTTTCACCCATTTTATTTTTTGTGTATGGTGTAAGAAAGTGGTCCATGTTCATTTTTCTGCATGTCGCTGTCCAGTTTTCCCAGCACCACTTGCTGAAGAGACTGTCTTTATTCCATTGGATATTCTTTCCTGCGTTGTCAAAGATTAGTTGGCCATATGTTTGTGGGTCCATTTCTGGGTTCTCTATTCTGTTCCATTGATCTGACTGTCTGTTTTTGTGCCAGAATGAGCATTATTTTCAAAGGCAAATGGACCACTTACAAATATTGATCATACATTGAGTCATAAAGCAAGTCCCTACAAATTACAAACGATGAAAAGCATACACTATCTTCTCTGATCACAAGGCAATTAGGGTGAAATAAATTTTAAAATAACTTAGCAAAATATTATATGTTTAGAAAATAAGAAAACAAAAATAATATAAAGGTAAAAAATAAATGTAGCAGAGGCACCTGGATGGCTCAGTTGGTTAAGCCTCAGACTTTGGCTCAGATCATGATGTCATGGTCAGTGAGTTCAAGGCCTATGTCAAGCTCTGTGCTGACAGGTTGGAGCCTGGAGCCTGTTTCAGATTCTGTGTCTCCCCTCTCTCTCTTCCTCTCTCCCGCTCACACTTTGTCTCTCTCTCTCAAAAATAAATAAACATTAAAAAAAATTTTAATGCAGCAGTAAATAAAAATTAAATTGAAATTGAAGAGAAAAGAATAATGAAAATCAGAAAATCTTTCATGCTAGGGGCACCTGGGTGGCTCAGGCAGTTAAGCATGTGACTTTGACTCCAGTCATCATCTCTAGGTTCATGAGTTCCAGCCCCACATCGGTTTCTGTGCTGACAGCTCAGAGCCTGGAGCCTACTTTGGATTCTGTGTCTCCTCTCTCTGCACCTCCCCCACTTACGCTCTATCTCTGTCTCTCTCTCTCTAAAATAAATAAACGTTTTCAAAATATTAAAACAAAATCTTTCTAATTAAATGTCAATATTTCATATCAAAACTTGTGGGAAAATTTTTTCTGTACATGAACTCATCTACCTTGCTACCATCTCATGAACTAGATGTTATTATTATCCCTGTTTTTACAGATAAGGCAGTGGAGGGCTCTGGGGAAATCACACAGCTAGTAAAGGGCAGTGTCAGGCTAGTGCCCTGGGCCTTCTGACTGTGGCTCTCCCATCCTGAGCCCTAAGACACAACCTCAATTCGCAAATACACCAGTCACCTCGTTTCCAGGAGAACTCAGACAAGGAGCCCAGACTTTCTCAGTAATTATCAAGAGCTTTGATGTATTTTTAGCAAAATAAATTAATTGTCAAAAATCTCAACAGGCTTTTTTTTTTTTTTTGTAGAGATTAACAAGATGATTCTAAAATGATTATGGAAATGCAAAGGGCCTAGAATATCCAAAGCCATCTTGAAAAAGAAAGCAAGTGGAGGATTTACACTACCTATCATGAATGACTAAAGTTAGTCATCAACGCACTATGAATTTGGCACAGCTTAGATTAAAAGTCAGGACCAAAGCCAAGAAATAACTAACAGGTTGTGGATTTTCCATATTTCCCAAAAGTTCCCATTAAAGATGTTTTTCTCTTGGGCCGTTTGGGTGGCTCAGTCTGTAGAGCATCCGATTTCAGCTCAGGTCATGATCTGTGGTTCATGAGCTGCAGCCCCATATCGGGCTCACTGCTGTTAGCCTGTCAGTGCAGATACCGCTTGGGATCCTCTGTCCCCCTCTCTTTCTCTGCCCCTACCCCGCTTACGTGCCCACTCGCTCTCTCTCTCAAAAAATAAATAAAACATGAAAGAAAGAAAAAAAGAAAGAAAGAAAGAAAAAGAAAGAAAGAAAGAAAGAAAGAAAGTTTTTCTCTTTCCCGGGCATGCTCGTCACCGGGACTTTCACGCTGCTAATTCAGGTACACTGGTGGAAGAGAAGGTAGACCCAAGACGTTCCAGAACCACGAGCACAGCCCGCAAGGAGGCAGCATCCACAGCAGCCACTGGGGAGCTTTTGCGGCAGCCGGAAGGGGTGGTTTCCCAAACAGCCAGGAGCTCGCCCGCAATTCCACGTGGGGTGACAGTGAGAAAGTGGGGGCTTCAGCAAAAGCGTTTGCATTGTTCAAGTGATGTTTCACAAAATTAATGACTTTGGTCTTTTATTAATTTCACGAGCAGATATTGAGTCATCGTGGCGAGATGCAAGCAAACTGTGTTAGTAGAGGAGAACAAATATAAAATAAAACGAGGATAGGAAATGAACTTCTCTTTGTAGAATCCGCCGTTCCCGGCAGGCCGGCTCCCACGCTTTTCCAGAAATCTGGGTCTAAAATAAGTATGTCCTTTGGGTAACTTATGCTGAGAATCAAAGGGAAATATTTTAGAGCCTCAGAACTCCAGACTAGATGTTTCTCAAATCGTTCCCCGTGGTACAAATAAATTCAACAGAAGTAGCGGCAGGGCAGTCCGTGTTCCTGAGCAATTACTTTCGCCTTTCATCCTTCTTTGCCTTCAAGGTTGAAGTCCCCCGGGGAAACGTTCCCCGCCCACCCCGCAGGCTCTGGCGCCTGGGGCTCTCTGGCTCCCCCATTACATTCCTGGTTAAGTTCACAACTCAGCTGTACTATCATCCTCAGGACTGGAAAAGAAAACCCTGGGAGACAAGGACATTTACTACCCTGAGAAGTGATCTGCTCTTTCTTCAGTTGCCTAGGGGTAAACAAGGCGGGGATGGTGGCTGAACCCGTAGCACAGAGCAGGGATACTCCCTCCTTTTTTTTTTTTTTTTTTTTTAAAGTTTCTTTTCTAGAAAAATCTTCCAGTAAGTCACAGAGTAGTAGAATGTTCAGGGGCTTGATTAGCTAAAATAGAAAAAAAGACATTCCAAATCACTAATATGAAACTAACAATATTTAAAATGGAGGAAATATAAAACAGAACAGAAGGAAAATGGCTTGGGATCCAGTTGTAACATCTATATTGCCAAACCTACAGAATAGGGGAAATCTAAATATCAAACTAAACAGTACTGTGTTTATTATTTAAAGATAGAAGGAGGTTAAAGATAAATAAGGAAGTTTGCTAAGAGACTATATCCCACTTTACAGGTGAATTTTAATTTGGACATAAAAATTAACACCTGTATATGCAGAAGTCACTGATCCAAACCATTCTTAATATTTCCTTGCTCCAGAATGTCACCCTGTAACTCTCCTTTTGAGAGAAAGAGAACAAATTTTTCTTCTGGAAATGGCCAGTGTGTTTTATGTATATATAAACATCTCAGTTGAATAACTGAGCTGCATTCTGGGCTTACTGCATAAGAATTTCAAAGATGGAGTAAAAGCATCCTTGCATTCTTTTTATTCCAGAGGTGATGTACAGGGTTCTTCTGGTAGCATTATTCCAGGCTTGGCTGAGAATAGCTTAATGACTGTATGTGATGTTCAAACTCCAAAAATCTGTTTTTTTGTTTTTGTTTTTGTTTTTTTAGTCAATATTCTCCGCCCCCCCCATTCTAAATTACAAAAGGAATCAAATTTTCTCTCTCAAACTTCATCTGGATGCTTCTCAAAAGCCAAAGAACCCAGAAGCACAAGAGGAACCTGAACTCGAGAAGGTTCACTGAATAAGTTTTGTAAGCCTAGCAAATGTCAAAGTAAATTCAAAGTAAGATTTCGGGGTAGAATAAAAACACTTCCTGTCATGCTAAAGCACTGCAAGTACTTTTCCACCCAGATCATTATAAATTCAGGTTGCATTTGGCAATTCTTTTAAAAATGGAAAGAAAGAAAGAAAGAAAGAAAGAAAGAAAGGAAGGAAGAAAGGAAAGAAGACAAGGGAAGCTCTTCAAATATCTGGACTCAGCCTGCTGTACAGTAAAAGGTTGAACGTTGGAGGAAAGCACACCGAGGCTGGAAACCTATTACTAATTCAGGAGCAAATGCATTAGGAGGGCTTCTGAGCAGCAGCCCGTCAGATACTATTAAAGAGCTGCACATTGAGACAGCCTCTTCATAATTCATGGGGCAATCTCACTTTCTTTGTGGGGAGAAGGTTTTCCTATCAATAGAAATTTGTCCTTGTGAGTGAATTGTTAGGAATACCAACTATGTGCTTGACTATTAAATTCTATAGCTACTCTTAGATAATCGTGAATGTGTGTGTAGTTGATCAAAATCGATTTCAGCATCTTTTACAGTGTTGTTTTTCAATAGTTCCAGTCTTGTTAAACGTGAGTGGATACAAAGTAAAGTTTATTAGGAATTTCTTCTCTGATGTTCAAAATAGCTCTAAGGCCAAAAAAAGAAAGAAAAAAGAAATCATTCAAGTATCAATGCTCCAGCCATCCCTCCTCCTAAAATACTTCTGGCTTTGATGCAAGTAAAGTAATATTTATTTATTTATTTTTATTTATTTATTTTATATATATACATATTTTTAATTTTTGTTTTACATTTTATTTATTTTTGATATACAGAGAGAGAGAGAGAGACAGAGCACAAGTGGGGTAGGGGCAGAGAGAGAGACACAGAATCTGAAGCAGGCTCCAGGCTCTGGGCTGTCAGCACAGAGCCTGACGCGGGGCTTGAACTCACAAAGCGTGAGATCATGACCTGAGCCGAAGTCAGACACTTAACCGACTGAGCCACCCAGGCTCCCCATATTTATTTTTTATTCAGCGTTTAATGTTCTTGACTTGTAATAAAGAAAAATGTCCAGCTAACACTACAGATGAAAACAAGTAGCTTCACTTACAATCAGTTCTTATGTATTTAAAGATGTTAAAAAGGAAAGGGAGTTGGAGTTTAGATTACAAGTTCTTGTCCATATGAAATTGGGATTTCTTATTCATAAATGTATCTTAATTACTCCATTAAAAAAACTTCCAATCTACTACCAAGAGTTACTGTATTTTAAATGTATATTTGTTGGAATTCAGCCCAGTGCTTGCAGTATTTGAGTACATACTCTCATAAAACATTAGTCCAGTTCACAACTATATAGGACAAAAAAAGTAAAATTTTAAATGGAAGACAATGAAAAGTATACCTAATGCCTGAGATTAGAAAAACCCTAAATATTAGATCTTGTACCAATTATGACATAGATTCCTTTTCTCGATGTAGGAATAATCCTAGGAAACCAAAAGGAACTTTGAAAAGAAGATACTTATGGAGGGGTGCCTGAGTGGCTCAGTTGGTTGAGCATCTGACTTTGGCTCAGGTCATGATCTCATGGTACCTGAGTTCAAGCCCTGCATTGGGCTCCGTGCTGACAGCTCAGAGCCTGGAGCCTGCTTTGGACTCTGTGTTTCCCTCTCTTTCTGCCTCTCTCCTTCTCTCTCTCAAAAATAAATAAACATTTAAAAATTGTTTGTAAATAAGATACTTAGGGAAAAATTTCTGTTTGGAAATATTTCACTAAAGCATTCCCAAACACCCTTGCTTTTTTCCCCCCTAAGAGCACATATTTTGGAATTCTGCTTTTGAAACAGACATGTAAATCACTGCAACTGGAAAGTTGAGGGTTCTCTAAGATTTACCTTTACCCTGGAAATTTCAGGCAACGGCTTTTCCTTGGGCGGGGGGGGGGGGAAGGGGAGGTCTACATGGTGTGACCTAACATAGCAATAGATTGATGGATTTACAGTAGAGAGGATCTCCCAAGTGCACTAAAAACAATCAGTGCCTCCCTTTCTACCAAAAATGGTAAAAAAGTCAAGATTCAGTGTGATGCAAGAGGGTAGACATCAACATCCAAGAAGAAACAGTGGTTTTAGTAAGCGATCTCCGATGGTAACATGGAGTTTGGTGTGCCAAACAAATTCAGGAGGGTGACTGATCTGATGAAGGGGCCATGGTAGTAGATTAGACCTTAGGTGGGGATGGTTTGGTGAGAGGAGCTGAGACTCAAGACTTAGATTTAGTATATATTCAGTTTGAGTTCCAGAGGCGGGCTTCTCCATGGCTTTTAATTCGACATACATTTGATTCCCAGTAGAGAGATTTATTTACAAAGTTGAGTTGTTTTCTTGATATTCAGTAGGGAGAATCCATAAGGGGTTATGTTGATCACAAAATTCAGCATCTGACTTAGGCTCAGGTCACAATCTCATGGTTCGTGGGTTCAAGCCCCGCCACGGGCCATATGCTGACAGAGCCTGGAGCCTGCTTCAGGTTCTGTGTCTCCCTCTGTCTCTGCCCCTCCCCCACTTTTCAATCTGTCTCTCTCTCTCTCTCTTTCAAAAACAAATAAACATTAAAACGTTTTTTAATTTTAAAAAAGCACGCAACCAACAAACCCTCAATGCATGTGGGTAATGCATGCAACAGTAAATAATTTCACACTGTTCAGCCAAAGGTTTTTTTTCCCTGTCTATTCATGACCACATCCAGGGATAAGCAGCAATTTCTCTTACTATTTCTTTGTCTTCCTCACAGGTTTTGAGAATAGAATTAAGTTTTTAACTTGAAACAGTTGGAAGGTGGCTGACTTGATACAGTTTTGCATGTTTGAGTTGTAATATTGGTTCCTCCAAAAGGCATTTTCTGTATCTGATTGAAGATTAGCTCATGCCTCAGCTAACATTACCAGATTCTAATAGAATGCCTTTTCAATCCAAAGCACTCAAAGGACCATGATGACTTCAAGTCACATAAGTCTTAGTTATGGAAATGAAACTCATTCAAGTCTCTACTACGGTGTTTACACTCTAAGCCTCCCTCTCATTTGACCACAGCAGCGTTTACAAAGGCAAATTCATGATCTGGGGAAGGGACCCTGTCTTTTGCTCTGTCCTACTTGGTATTTCTACTTGTTTCTCTCTAACCACTGGAAAAGATGACCCTGCAGCGAGTATGGTAGCAGGGCCAAGTGCCCAGAGGAAGGTGGGGCCTCTCGGACTAGGGGACTGGGAGAAGAAAACTGCCACCTCAGAGAAAGGGAGAAATCAGGAATGGAGCAGTGGCCCGTAAAGGAAATTTGAGGATCGAATGCTTGGAAAAGCAAAGGTGGAGCGGGATCAAGGATGAAAGCTGAAGTCGAGTTTGGGAGGCAAAAGAACATGAATAGGAGGTCAGGCAGAGGGGCCCTGAGCTATGCTCTGGAATACTACATTCTGGAAGGCCCCTTGGATTCCTCCAGCTATTGCCTCCTCCTTTAAATCTCCCTATTAGTGACTTTTTCTGGCACAACTAGTAATGTGCTTTATAATCTATTGGGGGATTTGCCAAATCCTTAAGGTCTTTCCTCTGTATCTAAGTAAAGGTAACAAGGAGATAAAACTGGTATTTACTGAGCACCTGCTATGTGTGTGAACCAACTTAAGCATATTTATATATTATTTAATAGTGCACATTTGACAGATGAGGAAACTGAGGCTCAAGATTGCTGAACTAACAAGCAAGGGAGGGAGGCAGGACCTAATCTTCCACATCAGCCCCCATAGTTTGCCTCCCACAGCACCATCAGCCGGCTGTCCGGGAACGAGGGAGTGAGTCCCGATTGCAGATCTTCTCTGTCTTTGCTCTATAACCAGGAGGAAGCCCCAGGGCCTCAGCCACCTCCTGAGTTCTCCCAAGTGGATGTTCCAGCTTGTGCTTTATTCAGCCTTGGTTCCTTCCTTTGCCTGTTCTCAGGGTTTGGATCATTTTACTTGCTCTTTTGTAGGACTGTTAGCCAGGGAAGCTGAGACAGAACCAAGGAGAACCCTGGTGTGGATTTCACTCTTTGTTGGGAGCTCTGGAGAAATGTTGCAGACAGAAATGATTTGCTTACGTTAGTTTTATGGGAGTAACTTCTGACTTCAGAGAAGCTTAAAATCCCCTATTTTGAAGGAACCTAAGGAATCACCCGTTTTTGCCTCCCATTTCTCATTACAGACAAAAGGGACTTAGGAGACACATGCTGAGGATCACTGGGATTGGGGGCCTGTTGTTATATATTGTAGAGAATGTCCTGTGATTGTTTGTTTGTTTTTTAAAACATCTGTATCCTTTTAATAAAGGAAGGGGAAAGTCTGAGTATCTAGAGTGCCTTTCCTTTGGGCAGTAGAAGCTTGGGAGGTAGATATTTAGCAAGAAATCTCCTAAGCTGGAGACTAATTCCCTCCAACTTTGGTTAAATTTCTGACCTCTCCATCCAAACCTCCAAAATGCACTGTCCTTAGGAACATCCATTGCTCCCTCTAAGACCTGGGGGTGAGCTCCTCATGGTTGTGGTCTGAGCGCAAAGGGCTATGCGCAAGATTTCCAGCATCACGTAGAACACTTCTGAACTTCTTATTCTAAAAGATAACTTTCTTTCTGTGGTCTCTTCTCTGCTTCTGTTGTTATTATTTGACTGCAGGCTCTGTCTCCCTTGTAACCTCTCAGACAAGTATAAACCGCTCTGTCATCTTTGAATGCCAGGAAACAAAATGAAAAGTAATGAGATGTCTCTGCCAGAGAGGTTTGTGTTGATGGATTCTTTCATTTACGCATTTTTTTTAATTTTGCATTATTGTGCATTTTATTATCTTGATTTAAAACCGTAGGTCACAATTAGGAGGTAAAACATAAAGGCATAGATTTAAATGATACCAACCATACCCTCTCCATTTCATTCTTTTATCTGTTTGGCCAAAACTGAAATCCCTTTGATTTCATTTCCTCATTCCCTATAATGGTGATCAATCTGCCAGTGTAGACAATGTGTCATTGGCTCTCTTGTTTTCAGTTAATATTACACTTTTATGCATTAACTCCAACCCACCAGCTATACGTTTGTGTCATTACACGCCTGGCTTACACACATTTAATTAGATGTACAATGTGCATCCCATAGTTTATTGAGTTGATTATGATAAGAATTGTGATAAATGGCATTTAGTAGCTTTAATTTATCATCCAGAAATTTTCATTTTCCAACATCACTCAGGGAATTAAGAGTAACTATTAAGCTGACCCAGTGTGAGTCTTCCTTCTCTTGCATCACTGCACATTCATTACGGTTCACGGTACAGAATGATGACATTCATTCATTCAAACAAGTTTCGCTGAGTACCTGGTGGGTGCCAGATACCAGCGGAGGCACGGGGGACACCGGGGAGATAACAGGCAAAACCCTCGTTCTCGGTGGCTAGCAAGCAAGGAGCAGAGAGGACGACAGACCAATAAATAGTCTGTCATATATCCAGGGACAAAGGGTTCATGAGGCCGGGGAAAGGAACTGAGGTCACAGTAGGCAGGGACAGCGTCTCTAAGAAGGTGACCTGGAGGAGAGACCTGAATGAAACGGAGCGAGCTAAGCAGCTACTGGGCAGCCTTCCAAACATGAGCAGCAGCAAATGTCCAGGACCCCAGGATGGAGTGGAAGTGGCATGTGTGAGGGACAGAAAGGACACAGAATCTGGAGTGCAAGGAGGAATGGGGAAAGTGACTGAGAATAGGTAGCTGATGGACAGATTCATCTAAGGCCTTGTGGGCCTAAAAAGCAGCTTAAATCTCATTCTGATAAAGTTGGGATGCCATTGGAGGGTTTTGAGTAGGGGGACATAAACTGACCTTTGTTTTAAAAGAGTCACTCCAGGGGCCCCTGGGTGGCTCAGTCGGTTAAGTGTCCCACTTTGGCTCAGCTCATGATCTCATGGTTCGTGGGTTTGAGCCCCATGCCGGGCCCTGTGCTGACAGCATGGAACCTGCTTAGGATTCTCTATCTCTCTCTGTCTCTGCCCCTCCCCACTCGTGATCTCTCTCTCTCTCTCTCAAAATAAATAAATAAACATTTAAAAAGAGTCTCTCCAGCTGTGATGAAGAGAATGGACTACAGGGGTAAGAGTAGAAGCCAGGAAACCAGGAAGGAGTCACACAATAACCTCACAAAAGGTAATGGGGAGCTGGACCAGGACAGGGTAGGGGAGGGAAGGTAGGCAAGGCTAGGTTCCCACTGTGCTCTGAAGGTGAAGCCAACAGGCTTTGCTGAAAGATTAAGAGACAGAACTCCAAGGACTGGGGGTGCATAGCTACTAGAATAAAGATGGTGTTTACTGAAAGAGAGAAACCTGAAGGAAGAGAAACTCAGAGAAGGAAGAAACTGAGGGTTCTCCTTTGGACATATTAACTTAGAGGAAGTTGTTGGATGTGTGGGTAGAGATCAAATTCAGAGGTGAGGTTAGGTGGATATGTAAGCCAAGCCTTTGACATCTATAGATCTTGTTAACCTTAAGTTTGAGTCTGTTTATGTCTGAAGTTTTGTCTCTCTTTATTTCCCTTCTCTTATTCCCAGATTCTTCTCTGCCCCCCTCCCCCAACTCAGGAATACACCTTCTGAACTCTCCTGCCCCAAACCCACAAACCAGGTATTCTCAGAGCACTGTGCAGGAACTAGAAAAATCCTTTGGAAAAAAAGAAAATTCCTCCTCTTTAAAGTATGTTTTGATTATTCCTTCATATGCAGCGTGACTGAGAGCCTTTACATTTTAAGCAATGTGAGAGAAATTTTTTTTAAATTTTTTTTAACATTTATTTATTCTTGAGACAGAGAGAGAGAGAGCATGAACAGGGGAGGGTCAGAGAAAGAGGGAGACACAGAATCTGAAACAGGCTCCAGGCTCTGAGCTGTCAGCACAAAGCCCGACCCAGGGCTTGAACTCACAGACCATGAGATCATGACCTGAGATGAAGTCAGTCGCTTAACCGACTGAGCCACCCAGGCACCTCGTGAGAGATTCTTATTGAGAAAATTAAATGCCTATAGAACAAAGGCTGAACTTGCCAGGCTGGCATTTAAGTTTCTGAATAGTCTGACTCCATCCCACCTCTTCAAGGCTCCATATGTTTAACTTTGGAGGGCAAATCTACAAATCCAAGAGTTGGTCTGATCTTTGCCCCATGAGAGGAGGCCATTACTCCAGGCACCCAGGGAGGGCAGGTAGTGGCAACATTGAAGGAAGAGATGTATGGACAGAAGCTCAGTCCTAGTCTTAGGGGAAGACTTGGAGAACACAGATAACCTAGTTCCTGGAGAGGGGATCTCTGGTGCAGGGCAGAGCAATTTCACCACAGCCCAGGACCCAGCTTCCATGCTCTTTGGTGAACCTGTGGTATCTTGTACCTGAGGAAAGGTGTGACTTAAATTGCAGAAGTATTTGTATTGCTTGAAATGGGGCTCCCTACTTCACAACAATCACTGATTAATACCCTGTCATTCTTCTTAGAGATTATTGGTCTCGCTTGCTGCATAAAGCTGTGGTTGAGTGTTGCCTCTGGAGTCTGTGTACCTGAACTTGGAACCCACTCATACTAGGTCTGTGACATGGAAGAAATTATTTAGGGTTTTTGTAGCTCAGTGTCTACGTCTGTAGAACTTACTTCAGGAGGTTGTGATGAAGATTAAATGACTTCGGATGAACAATGTGCTTATAACAATGCTGAGCATGGAGTAAACGCTTGGAAGCAAGAGCCATTGTTCTCATCAGTGCACCAACACCGAGGACGTCAGAGCAGAGCGTCTGCTTGTCTTTGGGGAAAGGTGGAAATGTAGCCTAAGGAACTGGGAGACTGCAAGGGAAAGCCTGAGTTAGAAGTGGACTCAGTCATGTGGTGTTCTGGGAGGTTCTGCCAGTGAAATGCCACCTCTCCATATGCCTCTCCTCTCAGACCCTATCATAAACCACACTCTTCTTTATGCCCCACTGAAAAATACTTCTTCATTGGCATGTTAGTTATCAAATTACTCATTATACAAACTACTCCAAAACTTGGTGGCATAAAACAACATGCATTTAATATCTCATAGGGTCCTGAATCTGGGAACACTTAAGTGGGAAGTTCTGGCTCAGGGACTCTCCTGGGGGTGTAGTCAAGATGATGACCAGTCGGGGTGCCTGGGTGGCTCAGTCGGTTAAGCGTCCGACTTCGGCCCAGGTCATAATCTCACAGTTCCTGAGTTCGAGCCCCACGTTGGGGTCTGTGCTGACAGTTCAGAGCCTGGAGACTGGTTTGGATTCTGTGCCTCCCTCTCTCTTTGACCCTTCCCTGCTCACACTTTGTCTCTCCCTCTCTCAATAATAATCATTTAAAAAAAAAAAAATTAAAAAAAAAAAACAAAAGATGGTGACCAGTCATCTGAAGGGTTGGCTAGGGGACCCACCTCCAAAATGGCTCTCTCATGTAGCTGTTGGCGAGAGGCCTCAGCTCTTCACCCACACAGACCTCTCCACAGGGCTGCCTAATGTGGCAGCTGGCTTCCCCCAGAGTGGGTGATTCAGGAAGCAAGGATGAAGCCATCATATCTTTTATGATTAGTTTCAGAAGTCATTTGCTGTCACATCCCATTTGTCAGATGTAAATCCCTAAGTCCCATTCATAAGCAAGGAGAAAGTGAACTCCACCTTTTTGAGGAGGAGATGGACAAAGAATCGTAGACATTGCAAAATGACTACAATTGGTAACCAAGACTCAGAGCCAGTAAGTTGTAATATTGAGGACAGTACCAACTCTGCCTTCATCATCTTTAAAAAAATATATATATATATTTATTTATTTTTGAGAGAGAGAGAGAGAGAGAGAGCAGGGGAGGGGCAGAGAGAGAGGGAGACACAGAATCCAAAGCAAAGCAGGCTCTAGGTTCTGAGCTGTCAGCACAGAGGCCCATACGGCTAGAATTCACAAACTGCAAGAACATGACCTGAGTCGAAGTTGAACCCTTAACCAACTGAGCCACCCGAGTGCCCTTGTCTTTATTATCTTTAAAACTCATTGGTTTATGGAACCTTGGACTATCTATGGGGATAGGCACTAAAAACTCTGAGAACCCCAAAACAGTGTTTTGTGGTTGGCCCAACTCGGGCCCTGTTAAGAACCCTGAGCACATATGAGTTCCTTAAAGCATACGTGACCACAGGAACTGTTGGGGATGGTAAAGAGGCAGCAGGGTCCCTGTGAGTCCCTGATCATCTGATGACTGTTGCTCAGTCAGCAATATGGTTAAGCCCACCTTTTGTAACTCTTAACATTAAAAAGTTATTTTCTTTTCAGCCATGAGACTAAACTCTGTTAAGGTGAGTTTTGGCATCAGTGGAGAGTGGCCCTCGGGATTTTTAATTCTTTTCTTTTGATCTCAAAAGCATGAGATGGTAAGTAAGTTATAAGAAAATGATAGAACACACCTATCACAGAAACCTCCACAGAAGTTGCAGAAAGATCTTTACTAACATAAAAAGATGTTTATGTTATAACATTAGAAGTGAAACAAGCTAGTTATAAAACAATATATAAGCCAGATCCCTTGTTAATTTAAAAATTTCCTATGGATTTATATCTGTCTATAGATCTATATCAACGGATTTACATTTAGAAGCATATATACCAAAATATTAACACTGGATAACAATGGTTATTTCTTTTTAAAAATATATTTATTTATTTATTTATTTTTAATTAATTTATTTAAATTCCAGTTAGTTAACATACACTGTAGTATTGATTTCAGGAGTATAACCCAGTGATTAACTTACATATAACACCCAGAGCTCATCCCAACAGGTGCTCTCCTTAATGCCCATCACCCATTTAGCCCTTCCCCCCACACACCTCCCCTCTGGCAACCCTCAGTTTGTTATGGTTTGTCTCCCTCTCTGTTTTTAATCTTATTTTTCCTTCCCCTCCCCTATATTCATCTGTTTTGTTTCTTAAATTCCACATATGAGTGAAATCATATGATGCTTTTATGCTAAGCGAAATAAATCAGAGAAAAACAAACAATGGTTATTTCTGCTTGATAGGATTAGAGGGACTTATGCTTTTTTCCTAATTTCTCAGTGATGAATACATATTGTTCATTTTAAATAGTTGATTTTCAAGGAAGAAGGTCTGGGGATAGCAGACATAATATACACTGGAAAATATGGTTACTTAAGTCATTGTGTTTAGTGTCTAGTGACAAAACCAAAACATTTTGTAATGAATTTGATATTCTTTATTCAAGGGAAGACAGTCCATGGATTGGGGTAATACAGTGCCTCACAAGCAGTGGAACACTCCCCCCAGGGTATTTAGGGGACAGTGAGTTTTACACAGTTAGAAGAAGTAATGTGGAAATAGTTGGCCAGGAGGTCCTATTTCCTAGGGTAGAGTAAGCTAGCTAAGGGTAAGTTGGAGACTTGTGACTGGTATGGGTTAGATTTCCTTGACAATGAGGCATTTCCCGTAAGTGTGGCTGATTTCGGTTCAGATTTGTAACTTGAGCCAGCCAACTGGGATGGCTTCTATTTTGTGGGTACTGATCTACAAATTAACTTTATCATTAGAAACTTTAAAATCATTTAAGGGTGGGGGCGCCTGGGTGGCTCAGCCGGTTAAGCGTCCGACTTCAGCTCAGGTCATGATCCCTCGGTCCGTGAGTTCGAGCCCCGCGTCGGGCTCTCTGCTGACCGCTCAGAGCCTGGAGCCTGTTTCAGATTCCGTGTCTCCCTCTCTCTCTGACCCTCCCCCATTCATGCTCTGTCTCTCTCTGTCTCAAAAATAAATAAACGTTAAAAAAAATTAAAAAAAAATCATTTAAGACTGGATTCAAAACCTTGTTTGGATCCTGATGTGAGCTGAAAAACCAGTGTGATATTGCAATTTATAACAACAATTATGTATGTGGTTTTCCTCTCTATTTCTGGCACAAAGCTCCTGAAACCATTGGAATTTCCTAAGTGATGAGAGCAACACAGATGTCTTTTGTTATGTTAATTAGGCAGCTTTTGGGAAGCCCCTATAAAACCCAAGGATGGGGATGGTTGCCAGGCAAGCCAACCATGTGATTAGAGGATTGGAACTTCCAGTCCCAACTCTTATCTCTGGGGAGGGAAAAGGGGCTGCAGATTAAATTCGATAACGGACGGCCAATGATTTATTCAATTGTGTCTATGTTATGAGACCACCATAAAAACCCAAAAGGACAAGGTTCAGAGAGCTTCCAGGTTGGTGAACACCTGGAAATTTGGAGAGACTGAAGTACTCAGAGAGGGCATGGAAGCTTTTGTGACTTGCTTTATGCATCTCTTCCATAGGGCTGTTCCTCAGTTGTATAAACCAATAATCTAGTGAGTAAACTGGTTTTCTGGGTTCTGTGAGCTGCTCTAGCAAATGAATTGAGGGGAGTCATTGCAACCTGAGGTCTAAAGCCAGTTGGTTAGAAGCAGAGGTAAAAACCTGGACCTAAAATTGTTATCTAAAGTGGAGGACAGTCTTGTAGGATTGAGCCTTTAGTCATGGAATCTGACACTATCTCTGGGTAGATGGTGTCAGAATTGAGTTAAACTGAAAGACACTCAGCTGCTGTTCCAGAACTGCTTGGTAGTGTTGATGAGGGAGCTTGGGGCAAGCTGAGGGCAAAATACAGGCTGGCACACTTCTCTGCCCCACAGGTAGAATATGTGTGATATTCCTCAGACAATCCTGGCTACCCAAGAACAAAGGAAAGGCGTTTAAGTGTTTGCCATGGTAATGTGGGAAACTAAGGCAAATGAAAAATTAAATTCCCTTACTGCCTAGAGCCCATTGACAAGTCTTTGAGACTGGCAGAGTGACCTCCCTCTAACGAGTTCAGCTACCTCAAAGACACTTTTCTGGGGGCAAAAGATAACCTTAGCTTAACATTATCCCAACCTGGTGGATCCTGAAGTCAACTTCCTTTATCTCAACTGCCCCAAGATATGTGTTGGCAATCATACTCCAAGCTTATAGACCCTGATATACATCTAAAAGATCTCATGACTGAGGTTTCTTTAAATGGTAATAAATGGTGTTTCCCTAGCAACAGCTAGCCTCTCACAGTCCTGAAAACCTTGCTTCCAAAATTTCTTAGAGACTTACTCTATCCCTGACCCCCTCCCAACCCGAGGGTATATAATGAGTTACCTGTCATGACCATAGTGCAGCTCTTCCTGCCCATAGATCCTGTCCCCATGCTTTAATAAAATCATCTTTTTGCACCAAAGATGACTTCAAGAGTTCTTTCTTGGCCATCAGCTCTGGACCCCATGAACCCCCCGTTACCCCAAAACTTCGTTTCTCACACTTCATCACTGTGGGAAAACCCCCATCAGAATTGGTGTCAGGGGGCATCTAGATGGTTCAGTTAGTGGAGCATCTGACTCTTGATTTTGGCTCAGGTCATGATCCCAGGGTCATGGGATGGAGCCCCAAGTCAGGCTCTGTGCTGAACACGGGGCCTGCTTAAGATTATCTCTCTCTCCTTCTGCTGCCCCTCCTCCCACTCTCTCTCTCTCTCTCTCTCCCTCTCCCTCTCTAAAATAAAAATTTAAAAAAATAATTGGTGTCATAATTGTTAAATAGTAAAAAGACATTTTTGCAATCTGGGAAATTTGATCATGGACTGGATACTAGATTGGGTTTGGCAAACTATGGCCTGATCCTTGTTTTTATAAATAAACTTTAGTAGAACACAGCCACATTCCTTCATTTATGTATCATTTAAGGCTGCTTTCTTCCCATAATAGCAGACGTTGAATAATTACAATAAAGGCTATAGAGCTCACAAAGTCTGACCCTTTCCAGAAAATAATTTGCTCATCCATTAATGCTATTTGAAAAACATCCATAATGTTTGGAGATGCAAACCAAGTAATCCCTACATCCTTTACTATGCATGTCCACTATTTGCCTTAAAATACTTCAGCAAAGGAGGGGAAAAAAAGCAAAATAGGTTACATGAAACACATCTTAGTGACTTCTGAAGCTAAGTGAAGGCTATATGGGGAATAATTGTATTATTCTCTCTACATTTGTTTGAATTTCTTTTGTACAAAGGATACATAACTGTGTTTAATTTGAATCATTAACATGTGTGCTAGATTGTTTGCCAAAATGGCTGCCATGACTCTCTCCCTTGTCCCTCAACTGGGAGATATATATAAACAAGTGCAGTACATCCATACAATGTCATAGTATTCAGCAACGGAAAGGAAGAACTACTGATACACTCAACAACATTGATGAATCTTCACTGTATATTGCCTAGATTCAAAAGACTACATATTGCATTCCATTTATATGGCATTCTGGAAAAAGCAAACTAACAGGATAGAGAAGCGATCAGTGGCCATCAGGGGTTAAGGGGTGAGGGAGGAGTTGACTGCAAAGGGGACATTCTGAGGGTTTATAGAGACTTACCACAGTGTGGCATGATTTTACACCTAGTCTCAGGTGATTCTAGTTATTGTCAGTCCATCACCAGTGATCTGTTCAGTTCCACATTAGAATTGTTCAGTTCCAGTTTCTAAGAGGCTGACACCATAACCCTTACTCCCTAATGTGATGCTGCGTGGAGAAGTTTCTTTTCCAGCTCTTTACTATATTCCTGTCTCATAAGACGGTCCATACAAGACTTTCTTCTGATAGATCCCTCTCATTGGAATGCTTATTTCCCTTTGCATTTGCCTGAAAACTTGTCCCAGAAATAGAGAACTTTGTACGCAAAACTTTAGGTTGTCACTCGGGTGTCTCCAGACCAGCTCCTGAAGGATTTGGGTCTAGTTCTTAAGGAAAATGTGATTGAAATACACTGAACAAGTCAAGTGATACTCGAGATGTCATATTATTCTTTCCCCTGACCTAGGTAGGGTACCATCTCAACACAGTGCAACCAAGGGGACACTTACCCACATTCCTACACCAGATGATTACTCAAAACTGCATAATGCTTGAGATCTTAAATTCCAGAAAACTATTCTCATTCTTGTTACCATCTGCTCTCCCTATTCATTGAGAACATCATTACTTACCTCTTTCTAGGCCACTTGACATCTAGTAGCCTTGTTCTTCTGCTGCAACTATCCCAATGTGGCAAACCCAGGACCAAACTATCCCTGGTCTATGTTCCTGTCTGTCTTTGCTCAGAACACCTGAGAGCGATTTCACCATCATGCCAAAACAAAAGCATGGCCTCCATGAAAGATCAAGTGGTTCTTCAGTGCCATTTGGAAATCTTTTTATGTGCCATATTTTCTGCCTGGCACATTTTAAATGCCCATCTAGTGGTTGGAAAATTAAGAAAAAAATTGCACCCTCCTTTTCCTGGCCTTCTTTACAACTAAACCACAGACCTATCACGTAGGTGCCCCGGTCAAGCTCATCCATCTGAGACCTTATTTTGGAAGTCAGCAATGTAAAGAAACAGGCTCTTGTGAGGCATCAATTCGACTGGTGAGAGCAGCAGTAAAAGCATCCAGATGTTGAAGTTGGCAATGGTTACAAGATTGAGGGGACAGACATCCCTTCCACTGTGGGCCAGGGTAGACACACCAGGAGAATGAGAAAACATTTCCCATACTGCAATGCAGTAAGTCCCTTGATGGCCCATAATTTACTTTACAACCTCCATTCTTATGTACTTGGCTTATAGTAGGTGCTTAATACATGTTTAGAATTGATGACTAGCCGAAGGTCACTCAATAGGTCAAGGATCCAGATGTGTCAAATTCATTCTTTCAACTCTAAAGCCACTACTCTTTCCCAGACATAACTGGCAGAGCTGTTTTCTGTATCTGACTCCACCATTAGGCCTGGAATAAATAACGATGGTTGCTTACCACGAAGTCCTCCCATTCCTGGCTTTTCTGCTTCTGGCTCAGCAGCGGAGATGGTAGGACATTTGCAGAGGGCATAGCGCATTTGATATTTGCTGAAGGGGATGATTCATTGTGCCTTCTAAAAGCAATAGCTAAAGTTGGGTCCTGTGAGATGCAACCTTGAGGAAAGTGTGAACAGCACTGTGGGAAGCTTGACTGGTGAGAAATGACCAGGGGCTTGGAGGCCTTCCCAATGCCAGAGAAGGTGGCAGGGGACACATTCGGGGCTCAAGGAAAACAGCTGTCTTCTATCTCTAAATGAGATAACCATGACAGCTTGAAATGCATGCAACTAACTCTTCAGTCATTTCAAAAGTATTTTTACCATAGTGTTCCTCAAGACTCTCTGCATGCATCACACTGTGAAACATGTGGCAGAGACAGTGCTGTGTTTTTGTCTTCCACAGGAGGGGCTGCTGCCCTGTCTCTGGTGACCCCTGAGAAGCTCCAGCGCTGTTGTGGGCCCTCCGCACCAACACCGATGGGCGGTGGAAAATAGCCTTTGCCGTCGCTGCAGTTGAGGGTATGGGCCCAGATATGTGCACGTGCTGTGTGGGAAAGCAGATGTCAACCTCACCAACAGTTCAGGAGAGCTCACTGAGGATAGGGTGGGGCATGTGATCACCATTATGCACAATCTTGAGAAGACGGGGGTGAAGAACGGAGAAGTACAGCCAGGTCAGGCCAATGGTCTGGACAACAAGCCCTGTGAACCTGGATTGACTGAAGATTCAGGCCCATGAGGGCTGCACCACTTCCCACGGTGTATTCCCATATTGCAGTAAGTTTCTTAATTGCCCCTAATTTACCTCTACCACCTTGGACTTCGTGTCAAAGGCCAACCAGGCTGCTGTGGCTGCCAAGAAGAGATAGAACTTTAGGTCTTTTCTGTTAAAACATGTTTTCTACACATACAAAAGAAATGAGGTCATGTGACTTATTGCCAACGGAATGCAGATGAAAGGGATGTGACCACCTTCTCTGCCTCTGAAAACTGTTGAGATCCCCCAATGCACCCCCCACCCCACCACACCCCCCTCATTCTGCTCTGGAGTGAAGGTTTCAGAATCTGGAGCCACACAATAGAAGAGGTCAAACTATCTGGGTTCACCACTTGGAGAGACACCTTGGAGACCGGACTGACTAAACTCTTTGTTAGGCTGTGATGTGCATGAGATATAACCCTGCCATTGAGATATGTCAGACACATTATGGATTGTATTAGTGACTGGCATGAATCACGGTAACACAGACCATGACCAAGATTCTCATCTACTGCTTAAAGGAACCAGTGGATAGTACCAATTAAAATAAAGCTTACATTTGGGCAATTTAGTTTGGAAAATATTTATCATTTACACTGTAACCTCCTTTTTACTTTGGGAAATTTCTATCTGCCCTCTGCATGGAATTTTCCTCTGCTCATGGCCCACCTCTCGCTCACCCTCCAACTCTCACCTTATGTCCCATGCCCACAGAGAAGGTTTTTTCTGAAGCAGGTTCCCCCACCATTTTCTCTCATCGCACCCATGTTGTTTTCCTTATATAGCACTAATTACGATTTCTATCAATACACATTTCTGTGTGTGTGTGTGTGTGTGTGTGTGTTTATTCCCCATGAGACAGTAAAAGCTCTGTGACACTGGACCTCATCACTGCCGCGTCCTCACTCCTTATAGCATGCAGCCACATGATGGGAGACGTTAATTGTACAAATGAACAAATTAATGAATAGGTACATGCTTTGGTCATTGCAGAGAATGAAGATGAATACAATGAATTCATGATTAATGGTGAGGCTTAGTCAAGCATGTAGTTAAGGACAAGATAAACTGCAACGTGGTATTTTTCAAAGTAATAGAATAAGAAGCCAACCTGAAGGAGTTCCCAATGGCCAGCACTGAAACAATTTGAGCAACCAAATAAATAACGCAGTATTGGATTGTAATCCAAAGTCTAAAATAAACATCCACGAGTCTATACTAACATAAATAAATGCTTGAATAAGTAAATAATGGGAGGGAGAGACGAACCTCACATACAGAAGAATTCCACGTAGGTACTTCATGTAGGTACTTCCCGTCAAGGATCCAGCATCTAATCCCCACCACGGGGGTGTGGGTGAGCTTAGTAACGTGTTTCCAGCGGATAGAGTATGGGCAGAGGGGAGAAAGTAGCTTGACAGTGGAGGAACCTGGCAGAAATGACCTCAGCCAGGTAGGTGAGCAAGGGTAACACTATCGTGATAAATCACGTTGAAAACACACACTGTTGATGTGATGAAGGCACTTCGCCTCGGCAGCCTTCCTCCAAAGACGCACAAGCCGTCTAACCATGAGAAAAACACTAGACAAAGCCAGTCTGAAGGGCATTGTACTCCGCAAATGTCATCAGAAAGAAGGAAAGTCTGAGAAACTATCACAGCCAAGAGGAGCCTGAATTAGCCAAAATTCTCCACAACGACGGAACCAAAACACTAGGGTGTAAATGTTTGCATCCTCGCCAAGTCTGTATGTTGAAATCCTAACCCTCGAAGATGATGATATTAGGATGTGGGGCCTTTAGAGGTACTTAGGTCATGAGGGTTGAGGCCGCACGAATGGGATTAGTTTTCTGAAAAAAGAGACCCTGCAAAGATCCCTTGTTCTCTTCACCATGTAAGGAGACAGATGTGAACCAGGAAGGCCCTCACCAGAGCATGACCACATGACCATGCTGATGTCTTGATCTCAGACCTCCCAGCCTCCAGCACTATAAACAATAAATTTCTGTTGTTTAGAAGACACACAGTCCAGTCTGAGGTATGAATACCAATCTGAATAGACTAAGCCTACACACCACACACACACACACACACACTCACACTCACACAAATGAATTAATTATAAAGAATTGGCTCCTACAATCATGAAGGCTAGCAAGTTCAAAATCTGCACAACCAATAACATGTCCCAGTTCAAGTCCAAAGGCTGCCAGAGTTCTGTAGAACCAGGAAGAGCTGATGTCCCAGTTCAAAGGTTGTCAGACAGAGGAAATTCTATGTTACTTGGGGGAGAGTTACCCTTTTGGTGTGTTCAAGCCCTCAACTGATTGGACGAGGCCCACCACATTGGGAGGCCAATTTGCTTTACTCAGTCTACTGCTTTAAATGTTCTTCTCATCCAAAAGCACCCTCGCAGAAACACCTAGTTGGTTTGTTCTGGGGTTTCAGCACAAAAAACAAACAGGAAAGCAAAAATAAAACCATCCAAACAAAAACACCCAGAATAATGTGTGCCCATTAAATTAACTATCACACAACCTAGGGAAACATGATGACTAAATGTAATGTGGTCTCCTAAGTAGGATCCTGTAACTAAAAATGACATTAGGCAAAAGTAAGGAAATCTGAGTAAAGTACAGATTTTATTTAATAATAATGTATCAATATTGGTTTATTGATTGTGACAAATGCACTATACTAATGTAAATTGCTAGTAATAGAGAAAACTGCATGAAGGGTGTATGGCAACTCTGTACTAATTTTGAAATTTTCCTGGAAATCTAAAATTATTCTAAAATAAAAAAAATATATTTAAAAAGACGATCTGTTGATGAGTGATGTCAATAAAGGATTCCTGGACAAGGGTGGCTTTTGAAATAGATATTTTGATTGCAGGTGGGCACACTAGAATGTGGAAGCCCTTGAATGTCAGACTGGAAAGCTTTTATGCATGAATGTCTTCATGAAGATTTAGATAAACAGATCAGAGAAAGAGTGGGGATAGGGAAACCAAAGAGATTATTGCTGGGTCCAAGGGAAGGTAAAGAGGGATCCGATACGGTGCCAACTGTGGAAACAGAAAGGAGCTAGTGGATTTGAGAGACACCCAGGAGTGAATCGATGGGATTTAGGAGCAGACTGGATATAATGAAAGATCCAAAGGATTTTAAAGGATTTTTCAAGGATGTTAGCTTCAGAGGCTTGAAGAATGTTGGTGACCAAAATGAAGGTAAGACAAGACCAAGAGCAGATCGAGAGAAGAACAGAAGTTTACATTTGCATTATCCTCAAACTATTCTGGACAGGACATCTGGAAGCACTTGGAAAATACACATGTGGTATTTGGTAGGGTGCCTCTGGTTAGACACAGAGGTACTGGAGTCCTTGTCAGAGGTGGGAAACAGCTGGAGTCCTGGACATAGAAGACTCTGCTCAAAGGATGGGGAAGAAAGAAGGTTAAAGACACAGCACTGGAGGACACCAAGGGAGAAGGGGAAAGAATGTAGAAACCAGAGGACTTTAGGAGGTCAGAGGAGAAACAATGATGTGACTGAAGTTCAGTACAACCCACCTTCCCCTTCCTTGCAGAAACAAAGTAAAAGAAAACCAAAAGCCCTGTAAAATACACTGCAATTGATCAATCTAAACCAAAAAATCAGGAAAGAAGTTAAAACCTACTGGGAAGTCTTTTACTGTTAAGTAAAAATGACCAGTGAGGTGTGGTTAACAAACTGAATGCAAGGCAAAAAAAGATTTCGGGGATGGGGCAGTTTTTGATGTAAAAAAGGGGAAATCACAATAATGATCTAGACCTGTAAGTCACAGATGAAATAAAGACTGAATCATAGAATTAAGGGTACCTTTATATTTAAAGAATAGACAAAATTTATTGTCTTATCCTAATATAGAAGTTGTTATTTACTTGATATTCTTAAGAGAAAAATGGTATTAAACTAATGGTTTAAAGCATGATTTCTAACATCTGTACTTCAAGAGAGAAAAAAATGACACATAGCCTATACCAGATAGAAAACAAATTGCACAGCAAAGAAGAAAAAGGAGGAAACAATGCTTTAATATGCTTTAGTAGGCATCAGACATTGCGGTACCTGGATCCTTCAGTCAGTTAAGTGTCTAACTTCAGCTCAGGTCATAATTTCACGGCTTGTGAGTTCAAGCCCTGTGTCAGGCTCTGTGCTGACAGCTCAGAGCCTACAGCCTGCTTTGGAGTCTGTGTCTCCCTCTCTCTCTCTCTCTCTCTCTCTCTTTCAAAAATAAATAAGCATTAAACTTTTTCTTTTAAATAGGCATCAGATGTATAGAAAACCTAATCATTTGACTAAGTGCGAGTTAATCAACACTATTAAAATGCAAAAATATCAGATGAGGCTAAAAATGCTAGTCGAAAGGAAAATGAAATATTGTAACACAGAAAAGTTAAAAAAATAAATACACTAGCAAAAATGTAAAATGTAAAATGATTTGTACACAGGGTTGTTCACCATGAGGTTAATAATACCAAAGGAATACAAACACCCAATGTCTACCACTGTGACACCTGTTGGGTGATCTGTGCCACATCCGCACAGCATAGAACTGTGTGCCCTTCAGGCCTTTGATGGTATATGGAAGGTCTCTCTATCCTGCCATGGAGATGCTGCCAGGACACACGGCTGTAGTAGTCATTTAGGTGTTCTCTCTCTCCAGACAATGGCGGGAACGCACTTCCATGCCCACTTGGATTTGCTTTTGCCAATTCAATGTCAGCAGAAGCATCGTGCCTCACCCCTGTGTGGAGCTGTTGCCCGGCACGGTGTGACTAGCCTTTCTTTCCTTTCCGCTGAGCCCATACAATGTTCCAGATGGTGGTTGCTCCTTTAGCTTGGGTCCCAAAGTCAGGATGACAGTGACACAAAATAGGGTTCCTAGCTGGAATGGCAAGGGGCATGTAACATGAGTGAGACATAGATCTTTGTTGCATAAAACCACTGAGATTTTTGTGTTAGGGTGTTGCTGCAGCTTACCACAGTATCTTGACAGATAGATCAACTTGTAACCAGAAGTAGGGTGCTATGGTTAAAAAAAAAGTGGGAGGTGATACTGTCTTAAGGTTCAGCTGTAAAGGGTTTGGAAACTGAGTAGAAGCTGGAAGGAGGGGGATCCATACTATGCAGTGGTAAAATGCCTGGTCACATTTGGACCAAGAAGATAATGGGTAGAGAAATGTCTTCCAGAGGTTAAAGTCAAAGAGTCATAAAAACAATGGAGCCCCAGAACAGTCCTACTCAAGAAACAGCCCCAGAGTAGAGGTCCTCAGACAACTGCCCGGTGGTATCCCAGAGTTGCTGTAAAGATTGCTGTTCGTCCCACTGGTCTACTTCCCAAATGGGAATGTCCACCAGGACAATCTTACTCCATCCTGTCGGGGTGTGCTGTTGCTGTGTGTGGACAGATGGTCAGATGACTTGTTAAGTCTCTGGATCCAGGAAATGCATCAAATGTGAATAGATAACAACCACTTTCAAGAACTATTTAATACGTAAATATAAGCATGATATGAACCATTAAAAATGAAATATATTCCTATTCCGTAACCCAGCAATTTCACTCCTATATAAAAAACATAAGCTGGCATATAACCACCAAAAGATATGTACAAAAATGTGGATAGCATCTTTATCCATGATAATCCAAAATAAGAAAACAGTCCAAATGCTCATCAATAGAATGAATAAACAAATTGTGGTATTTATACAATAGAATGGTATTTAACAATATACTACCTAACAACACACTGTTGAATGAAAGGAGCCAAACATAAAAGATTATATACTATAGGATTCTATCTATACGAAGTTCAAGAACAGACAAACTATATTGATAGAAATCAGAATAATAGCTATCTCTGTGTTGGGAAAGGGGCACAAAGAAACCTTTCAGGGTTCTGGAAGTGTTCTGTTATATCTCAAGAACAAAATTTCAAATAAAATAAAATATGAACACACACTCTCCCTCTCTCTCAAAAATAAATAAACATTAAAAACAATTGTTAAAGGGGCGCCTGGGTGGCTTAGCCCATTAAGCAACTGACCTCAGTTCATGTCATGATCTCATGGTTCATGGGTTCGAGCCCCACGGTCAGGCTGTGTGCTGACAGTTCAGAGCCTGGAGCCTGCTTCAGAATCTGTGTCTCCCTCTCGCTCTGTCCCTCCCCCATTCATGCTCTGTCTCTCTCTCAAAAATAAACATTTATATATCTATATATATAATATATACATTATATATTATATAATATATACATATGATATATATAATATACATATATACATATGATATACATATGATATATATATGATATATATGATATATCATATATATATATATATATATATATGCCACATCTGGATCCAGTGTAGAGACACACACCTGACCCTTAGTGTAGGGCTACCACCAATCATCCCAAAGAGTCTGACTTGGAGATGAATGCCAGGAATGCGCTAGCATTCTTAGGTTAGACAAGCATATTTGTATGCAGGGAAGAATTGGAACCAAGTACTTACTGCCAAGAAAAGTGGACTGTGATAGTTATTATGGCTGTTCACAGGTGTGCTGGCTTTCTCTCTTCCCCAGCATATAATAAAAGCGCACTTCTCTGAAATCAGCTATGGCCACAATTTCAACAGCCAATGAAGTGTGTGGTAGTGAGTCCTCTGAAAACCAGTGTGGGCTCTGCCACGTTCCCTTCCCTCCGCAACAGTCCAGGGAGAGCTGCTCTCTCAGCTTAGGCCGGAGGGAGCCCACGATGGCAGCAGAGCCCCAGCCCCCCGAGGGGGACACGGACTGTGAGATGCAAAGTGAACTGTGTTTCAAACCACTGAGGTGTCAGTGCTGTACCCAAACCTACACATAGACCCCAGCCTATCCTGGTAGGTAACAATTGTTAGGTACGAAAAGCAAGTGGTAGGCAAACTGCTTTTCTTCTGTATCTTTATATGAAAGAAAGGGAAGGAATAGGAATAGATACATATATTTGCTGATATTTTCAGAAAGAAAACAGTGGAAGAATACCAATTTTTAAGAAATCACTCATAATGAAAAGGAGGAAAGAGGTAAGAAGACATGGAGAGAAGCCAGACTCCTTTGACTGTACCTTAGTATACAGTTCTCACTTTTGAATCATGTAATTATCTTCTGTATTCAAAATATAGAAGTAAATCATGAGAAGGGGCCCTTGTGGTGATGGAACTGTTCAGTATCTTGATGGTGACAAAATTATTTAGAGCTAAACACACACACACACACACACACACACACACACAAGTGCAAGGAAAACTGGCAGAAGCCGAACAAGATCCGTGGATTGGATCAATGTTGATATTCTGGCTGTGATATTATACTATGGTTTTGCAAATGTTACTGTTGGGGGACACTGAGTAAAGTGTACGCATGATCTCTCTGTACTATTTCTTACAACTGCATGCAAATCTATGACTATTTCATTAAATATCAAAATACATCAAGAAGAATAAAAAACATTCCCTGACTATGAAATTCTATCAAATGATTCAATTGTATCTCAAGTTAGTGACATAATCATATAAAGAACAATATTATTTCAAATAACTTTAGAACAAATATTTTGATTGCATATTGTTAGTGAAACGTATCATAAGGGCAAATTAAGCTATGAAGAAATCTTTTTTTTAAGGTTTTATTTTTAAGTAATCTCTACACCCAGTGTGGGGTTAAAACTCACAACCCCGATATCAAGAGTCACATGCTCTGCCAATCGAGCCAGCCAGGTGCTCCAGCTATGAAAAAATCATAACTTCATTCAGTAATGTTACTATCATTATAAAGTGGTACGGCTATAGCTAAATTGTAAGCTAAAGCAAATAAGTAGCTATATTAATACTGTTAGGAACTAAGATTCTCAGCATTCTGCAACAGAGTTGCAAGTATAAAATTAAAGAAATAAAAGTCCTGTAACACTGCATTCAAAATGAAAATAACACTATAAAGTCATTAGTATTTTCCTTTTAAAAGCAGTACATTTCTTAGTTTTTTTCCATTTAAAAATCCTGAAGGCAGTGACAAGTTGGGAGCAATGAGCACCCCAAGTAAACAGATCAGGACCTCTAAATGCCATTCGCTCTGGGGATAGACTGCAGTAACGTCACAGCTTCCCCTGGTATTCGCAAGCTTGAGTGTTTCCCTTTGAGTCTAGGCTTGGCCATGTGACTTGCTTTCATGGATGGGACACTGGAAGGTGATGCAAGCGGAGGCTGCAAAGCACGTTCTCCTTAAGATTTACTCTCTTGCTGCTCTTGAGAACTCTGTGACCACCAGCATATGAAGAAGCCCCCCACAAACTGACTGGATGAAAGAAATATGGTCTGTCTGCTCCTGGTGTCCTAGCCTAGTGCCACCAAAGGCCTACCATGGGAGCAGAACCAGCTACATAAATTTCAGGGTTAGAAAAAAGTGAAAATGTGGGGCCCTTTCTTTAAAACATTAATTTCAAAACTGCCACAGCAGATCTCTGGGGCCAAGTATGAGGCCCTTCAGAGCATGGGGCTCTGTGTGCCTGAATAGGTCACAAACCCAGCCCTACATGCGAATAAGGCCATCCTCGATCCTCTAATTACCTGCGTTGTTTACGACAGATGTATGAGAGGGCTCAGCAGAGACAACATGAGCAGTCCCACACAACCCACAGAATCATGAGCTAAAAAATTGGTTGGTTTCCGCCACTTGGTTTTGGAATGGTTAATTGCACAGCAGAAGCTACATGGCCTAAACACCAATGTCTAAAATATTATGAACTAATGTCTAAAGAACATTAAAAAAAAAAAAACCACTATAATTAATACTGAAATCTAGTTAATATTATCCACAATGAAGTGTTTAAGGGAAGTTTATGATATCTGCAACTTACTCTGAAATCCATTAGAAAAATAGCAAGGATTGATGGATAGATGGATACATGAGAAAAAACAAGTATACTGAAATGTTAATAACCAGTTGAATCCAGTAGGTGGGTATAGATGTTCACTGTACAATTCTTCCAAACTGTCTTTATGTTTAAAAATTCTCAAAACAGGGTGCCTGAGTGGCTCGGTTGGTTAAGTGTCCGACTCTTCATTTCAGCTCAGGTCATGATCTCCCGGTTCATGTGCTCGAGCCCCGTGTGGGGCTCTGCACTAATAGTGGGGAGCCTGCTTGGGATTGTGTCTCTCCCCCTCTGTCTGCCTCTCCCCTGCTTATGTGCACGAGCATGCACTCTCTTTCTCTCAAAATAAATAAACATTTAAAAAACAAAATCCTGAATAAGAAAGGACACAAGAGTCAAACAATGATTGAAAAACATATTAAACATTTAAAACACTGTGTAGTTATCCTGATATTCAAGTAATTATTTAAGTCTGGTCACCATTATTGATAACTAGGGCACCAACTCCATGTTCTAAAAAATGGCCAATAAAGGGGGGGGGGATTCCACATCTCCCCTGATTTTCCTGTATGACCAATGTTTATCTTCATTGATAAGGGAAAGTTTATTTACAGGATAATTCCAACTGCTAAGAATGAGTAGATCATAGTTAGAAATCCATCATTTTGCAAGTCCTAATAAAATAATTGATTCAGGCGAAGATCCACCAATAGATGAAACCCTTAGATGATAAGTTAATGGGGAACTTGACAGTGGAAAAATCAGGCTGCTGCTACCTGAACCCACTTATGGGACTTCACATCACTGAGAGCCGGTCAACCACACACCACGTGACTTCTAATGCAATATGTTAAGGACACAGAACTACCTACATATTAATTATGCCAAACACAATTGAGTCTGCATCTAATCAAGCATTAAGGCTAACTTCCTGTTCACATGGGGACAGTGGAACAGAAGGAGGGAACAGAAGGAAATGAATAACAGAAGGAAGTAAAACAAAAATTCAAAACGTGCAGGGTTCCTGGGTGGCTCAGTCGGTTAAGCCTCCAACTTTGGCTCAGGTCATGATCTCACGGTTCCTGAGTTTGAGCCCTGCGTGGGGCTCTTCTGCGGTCAGCACAGACCCTGCTTCGGATCCTGTCTCCCCCTCTCTCTGCCCCTCCCACATCCATGTGCGCACAGACCCTCTGTCTCTCTGTCTCTCTCAAAAATAAATAAACATTTTTTTAAAAATTCAAAATGTGAGGGGCGCCTGGGCGGCTCAGTCGGTAAACCATCCAACTTCGGCTGGGTCATGATCTCACGGTTCATGGGTTCAAGCCCTGCGTCGGGCTCTGTGCTGACAGCTCAGAGCCTGGAGCCTGCTTCAGATTCTGTCTCTCTCTCTCTCTCTCTCTCTCTGCCCCTCCCCCACTCTCACTCTGTCTCTCTTCCTCAAAAATAAGTAAACATTAAAAAAAAAATTTTTTTTTTAATTTAAAATGTGAGACATTCCACGGAACAACAAACCAAGGCATGACAGAGATGGGGGTGGGGACCACACTAGATTAGCAATATGTAAGAGACTTAATGATTGAACATAGAGTGTGGGTTTATTTGCCTCCTAATTCAGACAACCCAACCATAAAATGGTATTTATAAGGAGAGAAACTTTAG
The DNA here is from genome assembly GCF_023721935.1 of Panthera uncia. Lineage (NCBI taxonomy): Eukaryota > Metazoa > Chordata > Mammalia > Carnivora > Felidae > Panthera > Panthera uncia. Next base: position 67,852,549 of record NC_064816.1, read on the forward strand.
TTTGGATTGGGTACCTGAGGATAACCAGGAATTGGGACAAACCTCTCCGACACTGTGAGGTGGCATGGGCGGCTCTTCCCTGGAACCAGGGTGCACGGAGAGGGATCCTTTAAGACATCGGGTTTAAATCCCAGCCGAGCTCCAGGGAGGCACAAGAACTGGTGCAGTGGGATAAACCGCCTCGTTCGTGCCCGCAGCACTGCAAGGACGGCCTGAGCAGAGTGGTTTGGGACACTCGGTCAGGGAGGAGAGGCTGAGGTGTCACCATTTTTCTCCCCGTCGCCGACAAGGTGGGGCTTCAGGGAATGGACAGCTCTCCACAGGGGAGGCAGGACCCGCCTACACCTAGCCACGCCCCTCCGTGCCTGGTAGCCGCCTATCTACTGGAGTGAGATTGCAACTGTCGAACCAGACGGCCCCTCCTCCAGACCAGTGCTGCCACTGGTTCCAAGGCACTCAGTGGTTTTGCGTTTCCTCATTTAATTCTTGGACAATTCTTATTTTATATATACATATGTAGATGGATATAGATATAGATATAGATATAGATATAGATATAGATATAGATATTTTTTCCCTCTTCCTTTTCTCCTTATTATTTCTTCCCTCCTATAGTCTGGTTATTCTTCCCTCCTATAGTCTGGTTATTATTGATTTGTTTAAGCGGACATATTCAATCTATTCTCTTTATAGCTGGTCTATAGCTCCTTCTTTATTTTCCTCTGCCTCTCTCTGTATTAAGCCATAGAGTTCCTCTGCCTAGTCAGTTTTCTTTTATTTTTCCCCCACCCTCATCTCTCTTTCTGTATGAGATAAGCCCTCTTCCAGCAACAAGGTGGCCACCTCGTTGTTTTGCTGTAGTGCGTGTTTTTGTTTTTCCTGTTTTTTTTTGTTTGTTTGTTTTCTTTTCCAGGGCTACTTTGGAGAACAAATCAAAGCACGCCTGGTATAGGGTCCAAAACATCACTACAAGTAGGGAGATAAAGCAACCAGAGTCACAACAACAGACAACAAGTAACACACTCCAAAAAACACCTCCTGAAAGGCAAGGCCCTGGACAGTGTATGACCCCTCTTTAATATAGTAGTGCTCACAGGTGCAAGTCACATAACAAACTTTTAAAATACATAAGGGACAGAAAATCAGCCAAAATGATGAAACGGAAGAATTCTCCTCAAAAGAAATTCCAGGAAGAAATGACAGCTAAATAATTGATCAAAACCGACATAAACAATATAACTAAAAAATAATTTAGAATCATAGTCATAATATTAATTGCTGGGCTTGAAAAAAAGCAGAAGACTGCAGAGAATCTATTGCTGCAGAGATTAAGGAACTAAAAAACAGTCATGATGAATTGAAAAATGTTGTAAATGAGGTGCAAAATAAACTAGAGGTGGTGACAGTGAGGTTGAAGAGGCAGAGGGAAGAATAGGTGAAATAGAAGATAAAATTATGGAAAAAGATGAAACTGAGAAAAAGAGAGATAAAAAAATTCTGATCCACAAGGGGAGAATTAGAGAACTAAGTGATTCAATGAAATGGAATAATATCCATATCATAGGATTTCCAGAAGAAGAGAGAGAAAAAACGGGTGGAATGTACTTGAACAAATCGTAGCTGACAACTTCCCCAATCTGGGGAAGGAAACAGACACTGAAATCCAGGAGGCACAGAGAACTCCCTCCAGACAGGACATATTACAGTGAAACTAGCAAAATACAAAGATAAAGAGAATTCTGAAAGCAGCTAGGGACAAATGGGCCTTAACCTACAAGGGGAGACACATAAGGGTAGTAGCAGACCTATATACTGGAACTTGGCAGGCCAGAAAAGAGTGGCAGGAAATTTTCAATGTGCTAAATAGGAAAAATATGCAGCCAAGAATCCTTTCTCCAGCAAGCCTGCCATTCAGAATAGAAGGAGAGATAAAGGTTTTCCCCAAAAACTGAAGGAACTCTTCACCACTAAACCTACAAGAGATCCTAAGGGGGACTCTGTGAGGGAAATGTTGCAAAGGCCACAAAGGACCAGAGACATCACTACCGGCAAGAAACCTACAGATAAGACAATGATGCTAAATGCATATCTTTCAATAACAACACTGAATGTAAATGGACTAAATGCTTCAATCAAAAGACATAGGGCATCAGAATGGATTAAAAAAAGAAAAAACAAGACTCATCTATTTGCTGTCTACAAGAGACTCATTTTATTTTATTTTATTTAAAAAAAAATTTTTAATATATGAAATTTATTGTCAAATTGGTTTCCATACAACACTCAGTGCTCATCTCAACAGGTTCCCTCCTCAATACCCATCACCCACCCTCCCCTCCCTCCCACTCCCCACCAGCTCTCAGTTTGTTCTCAGTTTTTAAGAGTCTCTTATGATTTGGCTCTCTCCCACTCTAACCTCTTTTTTTTTTTTCTTCCCCTCCCCCATGGGTTCCTGTTAAGTTTCTCAGAATCCACATAAGAGTGAAAACATATGGTATCTGTCTTTCCAAGAGACCCATTTTAGACCTGAGGACACCTTCAGATTAAAAGTGAGGGGATGGAGATCTATCATGCTACTGGAAGTCAAAAGAAAGCTGAAGTAGCCATACTTATATCAGACAAACTAGATTTTAAACTAAAGGCTGTAACAAGAGATGAAGGGCATTATATCATAATTATGGGGTCGGTCCTTCAAGAAGAGCTAACAATTGTTAATGTTTATGCACCAAATTTGGAAGCACCCAAATATATAAAACAATTAATAATAAACATAAGCAATCTTATTGGTAAGAATGTGGTAACTGCAGGGGACTTCAATACTCCACTTCCAACAATGGACAGATCATCCAGACAGAAAATCAATAAAGAAACAATGGCCCTGAATGATACATTGGACCTGATGGACTTGACAGACATATTCAGAGCTTCTCATCCTAAAGCAGCAGAATACACATTCTTCTCGAGTGCACACAGAACATTCTCCAAGATAGATCACATACTGGGTCACAAAACAGCCCTCAATAAATATAAAAGAATTGAGATCATACCATGCACATTTCAGATCACAATACTATGAAATTTGAAAGCAACCACAGGAAAAAGTTTGGAAAACCTCCAAATGAATGGAGGTTAAAGAACATCCTGCTAAAGAATAAACGGGTCAACCACACAATTAAAGAAGAAATTTAAAAATATGTGGAAACAAATGAAAATGAAAACACAATAGTCCAAACCCTTTGGGATGCTGCAAAGGCAGTCCTAGGAGGAAAATACATTGCAATCCAGGCCTATCTCAAGAAATAAGAAAAATCCCAAATACAAACTCTAACAGCACACCTAAAGAAACTAGAAGCAGGGGCGCCTGGGTGGCGCAGTCGGTTAAGCGTCCGACTTCAGCCAGGTCACGATCTTGCGGTCCGTGAGTTCGAGCCCCGCGTCAGGCTCTGGGCTGATGGCTCGGAGCCTGGAGCCTGTTTCCGATTCTGTGTTTCCCTCTCTCTCTGCCCCTCCCCCATTCATGCTCTGTCTCTCTCTGTCCCAAAAATAAATTAAAAATGTTGAAAAATTTAAAAAAAAAAGAAACTAGAAGCAGAACAACAAAGAAACCCCAAGGGCAGTAGAAGAAGAGAAATAATAAAGATCCGAGCAGAAATAAACAATATAGAATCCAAAAAACAGAACAGATCAATGAAACTAAGGGTTCGTTTTTTGAAAAAATTAAACAAAATGATAAACCCCTATCCAGACTTCTCAGAAAGAAAACAGAGGACCCAAATAGATAAAATCACAAAATGCAAATGGATTTATCAAAACCAATCCCTCAGAAATACAAGCAATTATCAGAGAATACTATGAAAAATTATATGCCAACAAACTGGACAACCTGGAAGCAATGGACAAATTCCTAGACACCCATACAATACCAAAACTCAAATGGGAAGAAATAGAAAATTTGAACAGATCCATAAGTAGTGAAGAAATTGAATCAGTTGTCAAAAATCTCCCAACAAATAAGAGTCCTGGGCCAGATGGCTTCCCAGGGAAATTCTATCAGACATTTAAAGCAGAGTTAATACCTATCCTTCTCAAGCTGTTCCAAAAAATAGAAATGGAAGGAAAACTTCTGGACTCATTCTATGAAGCCAGCATTACCTTGATTCCCAAGCCAGAAAGAGACCTCATTAGAAAGAAGAATTACAGGTCAATGTCCCTGATGAACATGCATGCAAAAATTCTCCACAAGATACTAGCAAATCAAATTCTACAGCATATAAAAAGAATTATCCACAATGATCAAGTGGGATTCATTCCTGGCCTGCAGAACTGGTTCAATATTTGCAAATCAATCAATGTGATACATCACATTAATAAAAGAAAGGATAAGAACCATGTGATCCTGTCAATGCATGCAGAAAAAAAAACATCTGACAAAATTCAGCATCCTTTTTTAATACAAACCCTCAAGAAAGTCAGGAAAGAAGGAACATATCTAAACATCATGAAAGCCATATATGAGAAGCCCACAGGTAATATCATCCTTAATGGGAAAAAATTGAGAGCTTTCCTCCTGAGATCAGGAACATGACAGGGATGTCCACTCTCACTGCTGTTGTTTAACATAGTGTTGGAAGTCTTGGCATCAGCAATCAGACAAGAAAACGAAATAAAAGTCATCAAAATTGGCAAAGAGGAAGTCAACCTTTCACTTTTCACAGATGACATGATACTCTACATGGAAAATCCAAAAGACCCCACCAAAAGTCTGCTAGAACTGATACATGAATTCAGCAAAGTCACAGGGTACAAAATCAATGTACAGAAATTGGTTGCATTTCTATACACCAATAATGAAGCAACAGAAAAAGAAATCAAGAAATTGATCCCACTTATAATTGCACCAAGAACCATAAAACACCTAGGAATAAACCTAACAAAGATATACAAGATCTGTATGTTGAAAACTACAGAAAACTTATGAGGGAAATTGAAGAAGACACAAAGAAATGGAAAAACATTCCATGCTCATGGATTGGAAGAATAAATATTGTTAAAATGTCAATAATACCCAAAGCAATGTACACATTCAATACAATCCCAATCAGCATTCTTCTCAAACTTAGAACAAACAATCCTAAAATCTGTATGGAACCCCAAATAGCCAAGTGAGAAAGAAAACGAAAGCGGGAGGTATCACAATCCCAGACTTTAGCCTCTATTACAAAGCTGTAATCATCAAGACAGTATGGTACTGGCACAAAAACAGACACATAGACCAATGGACTAGAATAGAAAACCCAGAATTGGACCCACAAATGTATGGCTAACTAATCTTTGACAAAGCAGGAGAGAGTATCCAATGGAATAAAATCAGTCTCTTTAGCAAATGGTGCTGGGAGAACTGGACAGCAACATGAAGAAGAATGAAATTAAACCACTTTCTTAGACCATACACACACAAAAAAACTCAAAATGGATGAAAGATCTAAATGTGAGACAGGAAACCATCAAAACCCTAGAGGAGAAAGCAGGCAACAATCTCTTTGACCTCAGATGCAGTAATTTCTGGCTCGACACATCTCCAAAGGCAAGGGAATTAAAAGCAAAAATGAACTATTGGGACCTCATCAAGATGAAAAGCTTCTGCACTACAAAGGAAACAACAAAACTAAAAGGCAACCAATGGAATGGGAAAAGATATTTGCAAATGACATATCAGATAAAGGATCAGTATCCAAAATCTATAAAGAACTTAACGAAACTCAACACCTGAAAAACAAATAATCCAGTGAAGAAATGGGCAGAAGACATGAATAGAAACTTTTCCAAAGAAGACATCCAGATGGCCAATAGAAACATGAAAAGATGCTCAATGTCACTCATCATCAGGGAAATACAAATCAAAACCACACTGAGATACCACTTCACACTGGTCAGATTGGCTAAAATTAACAGCTCAGTAAACAACAGATGCTCCACAACAGTGGAGAAAAGGGAACCCTCTTGCACTGTTGGTGGGAATGCAAACTGGTGCAGTTGCTCTGGAAAACAGTGTGGCGGTTCCTCAAAAAATTAAAAAGAGAACAACCTTAGAACCCAGCAATAGCACTACTAGGAATTTATCCAAAGGATACAGGGCACATGTACCCCAATGTTTAAGCAGCACTTTCAAAAATAGCCAAATTATGGAAAGAGTCTAAATGACCATCAACTGATGAATGGATAAAGAAGATGTGGTTTATATATACAATGGAATACTACTTGGCAATGAGAAAGAATGAAATCATGCCATTGCAGCAACGTGGATGGAACTGGAAGGCATTATGCTGAGTGAAATGTCAGAGGACAGATATCACGTTTTCACTCATATGTGGATATTGAGAAACTTAACAGAAGACCATGGGGAAGGGAAGGGGGAAAAGAGTTACAAATAGAGAGGGAGGGAGGCAAACCATAAGAGACTCTTGAATACAGAGAACAATCTGAGGGTTGCTGGCGGCGGGTGGGGGAGAGGGGAAAATGGATGATGGGCATTGAGGAGGGCACTTGTTGGGATGAGCACTCGGTGTTGTATGTAAGCGATGAACCATGGGAATCTATCCCAAAAGCCAAGAGAACACTTTACATACTGTATGTTAGTCAATTTGATAATAAATTATATTTAAAAAAATAAACATTAAAAAGAAAAAAAAACAATTTAGAACATTAGAAAAATTTGAAAAAAAAAAAGAATATTTTAAAAGTCAAATATGGCTGGGATTATGGTCCAAATAGATAGTCCTAGACCCATCTCTAACATTCACTAGCTTTGTGATCTTGGTTAAATCTAGGGTTAAATTTCCTGAGCTCCAAAATGAAGCCATTGGACTAAATCATTTTCTTTCAAGCTCTAACAACCTATTCTACTATAAATATCTATATACCATCTGGGAGGCTCGCCAACATTTGTTCTATAGAATTAAAAAGTACAGCTTTACGATTAGCACGTGCCCAACACCAAAGATGCAATGAGGCACATGGGAGAGCCCAGGCTAGCTTCAGATACCAGCTCCCTTCCAGAAGCTCCGGGATGTGGGCAAGTTTCTGTCATGTTCACCATCTATAAACCCCAAGGCAGTCTACCATAGTAACAAAGTCACTAGGATTTAGGATTTAGAATCGGTTCAATCTCAATTCTTAGCCTCTTTGCTGGTTTGACAATGGCAAGGCTTTGCTGTGTGCCAAAGTCTACCTCACAGTGTTGCTTAGTTTCTATTGTGAGGCTCCATTCTACCAGGTGACAGACACAACCGCCAATTCAAGGTCAACAGATCCTGCTTTGCCTCACCACACATATATCTGGAAAGTCATCCTTGGTTCCTGTCTATAAGACCCTGTCAGGACCAGACATTCCATGGTTCTTCACCTCTCAGTGATACTGCAAAAGGCACTGCCTGCCTAAAAACACCACACAGACACTTGTTCCCTGGAGTCTTTCTGCCTCCCCAAGGCTATACCCACACCCACCCTTCCCCTCCCCCCCCCTCCGCCAAGAAAAAACAAAAACAAAAACAAAAAACTCCAGTCCTCCTTCCAGAGTTAGAATTTGACTGGGGACTGGGTGGGGTGGGCAGGACACAGAAAACTTCCTCAGACTCCTGCCTTCTTGTTCTCTGGCCCAGGGCTTTTTCATCTGGTCCCTCGGGCAGGGAAGCTAACCTACTACATAAATGTGTGCCTTCCCCAATCATTTTCCTTAATTCTTTGGTTTTTCCCCTAACGGCCAAGATTTTGAAGTCTTTTTTTTTTTTTTTTCTTTCTCTCTCTTTCTGCCTTTCCTTCCTTGAGAAAGTAAATAAGGTGTTCTAGTTCCCTGATTCAGATAAAGGCCAAAAGATACAGGAAGTATCACAGAAAAAAAAAAATTAAATTTTTACAGCATATATTGCTTTACAGCATATATTTAAATAGTAGTCTATATAAAACAGTCAGCACTGTGCCTCATGCATTATACACACTCAGCTGTAATTATTAGTAACGGCTCTACGATATTATTTTAAAGGTTATTTATAACATGCAAAATGCCTGACATGTTCAGTAAACATCACTCACATTGAAGAAAAATGATTTCGAGCTTATTATAAAGACTAGTATTGGTTTTTGAATGAGGACATTAACTGGAAATAATAATTTTTTAAAAGCTTTGAGAATTTGTCTTTCCTGTTGCTCATTTTTACCTCCTATAAACCATATCCTGTGCTAACTCTGAGTGTACAATTCGATGTCCCTGGCCTCCATGTTCTGGAAAATAGTATCAGCAGAAATAACCATTAAGCTTCCCAAATGATACATGACTTACAACACCAGCCATTAAATCATCAATACATTGGACTGAATAGAAGTATTTGCTTTACCTAAATCTAATGGCAGGAAAATGGGAAAAGCAAAATTATAGATTGGGCTGTGGTGAGCACAGATTCAGAGACCTAGGCATCTTAGGCATATTCCAGAAAAGTATGAAGATGAATCAGCCTTCTCAGATTTCCTCCAGCTTCTGGGATTACTTTAGAAATACTGATGTCTGATCACTATTTATTCCATGCCCGATGGAGGTGGAAGTTTCTCTGGCTAACTAGCAGGACACAGTCTCCTCTCCACTGACAGTGGTTTGGGTCAAGGGCATCGAGGTGGCCCTTGCAATGAATGTGTGGGACCTTAATTAAGGCTGGAAAATAAGATTGGGATAAATATAGAAAAATACCATGTTGCCATGTGGAAAGGCTATACCAAATCCATTAAAGTTTAGGGTTAACATCTCAAGCAAAGTCTCAATGAATACAGAACTAGACTCTGTCTGTCCTTCATCATTTCATCAAGTCTCCTCTTTTACTGGATAATTCCCATAAGCATAAACACATGTCTGAGCTGTAAGTTCATAGCGCATGTGTGTGCTACACCGGCCTCTTCCTTCCCTGTCTTCCTCCAGCTTTCCCCTCATCTCTCTACTCCCTTGCAGAGGAAGACTTTTGGAAAGAACTCTCTAGGAACACTGCTTCCCTCCTCAGTCTGTCTACTCTTCAGCCCAGTTCAATCTGGCTCCGGCCGCAAACATTCAAAGATAGCAGTTTTGCCAGGTCACAAATGAGATTTGTCCTGATCGCTGGGCCCCCTTCGATCCTCACCCCAGCCGCACTTGACAGAATAGGGAACTCCCTCTTCCTGACATGCTCTCCTCTCTTGGAATCCGTGGCTGAACAACCATCCTGATTTCCTCCTCCGTTTAGGGTTCTTTCCTCTCTCTCTTGAGTACTTGTTCTGGATAATCTCATCCGTTTCCATGGCTTTAAATGTATGGCTTTGGTAGAATCAGAAAAAAATGTCCCCTGCATTGCAGGACCTGACAGGCCATTATTTCTCTGGAGAAGAGGCAGTGCAGTTCACCTGCTGCCCCCTAGTGAGGCAGCTCGGGATGCCTGGTACGTTGTGGCACTTCCAGGGTTTGGTTTCAAGGCTGAGAACTGTCAAGCTGTTTCAGAGCTTGAGAAACAGGGTCCAGGAGACCAGATTATGCTGGTCGTCTAGCTTTCTTCCCGTCCTGGCTCCAACCTGCCTCCCTAACACTCTCTAGCCACTTACCAAACATTGAGAAGGGGGAAGGCAAAGGAGGTCAATGGGACAGGAGAGGAGCAGGGTGACACAAGGGCATGGCCATTACAGGAAGTGTTTCCAGTAAGGTAAAAAGAGCCTCTGGTGCCAGAACACGCACTCTGTTGCCCTCTGCCGTAGACAGGAATGAAGACAGCAGCTGGAAGAGACACCATTCCATTAGAAAGGCACAAGTTAAAACGCTATGCACCAATATAGGCCACAGGATGACACTGCTCCTTGTGAGCTGTGCCCAAAGGCAGAGCATCTATTTTGGTGTGCGTGCCAGGAAAAGAAACACTAATCATAGATGGTAGAGTTCCTAAGCACAGTTTTAGAAATTCTGAGGGACTAATCCTGTCCCTGAAACATAACAACTGCATATGGGAGGGTGGGGGCTCGGATGGAAGAGTTCTCCAGTTAGAAGAGTGTTAAAGTGACCCATTCCCCTACCAGGAATGGCTGAAAGCCCTCTATTTTTCGTATATATAAAAAGAAATCTTGAATTTGAAAGTCATGCCTGACAAATTATGAAGAATGATTCACATTTTTAAAAGATTTATTACAATTTCTTTAAGTGGGGGTCATCCACAGTACACCTAAATCTCAAAACTCAGTTTATCCACAGAAGGTATATATTTACGTAATGCAAAAGTCCTCACGTATGTATCCTCACGTTTCATCCAAGTTAACGTTTTGAATAAAGGAATTTGAAGAGAGGAGAGCCATGGCTTGCCCAGTTTTGAAAGGATTCTGGCTGCTGTGTTGGGGACAGACTATAGGAGACCAAGTGGTAACAGGGACACCAGTGAGAGGGATACTTTGGTATTCTAGACAAGATGATAGGGGCTTTGATTGGGATGGCAGGTGGTGGTGAGAGGTCAGATTCTAAGTATATTTTTAAATGTAGAACCGGGGGGTTTGTGGATTTGCTCAGATTGAATATGAGAGGAAGAGATGGGTAGATGGCCAATTTAAGGATGACTGGGGTGGGTTGTGGGACTGAGCAACCAGAATGGAGTTGCCATCAGCTGGGATGAAAAAGGTCTAGGGAGTAGCAGAAAGTAGACTGGGAGAGAAGGGATTCTGAACTGGAGATAGGGAGTTGAAGACATCTTCTAGACATTCGACTGGAGATGTCATGTAGGCAGTTGAGCATGGGTCTGCAGTTCAAGGGCGAGGCCCATGCCAGAAACACCACACTGGAAGGTGTCAACATATAGTTAAGGCCATTGACTGGATGAGATCACCAAGAAGGGAGCCTCGGGCACTAGAAGGTGAAAGGGCTAGGGACAAGAGGTGCAATCAGTAAGGGAGTCTGAAGGACGCTGAGGTCGGAGAGGCAGTGAGGCCAAGTGAATGCAGTGGGAGAGGAGTGAAGCCTGCTGAGAAGGTGGTCAACTAGCGGCTGCAGATGGTTGACTTCCAACAATCTGAGGGATGGGCGGCACACTACACTGCGGTAGGAGGCAGGCATGAAGACTTGGACGGACTGTGAAGATGAGGGAGGGTTTAACCAGGAGCCTGGTTCTGACCAGGGTAGTGATACAATCAGATATGGGTTTTAGAAAGCATCTAGTGGCAGTGTGACATTTAGAAGCATAGACACCAGGTGGTGTGGTAGAAGGCATAGTGGGAGAGAAATGATTCTCAACTTTTGCTTATATACTTTGCATTGTTTCATTAGCCACAATGACGTGTCACTTTTGTAATTTAAAAACTACTGAAGAAAATTAGAAATATGAGACTAGAAACTAATAATTGGGAAGCACATGGTAACAACAGCTCAGGAAGGAGGACAGGGTCAGAATGAGGACACTGGCAGGGAGATGGAATGAAGTCAGACACCTGATTTTCAGAATCCACTAAGACTCGGTTAATCTGCTAGGACCAGGTTAAACAAGAGTCAGGAAGGAGGAGGGGAGCGCCTCAAGCTCAGAGGGGGCATGCCCCAGCCTCTCCCAACCACAACTTGAACCCTTGTGGAGTTCTTCTCCAAGAGTGCCTAGCAAAATGTCTCAGCGTCTTGAGGGCAGGGGACAAGTAGGGAAGGAGTTCATTTCTAATGTTCAGAACATTAACACATCAGGTACGTGAATAATTTAATTCAAGCTCATGATGCCCTTTTTCTTCTAATACTAAAAACTGGAAGAATGAACTAATAAAATGTACTACACAGATAACTTTGAGGGGGCTTCTTAGAAAAAATGGTAATCTTTTATGACACCATTTCCTAACAAACATCTGGTTTTGACATCAAATCTGGGGATCTATTTTATAACATCCATGAATGTTTATCCATGAATAGCAAAGTGACCTGCCCACATATGCTCACCAGGTCTGTGTGTGGAGCTGCTAAATCAAGGACAGCACGTTACCTAGGGGCACACTACACAACCTGTTGTCCACGGGGAGGCTGAGTAGGCGGTGGGAAGATTCAGGCATGTACTTCACTGGCCTCAGCTTTCATGAATCACCGATTCCACCTTAAGTTCGACACACTGCACTTCTAAAGCTTATCAACATTAAGAAATAATGATCTGTAGATGACTGCCTTCATATGATTACCCGCATAATTAATTCTTCCAGACTCTTAATTTCATGCTTGGATAGAGTCAAAAGTTACTTACTGGGATTCCAGTACTTTGGAAGTTTTAAGGATTTGCTTTTACTAAATTGTACCACAATGCAGTACTGGTCTATACTGTACCTCATGAAATTGGTTCATTTCACTTCTAGGAATACTAACATGGATTACTGCATCACAGAATCCTCACTATGAAATCCCATGGGAGAAACAGCCCTCAGGTTTGAGTATGAAGAATGTGGTATATTTCTGGATCATGTGTCTTACCTTGTGAGGGTTTATCCTCGTAGGTTCTTTCAAGGAAAAAGTTCCTAGTTGAATTCCCCGCCTACTTCCAAAAAATATTCAGGCTACAGTGGCATGCATTTAAATGTATCTCTAGGTTTTATATTATTTTGCCTACTAATTTTCCATTTAATTGTAATTCCCTTATTTATCTGTGTGTTTTTGTGTTTTAATAAGTTTTCTCACTTTTTCTTTTTTTTTTGATGAGGCAGGAGACACATAAAATAGCCAACTTCAGGTTCAGGACAGACACAAGAATGGGGCACGAAGAGGGAAATTTGAAATGAATTATGTTAAAAATGCCATTGCTACAAAGAGATAAAGTGAAAAATAAACTAAAAGGACATTCTAGAAGAAAAACACAAAAGACAACATTCTTAGTACATTTTCTGCGGACTAGTGAATTTACTCACATCTTTTAAAAATCTCTTCCAGGGGCGCCTGGGTGGCTCAAGCCACGGTCCGTGAGTTTGAGCCCCGCGTCAGGCTCTGTACTGACAGCTCAGAGCCTGGAGCTTGCTTCGGATTCTGTGTCTCCCTTTCTCTGCCCCTTGACTACTTGTACTCTGTCTCTCTCTCTCTCAAAAATAAAATAAAAACATAAAAAATAAAAATAAAAAAAAAATCTCTTTCAAAACTATGAAGTACAAATCTCACGAGCTATCCAATAAATTCTGAACGTCATTTTGATTTAATGTAAAATATGAAGAGCTATCTAAATTAACATAATATACCCATATAAAGTGAGTTCCACCAAAGGAAATTCTAATTTGCTAAAACAAAACCGAACAAACCTTCTCTTACTGCCACTACCATTTGAAGAAACAATACCCAGAATTCAAATTAACCTATTTTCAGGTGTTACTTAACCAAAAGTATCTGTGTATTTTTGTGTAAGACAAATCACTAGAAAACAAAACCAGAACCAGAACACATACTTTTTTTTTTTTAATTTATTTTTATTTATTTTGAGAGAATGAGACTGAGCAGGGGAGGGGCCAAGAGCGAGGGAGACAGAATCCCAAGCAGGCCCCTTGATGTTACCACAGAATCTGATGTGGGGCCCGCCCTCATGAACCCGAGATCATGACCTGAGCTGAAATCAAGAGTCAGACACTTAACCGACTGAGCCACCCAGGCACCTCCAAAACATGTGATCTTTGCTAAGAATTTTACATTATTTTTCTGTACTAGAAATGTTAGGTTTACTCAAAACCTTACAGTGTAACAGAAATGCACATATTAATCCATTGTGCCTCTGCATAAACAAGCATTTTCAGAGTTTACTCCTGGTATATTCTTCAAATTAACCCACATAAAAGTAACTGCTTTGAGAGAATGTTTTAAACTATACTGGTGATTTTAAAACAAGCATAAAATCAACATGAAAACAAAGCATCTTCCTTTCTTCCAGGACAAGTGTTTTATATGAAGTTATCCTCCTCGAATACTTTTGGTCTTAATGCTGGGTGAACCAGGACGGTCGCTTCCTGTCTCGTTCAATGATTCTCTTACCCTGATCTTGTTCAGATGGTGCCTCTCCTGTGTACAGCACCACAGTCTCCACAGGAGGAGCCTTGAAAGGTCCCCCTTCTTGTTTCCCTATCTGTCTTCTGATTTCTGCCGTCTCCTTGCACACCTTCTCATAGCAATAGCCACAAAGGACGTGCTTCAGTTTCAGGTGACCACATTCAGGACACACGTCAATATTGTTCTTTAAAAAATCAAACAAAAAAACAACAAAATCCTGTTTTAACAAGAAGCATAATAATGCACATCAATCACAGACAGGAATGACGCTCACACTTGAACTTTCTTGGACTGTTCACGTTGCATAAGGTCATGCACCATGTAGTTCAACCTCATTTTAATAAGGAAACAGAGGACAAATGAATTTCAATTAATAGAAAAAGTGGGACTAGAACTCAGGTTTACCAAGTATGAACTTGGTACATTTTTCTTAACCATACAGGCATATTATGTAAAATGAACTCTGTTACCCCACCTTCAAATACTAAACATCTAATAAGGAGTCCTTCAACACGATGGGGAGATCCATATGGCCGGCATCTAAACGTGGCCAAGGGATATGGAACTCATTTTTTCTTTCAATTTACTGTGGGGAAAACAAGGCGACAAACATTAAAATTGGCTTCCCCTATTTATCGGTGTACCCTAAATTCCTGTATGAAACATATGGTATAATAGCATATGTATCATATATGGTATAATAGTTGGCATATGGTATAATTTTTCTTTTTAAGAATGAAGACTGTTTGTAATCCTTAACATAAAACTCTCTTGTTATGCTACAATTTGAAAGTAATTTAATGAGTTTTTATACACATTTGCCCTACTTTCATAAGGCATTTATAACCTCTATAGAAATCTCTTCAACAATGTTCTAAAGGTAGATTTGAAATAGAAAAGAAAAATTGTAAATAGAAGCATCAAAGAAATTCCAACCACTTCATGAGATTAACATATAAACGTTTGTGAGGCAAGGACAAAAACAACTTCATTTTTTGAAAGGAGCAAAGAACCCTGCAAATGACTTGCCTCGCCAATTTCTCATTTCCCACACGACACTGGACTGCATGTCTAACCAGAGGTACAGGAGCTATACGTGAAGTCGGTGCTCTCTTCCCGACCACGACAGCAGCGTAATGTACCGTGTGTGGCAGAAAACAATTTAGTGAGGAAAATGAATACACAGGGTGATATCCTTTTCCCTCAGAATAAAATCATGTCGCAGACTGGTATAGGCTCTCATTCTGAAAATCTTTGGTTCTCTCAACCAAATTGTATAAATTATTGTTGCTTTAATTAAGGACATACTTTTCAGCTCCAGACTTTAAGTCCAGTTCCAAATGTGACTCAGTAATACTTTTTGGCTTCAGTTCTAAGGGTGTGGTTTAATACTGAATGTGGAAGTTTATGCAAGTCGATTCTCTGTTCTTGAGTTTCACCTGTACTGAGCTGCTGCGGAATGTTATGGAGGAGAACCACTCAAATGATGGCTGGTAAAGCCTTAAGTGAACAAATCAAAGGTAGTAAACACTCTAATTTCTGTCTACTAGATTAATGAAGAGTGTATCTATGGGGGCAGGGAGCGGGTGTGGAGACCTGGAATTGTCTGAGGACAGGAACACACCAGAAAGTTTCAAGAGAAGAATGTGAGTTCAACAATCAGACTGCCTAGGCTCAAATCCTGGCTCTATCACTTGACAGTTTGTGACTACAGTCAAATTCTTTTTGCAGTAATGTCTTCATCCTAAAAATGAGCAAAGCTATATTTACTTTGGAGGGCTGTTGTGAGGATTCGATGAGATAATTCACATAAAGCACTTATATCCATCGTAGGTATTTAACAGATATTAGCCATTTTTATTACCTACCTAAGGATTTTCCTTCACAGCATTTTAATGATCACAGTGAAGAAAATAAATACATAAGGGCTAGTAAAACACAGGACCCAATATATCTACTGCTTCTGACTTTAATTTTAGGTTCTGCCCTAATTAAGATGTTTACCCATATATAATTCCAAATCACCAGCTCCTAACAAAAGTCACACAGGTTCTTCACAACCCAGTCCTCTGCCCAGATTCCAATCTCTCCTCAACTGTGGTCCTAATATTTAGGCTATAGGACAATTGACATACATACATACATAGCGAGAGGCCAGAGCAAAGTACACATATAAGCTCTAAGGATGATTTACTGATAGGCCATATAAGTACCAGAAGACATGCAGTGGTGGATATGAGAGAAAGCAAACCCACAAAAATCAGTGTATTACCTTAACTTTAATAAGCTTCTGAGGGTTTCTTCTCCTACAGCGGTTAACTTCAATGCTGCGTCTGTTTTTAGGAGCTGCCATCCAAAAAATACTATCCAAAAGGCTGGAGATCTCCTTACTTCCATTAGTATCATTTGCTGGTTCTGTAAATACTGCTGGACCTTGGACCGCTAATGCTGGTCCTATAAAAACAAAACATGGAAATGCAGAATGGATTTCTAGCTTCAAAATGACTGTTTACAGGTATCGTTCTCCTTAACAATCAACAGTGATGTCAATAGCCCTATATAAAGTTTAGAACATTACATTCAATAGGCATTTAACAGAAACCTTGGCTATTAAAATACACTAAAACTTATACACTATTTTTTTTTTAATTTTTTTTTTCAACGTTTTTTATTTATTTTTGGGACAGAGAGAGACAGAGCATGAACAGGGGAGGGGCAGAGAGAGAGGGAGACAAAGAATCGGAAACAGGCTCCAGGCTCCGAGCCATCAGCCCAGAGCCTGATGCGGGGCTCGAACTCACGGACCGCGAGATCGTGACCTGGCTGAAGTCGGACGCTTAACCGACTGCGCCACCCAGGCGCCCCTACAATTTTAAACAACACAAACAGAATTTTTCTTAGAGGCACCTGCTGAAATGAATCTGTGAAATTCTACCCAGACTTCTCACCTTTTGAAATACAGAACCCACGGGTTTGGTAAACATGAATAAATCACTCCAACTCCACATGCTACTTGGTAGGCAGTTCCTATTTACTTTACAAGTCAATCTAAGCTTGAGATTCCCAAAATGTACTTCCAACCTTCACTCAGTAACTGTCTATTGCCACCCTGCCCCCCGCCCTTTTTTTATATTCCAATTGAATTAGGTCCTTTGTCATATAACCTGGTAGGCCCTTTAAATCACTTAGTTCTTCATAATATTTATTATCCATTCTCTAAAGAACTCACCACTCTATATAATACTTATATGACTATCAACTACCAGGTTTTGTTTTCCTAAAAGGCTGATCAAGTCAAAAAGACTCCTTTATCCTTTTCCTGCTGTTCCTCAGACCTGGAATACTTCTTTTGGTTTTAGGAGCTCTTAAAAATATACAAAGCTAACATTTAACAACCGGTATTCCTTTTCAGTATATCTATAGAAGTATTGTTACGCATAGCTCAGTGGTTAACAGCTCGGCCCGTGTGACCTTGAGGCCCTCACGAGCCTACTTCTTCCGTTGAAAAGCAGTGGTACCTAAAGGGATGGTGTGGAGATTTCCGAGGAAGCACATGTAGGCTTTGGCATATCGGGGACTCTCGGTTCAGACTCCCGGGGTATTATGTTCGTAATACCTTAGAATTAAGGATAGATGTAAATGTCAAAGCAATGACAATTTTAACCTTCAAGATACTTCTAACTGAAATTAGTTTCCAGGGAACACACCGATATCAACAGTATTCAACTGCAGAGCTCAAACACCACAAAGGAGGGTAAATTGCTTCAGGGGTTGAGAGGCTGATAAGGAAACAGGATCCAGACAGTAGCGCCCCTGATCTAAGATGGGCTTCGGTTACATTCCTTGTGCGAAAAGGACACAGAACGTTTTCTGTTTTTCAGGGCGAAGGGAAGCAAAACCAGCTGTTTTTAGTTTCTAAGTAAGGAATTAACCCGGACAACGTCCCCACCGGCGGCAGCGGATCAAAGCGCGGGAGGAGGGCGAAATATGAGCAGCGTTCACCACGATGCTTGGGGTCCTCTCATCCAATCCCTCCTCCACGGCGGCATAGCTTACGTACCCCACGGGGAACTGGGAAAGCCTCGCCAGCTCTGCCAAAGTTTCCGTTGCAGTCGTTCCCAACAGTTCTGGAGGAGTCCCCGGGCTGCCGGCCACGGAGGAACCGCCAGGACCAGCATGGCCGACGCCATCTTCCTCGCCTGAAGACCACTCCCACCTGGCTATTGGCTCCCGGCCCCATGTCGAGCATGCGCACAGATGCAGAGTCTGACAAACCTGGCTACTGGAACTACAACGCCCAGCAGGTCCCTGGAACGGCTCTGACTCTCCTCCAATCAGAGAGAGAGAAAGGAAGGAGCGGGGAGGGGAAATGAAAAGAAACCGGCGCCAGTGCGCATGTGTGCGGATGTGCTTTGGCACTCCAGGCAAAGATGGCGGAGCGCGGTTACAGCTTTTCGCTGACTACATTCAGGTATGGAAGGGGCACCGAAAGCCCTCCGCGTAGTCGAGGTTGCAGGAACTCCCCGGCTCCTAGTTTTTTTTCCGGCCTAGTCTCTGGCTTAATGCTTCCGGGGGGCACAGTAGGAAATAGGGATGGAAACGCGAGTTTGCAAAGTCATTTGCTTGGCTCGCCCGCGGCCTGAAAACCCCGATGCCGGGAAGCCGCGGGAACGCGGTTTTGGGGATCCAGGGCGACCTTGGGGCTGAGGGAGGGTAAGGCCTTCAGTCAGGGATTTGCTTTCTCTTTGGAAACTAGAGAATAAGGCAGTTTTGGATTAGCTGTCTCCGGGTGTCCCGTTCGGAACTCGGGATTTCCTTCTTGACCCACCACGTAGGCCTGATTGGGGAGCTTCTGGAGCTTAGAATCTTGGTCAAATCTCTGAGGTCCCCTTTTCTCTTCTGAAAACCTCACCGTTATAGTTTGGTCTGAGTCTTAGTCTCCATTTGGTACTTAGAAACCTCTTCCCGCTTTCGGTTTCTTCCATGCCCCCGTTAGAAGTTTAAGGACTAAAAAGGAAAGCGCGAATCTCTCTGTGTCGCTTAGTGTTTGTGGGCCCCAAACTACTAGACTACATTTACATTTGGGGGGGGGAGGGGAATGTCTTTACTTTGCAAAAGATTGTAGGCTTTTCTGTTTTAGAACAAAGGATTAAAATAATACGTATACTTTTCAATATTGTTCACAATGTAAGAAACCGTCAGCGCAGCGAAGGGTTTAATAAATCGACCGGGTAATGATTCAGTTTTACCATTTTCTTACGGATCGGTAATCTCCCATTTAGCTGAAATGTAGTTGTATCTGGCAACCGAAGGCAAGCAGGATCCAACTTGTTGAGTACTTTATGTGTGGGTGCAACTTAACCTACTCCATTTCTTCCTCCTATCATGTGAGATAAACGTTATCTCAACATCTTACAGATGAACCAACCACAGGTTGGTCAAATTAAGTTACTTATCCAAGGTCTTAGATGAGTAGCTGAGGTCACATTCAAACTGGGTTCTTTCTGATGACAAAATTAATACATTTCCTATTACTGTTAGATGTCTTTTTAAAATAGTAAAATAGTAATATACTAAAAAGTAAAGTACTTTCCAAGTGTAAACTTCACAGTTTTCAGTGATAAATGAGGGTGTTTTAACCTTTGAATGAAATGAAATTTTGTAAATCAAAGGTCTTATATACAATGATAGAGAACAATATTTGCTAAATAGTCACTGTTCATATTTGTGAAAAAGCAAACTTGGTTCTGTATCTTTAAGAGAGTGTAATCCTTTCTTTAGAATAACCGGAGCCGAAACAATCAAATATCATCAGGAGTTAAATCCTTCTGTAATAATGTCTTTAGTAAAATAAACTTTTTTTTAACATAATGGTTCAACTCTGTTTTAGATTTTAAAAATGTGTTTCTCGCCTGTTGTAATTAGAATTAAACTCAGTGATGGAAGTGATGAGGCTGTGTTATAGGATGAAAAAGTGTTCATGTGAATTACATTCAGTTGAGGATATTGACAGTAAATGAGTAAACAAATTGGTGTCTACTAATACATTCTGAAAAACGTTTTACTCAGGAATTTTATTAAAAGAGCCTAAAAGAAGCAGCATAACTGTAGATTGGATAGTCAGGAAAAGCCAGTGCTTCAGGGTGATTTTTGAGACAAGAAGGTGAAAAAGAGCAAACTATTTGAAGATTTAGGGGTAGAGAGACTTATGGACAGAGGAAAGAGGATAAATGAAAGTCCTGAAGTTGGAAAGAGCTTGAACTCTTACAGGAATTGATAAGAAGGCCAGTGTGCTAGAGTATAGTGAGCAAAGAGTTAGTGTGGGTAGGGCCGATCTTGAAGAGCCTGGCAGGCCAGAAGAAGTTTGTATTTTAAGTGAACCAGGAAGTTATATTTAAGTGACAGGTGACCTGGTACAAAGGTAACTGACTGGTGGGATAAAAGTAAGGGTGGGAAAGAGGAAAACTAGTTAGAAGGCTGTATCGGTTATCCCAGCTAGAGGTACTGGTGCTTTGGAATGTGCTAGTTGTGTGACTGAATACACAGATGGTTGATTGCTCAGTGAGCTCACAGATGGGCGAGCTTTCATACAGGAAGATGTAACAGTAGATGTTCATGCAGGTGATTGTGGGGAACAGTGAAAAGGTAAGTTTAAGTTTACGTGAGCCTTTAAAATGTTCCCAAGTGTATTTGAGCTCGATGTTGAGCAATAATTGAAAGCCAGATGGACCTAGTGGGTCATATGATTATTGAAATAGTGACTAACAACTACAGCCTAATTTTAAAAATTTAAATACCTATTAATGTTATTCCACTCAAGTTAACTGCTTTTGTCACTTAAGAGTCTTTAAACTGTCACACTTAGGCTTATCCCTTAAATAGGTCTCCTTGTGTCTCTGTCAGCTAAATGATGCCGACTCCTGGTACTAGGTTGTACGTTAGGATACTGACCAAACAGAGCTTAGACTTTGTTGAGGAAGGCGAACATTGTATGAGTAATTTAAGCATGATGAATCTTAGCCAGAGAGGAAGTATGGGGCACCATAGGCATGAGTGTGTGGGATTCAGCCTAGTCCCTGTGGCCAGGACAGCTTCTTTAAGGACATGAATGACATTTCTACTGAAGACTGAAGGATGACCAGGAGGAAAGAGTTCACCAGACAAGGGTGAAATGCATTGCAGACAGAGGGGGTTAGCTTGTCAAAGGGGTTTTTGAATTCTAAGAGTAGGCTGTGTGTCCGGAACAAAGCTGAGGCTTGGGTGACAAAAGAGTATCCATAATTTTATGAAGATAAATGACCTTCTGAAACTCAAGTTTTATTTTCACTAGTAGACTAGAGACACGGACCAAGCTATGTCATTCTGGACAAACTACTTTCAGTCAAAAACTTTTTAACTGTGAAATCAGGTTAGTTTACGATGATTTTAACTCAACAACTGGTTCGAAATAAAGTATGATCTTAAAAGCCAGGTTAGGGCTAGAATCTGGCTACCAAACCCATGAAATCAGGTATGTTAGGTATCACCAGCTCACAGCTTCTACAAATAGCTTATATAGAAGATACTTTGTCGTGGCTGATAACCATCTAGGTCTTACATCTTAGGCCATGCCTACTTTCTAAAATGTGGAACTCCACCCATATGAAATCTATGCTGTTGTTTGGTATTTAACAGACATATACATGTTCTTAATAACACTATTTGGTATTTACTTGCTGCTGATTTTGTGCCAGGAACAAAAGGCATCCCTTTATTTAATCTTCACAACAAACTTCTGAAATGGCTGTAGTACTATTATCTCCATTTTATGGATGTGAAAACTGAGACACAGCAGGATTAAGTAACTTGCCTGAAGTCACAAGGTTGGTGAGTGATAAAAGGCAACAGTAATAATGATGGTGCTTAAAGAGTCAGACAAGAAGGAGGGGGGGAAAAAGGAAAGCTAAGTGCTTTACTATGTATATGTACAAATTGCCTGGTATCCTCAATTTCTGTATAGCTTTATAATGTGAAAGCCCAGCTATTCCTTGGTATTTGGTTAATGGATTTGACTTCTATATCTGCCCTCTCTAAGAGATTATACATATTTGAAAATATGTGAATTTAGCAAATACCTTTGTTTCTTTTTAAGCCCATCTGGTAAACTTGTCCAGATTGAATATGCTTTGGCTGCTGTAGCTGGAGGAGCCCCTTCAGTGGGAATTAAAGGTAATTAAATGTTTCATTCATTTCACATGCCTGTTAATAGTTATCTTAAAGTGCTTTTGGAATTAATTAGTGATTAATATAAATAAATAGGGCAGCATAATTTTTAATAGTTCTTTCTGTTGATTTACAGTATTTTGAAGTTTAAAGAAAAGTAATAAGCCAATGAGTACAAGAAGATGATTAGTTTTTTTTTTCAAAATAAATATAGCTCCTTTATCTTTTAGTTGTAATAACCCACAAGTAGTCTTTCCCATTGAGAAAAACTGAGCATTCTTTTCTTTTTCCACTGATAATAATCACTATTCTGTGGCAGTTTTAATCCATTCTATAATTAGAAAAATTTAATTATAAAACTTCATCTAAAGATACCGCTTTTTAAAAAAAGCCTGTATCATTGATTTTAAATTTCAAATTACAAGAACAATAGCCAAATAAGCAGAATTCTAAAAGGTACAGACTCTTCGGACTCTTCGGTGTCCTGGAATATTGGGTAATGCATTTACCTATAGGGATTCCTTAGCATAATAGAGATGACCAATGAGGGAAAAATGGATTTACCATTTAAAAAAAATTTTTTTTGATTATTTATTTTTGAGAGAGAGAGAGAGAACAAGAGAACAAGAGAACAAGAGAACAAGCAGGGGAGGGACAGAGAGAAAGGGAGACACAGAATCCAAAGCATGCTCCAGGCTCTGAGCTGTCAGCACTGAGCCGGACAGGGGGGTCAGTCCCATGAACCCTAAGATCATGACCTGAGCCGAAATCAAGAGTCAGATGTTTAACTGACTGAGCCACCCAGATGCCCTGAATTTATCATTTCTTAGGTGATTTTAATACAGAAAAAGTTTTATAAATAAGAAATAAAGGAATTTGGGTAAAATGCATCCATAATTAGAAAACTGTTGAAGCAGAATCTTTAAGTGACAAAACATTTAGCACTGTTTTTTTTTGTTTTTTTTTTAAAAAGCTGCAAATGGTGTGGTATTGGCAACCGAGAAGAAACAGAAATCCATTCTGTATGATGAGCGAAGTGTACACAAAGTGGAACCAATCACCAAGCATATAGGCTTGGTGTATAGTGGCATGGGCCCAGATTACAGGTACTTTGTACTATTTGTTTTTCCTCACTGTTTTATGAGCTGCTTGTACACTTTGAGGAGAAAAATCAAGGGATGTTTTTCCTTTAATCTCCCAACTCTTCATTTTTGTGCTTTGCTTAGCAACAGCAGCATCACGGGCAGCTGAATTTAGTCTGTCTGCATGGAATAGACCAAGGGTTGCTTTAAGGATAACTCAGTGCCACTGCATTATAAAAGAGGAGATCCAGTAATTCTCTTATCTGTTTAGTGGTTTTTCCCCTCTGATCACACCCCTTTTTTTCCATCCAAGGGCTGGGCTTCAGAGGATTTGCTGTTCTCTCATGTATTTTAAAAACCAAAGCAATACAAGTTTTAGTAAACTATATTTAAAAAAAAAAGTTACAAGGCAGCAAAAGAAAACATTGCCATCCCATTCAGAGTTATCCCCATTATATTTTTGTTCTTAGCAAAGGGACAAAATTCTCAAGGCCCCTGAAACATCAGGGTACCAGCAAGTTGAAAGAGATTGGCAACTTTGTATGTTTGCCACTTAACGAGTAAAGCAAAGGAAGTAAAGAAAGTAAAGAAAGAAAAAACAATTAACTTCATTCCTGATTTTGGGGGAACAAGACAGAGCCAAAGTTTCACTTTCATGAGTTGGAAAAAGCCACAGTTGCTGGAATGTGGTTAAGCCTCACTACAGTGGATCCCGTTGCCACTGTGTATAGAAGGGATGCTGCAGTGCACTGATGGGGTAAAGTGTGAGGACAGGACAGCGGAAGACAAACTGAGTATTACACTGGGGGTGATGGTTCACATGAGTAGTTTACGAGCAGGTAAAGGTACATCTATTTGTCTTGCTAATTTGATTATATAGAATATTCTTAATATTATTTAATACATTTGTTATTTTTTATGTTCTAAGTAGTTTCTTGCTGTTCCTTAATCTCTTAAGGGTACTCTTTGAAGTGCAGAGTAGCAAAAAGATTGAAGTAGAGTGAGAAAGATATGCCCCAAATTGTGTGTGTGTGTGTGTGTGTGTGTGTGTGTGTGTGTGTGAGTGTGAGTGATCGTGTGGGCATTTATGTGTGTTGGCTTGACTAAGATACAAAGACAGGGTGACTGCCCTCAGGAAAGGGGGCACAATCTTGAAGAAGCCATGGAGGGAGATAAGGCTCCCATTGTGTATGCTAAATCTGTTAGTACCGAGCTGACTGGTACCCCTTGTCCCTAATTTTCTTCCTTTTGCCTTGTCCTTGTCTCGTCTCCTGTGGCTCAGCTCCTCTGTGTGGCTCTGTTTTCGTGTAAGATAACTGTAACCAGATGTAAGAGCAAGACTGGCTTTGAGCTGATCGTTACTATTCCATAGAAGCATGTAAGACTTGTGCTGTAGGTATATGCCTGTAGAAGAAGAGTCGTTAAGGAGCCGAGTGTCAAGATTTTCATGAAGTCTTATTTCTTCCTTGTTTGTTAGAGTGCTTGTGCACAGAGCTCGAAAACTAGCTCAGCAGTACTATCTCGTGTACCAAGAACCCATTCCCACAGCTCAGCTGGTACAGAGAGTAGCTTCTGTGATGCAAGAATATACTCAGTCAGGGTAAGTTGATTTTATTACTTGAAATGCATCATGAATTAGAAAAAAGAAAACATTTTAGAAGAGTAGGTGTATTTAAAAAGAGGACTTACTATTCCTGTATTTATTGAACAAGTAGAGAAAATTACTATGATGAATATTTCCGATCTTAGTTGGAGCTAGAATATTTTTTAAGGAAGAGATTGGAGTGTTTTCTTGCTGTTGATCTACTAGCAAAATGCGGCTTCCACATAAAGCCCTTTTGCCAGTGACTGAAACACTTCCCTATGGGCAGGCAGTTATTTCTGCTTCCAAGTTTATCTTTCCAACTATAAATGATTATAAGCACATAATGAAAGCAATAGCTGTTGGACACATCCATAGTCATTGTAATTCTCTTGAATCTGGGTATACACGGGGATGAGATAGTATAAAAGTACTTGCTAACGTGTAAAGCTAGTGGAAAAAAACTGCATTTGTTGAAAGTTGTTCTTTGTTAAGACACAAAATGTTACTCCACACTTATTAACTCCAAAATTTGTGTCACTCCATTTACCAAAATGATTTGACTAGTGTTCCTTAGTACCATAAAGAGAATTCGTTTTTGAATTGATTTGTTCAGAAAGATACTAAATACTGTTTAAGGAACTTAAAAGTCTAATTCATTTTACCTGATGATTTGCTTTGTTAAGACTTGAAAGTGTTAATAAATTCCTACCTTAGGTTGATTTTAACACCATGAAGATGCCAAATAATTTTTGTTTCTCCTTTCTTTAGTGGTGTTCGGCCATTTGGAGTTTCTTTACTAATTTGTGGTTGGAATGAGGGGCGACCGTATTTATTTCAGTCAGATCCATCTGTAAGTATTATCAGATATACCGGAGGGATTAAAGTACTCTTTGAACAGCTAATAAAAACAAAAACCATAAAAAGTTTAAAATTTAGCAGTATTTTCTTTTTTTCTTTTTCATTTGGGCTTTAGAACATACGGAGTAGTGCATTTGTACATTTAAAATGTTGGTAATTCAGTCTTCTGATTGAAGAGGGTACATTAGGTCTGTGCTCTCTGTTCTTCTTCCTTTTTGTATTCATTAAGTTCACACAGTGGAATGATTTCTTGAAATAGTTATCAAATCTCTTTAAATCTGTGGAGTTTTATTACTTTGAGAAATATTCCGATGAAAGATTTGGGTCTCGAAGACAGTGCTGCACTCCTTGCCATCTGTTTAATCCTGGGGCCGACTTGGAGTATGACTCTAATTACACACACAGACATGACTCTTGAAGACAGTGTTGTGCAAAGTGGGTGAGTCTGTCTACTCTAAAGCAGGAGATCGGCATCTGAGTTAGAAGGCATTCAGAGGAGCTACTACTGCTCTGCAACTGTGTGAGGAAGTTTCTTCCACAAGTTTCTTCCTTGTCTGAGGAAAGCCGGAAGAAAAAACAAGTATTCTGGGAGTTCTGACAGTGTCTGTTACCCCATCTCTGAGCCTCTGAAACTAAATGACATGCCCTCTTAGCTTTCTTCCCAGTGGGTAGCAGAAGCCATCATCACTGGAATCCAGGTTTCATCTTTTGCCCTTTTCTTCCCTGCTTTATTTCAAAGGCAGTTGTTTCTTTTAAAGAATGTTTGGTGTATTTCTTTCAGTATTTTTCTTAATGTGTGTGCATATGTATTTTTTTCAACAGATGAGGCCATGTTATATACAACATATTGCTGCTTTCATTAAACATTAGATTACAAAATATCAAAATTTCAAAATATTAAAAATTTTTTTTAAGTTTTATTTATTTTTGAGAGAGACAGAGACAGTGTGAGTAAAGACAGGGAGAAAGAGAACCCCAAGCAGGCTCCGCACTGTCAGCATAGAGCCTGACACGGGGCTTGGACTCATGAAACCATGAGGTCATGATCTGAGCTGAAACTGAGAGTTGGACATTCAACTGACTGAGCCATCCAGGTGCCCCAAAACTTCAAAATATTTTTAATGAAATACTATCTCTTTTTACTTTGTTCAGCAGTGATGATAAAGACTTGATCACCATTTTTCTCACGTGTGTGTGTGTGTGTGTGTGTATGTGTATGTATATGATTCTAGAGTCCTTCAATCCTAATATGCTGAAATATTACTTTTGATTATTTGTTGTAAGTGAACCTGTTGCCTTTAACTGACTTTTTCACATAAATTGTAACCATAAATCACACATATGCAAAGTGTACAATTTGATGAGTTTTGATGGATGTAAATAGCTGAGAAAGCTGTCACCACGATCAAATTACTGAACTTCTCTATAATCTCCAGAGGTGTCTTCGTTCCTCTTTGTTATTTAGCTCTCTAATCTTTTTAGAAAGTAGCCTCTCTTGTGACATACTTCATTGTATTCCAAATATTCTGTGAACTGTTAGAGACTAATTTATAGACCTAAAAAAGAAACGGCAGAGTGATATAACTAGATTAATGATTTAAAATGTGTTTCCCTTCTCTTCCTGATTAGGGAGCTTACTTTGCGTGGAAAGCCACAGCAATGGGAAAGAACTACGTGAATGGGAAGACTTTCCTAGAGAAAAGGTAGGCTTACTGAAACTCAGTTTCTTAGCAATCTCACTTTATGGTTCTCAGTGTTTTTAAACAATTAGTATCCCGAATCTAAACACATTTATTACTTTATATTCAAACACTCATTTGTGTAGCCTAGTTACAAATAAAGTAAAAACTTCTCTTCACCCTGGCTCCCTAGTCTTCACAGTATATTAAGTGGTAATATTATCTATTTATTAAGAACTTTTATTTCTGCATTCTTTGGGTTTTTTCCTAAATTTAATTGTTTTTATTTTTTACTTCATTTTTCCTCCTACAATCTCAAAGAAAAAATAGTTGGAATTGGAGTAAAAAATTGGGGAGGAAAATTTAAGTGACGTAAGTGATAACCGTTTACCTTATGACAGTTACAGAAAAAAATGGTGAAGCTCAGTTCCTGGTATTGGCAATAGATTGTTGTATGTGCTGGATGAAAAGTGCGGTACCGTGTAAAAATCTGCTGTCACTGCTCTTATTTCCAGCTATCTTCTCAGCATTGGTCCACCGAAAAATGTCCTACACGCATTTTGAACGGCAAAAATTTATAATTAACTCTATATAACCGGCAGATGAACCTTTCAGTACATTTTTCACATAATGTTAAAAGATTATGAAAAATTTTAGACATGGGATTAATCAGTAAACAAATAATTTTAAGATCTTTCCTAAAGCACTTTCCTTTTCCTTTTACGTAATAGTCTTCAGACATTTCACATGAAGTTAAAACTTACAAGAACAAACAAAAGAAATTTTAGCAAAGGTCTGATTTCTTTATTTAAAAAAATTATAATATTCCCACCACATTCTGATTATATTAAAATATTTATACTGCTGTTAGGATTACAAGCGTCAATTTATTATTGGGGGACAGCTATCGCAATGAGTGGACTAAAAGAATTAATCTGTAGCTTAGTATTTGTAGGAGCGTTTTAGATTTTGAGAAATTCTTATGTTGCCGCTGTCATGTTTAAGTAACCATAAATAATGTAAGTTCTGCTATAAATCGTTGCCTTTTCAAAAAATTCTTTAGATATAACGAAGACCTGGAACTTGAAGATGCCATTCACACAGCCATATTAACTCTAAAGGTTAGCACAATTTCTAACAACGGGATTTATAATGAGTTTATAATTAAGTGCTTGGAAAACTGACCTTTTGCCCTTCCTCTTCAATAGGAAAGCTTTGAAGGGCAGATGACAGAAGACAACATAGAGGTTGGAATCTGCAATGAAGCCGGATTCAGGAGGCTTACTCCGACTGAAGTTAAGGATTACTTGGCTGCAATAGCATAATAATGAAGTGACTGAAAAATCCGGAATTTCAAATAATCCCTCTACTTAAACATGTTTAAAGTATGTTTTGTTTTGCAGACTTTTTGCATACTTATTTCTACATGGTTTAATGGACAGATGTTTTTAAAATGACACTTATAAATCATAATAAACTATTAAATCCAACTTCAGCTTTTTAGGAGTTAGTAAAATTTTAAAATAGTTATCTCCTGCTTTTTATCACAGTTGACTTCTGGAAACTACATTGCAGAGCAGAATGGTGACACACTCTTTAATCTTCATGCAATTTTGGTTAAGTCAAATCTTGTTAACCTCTTTACTGTCAGATGTTGTCCATGTTTCAGGAAAGCAAAATGCTCATTTTGGTAAACACTGCTTTTAGAGCTGGGAGAATCTGCAGGCTTTCATGGATTCATGAGACAAGATGGGAAGCGTGGGTGCTTTGTAGGCACCATTAGGTGTGGATCAGTGAAACTGTAGCACACTGAGATTGCACTGGAGCTGTGAAGAGTGCCAGGCCAAAGAGTCTCCTATAGGAGATACATGATGCAAGTGGATAAAAATGATGTACTGGTTCCTATTGGTTTCTCCATCACAAGTAGGTAAATGTATTTAAAAGGAGTCCCTTAGATTCTACTAGACTTTTTAAACTCGAGGATAAACATGAGTATGGAAATAAAATCCTAATACTTAAACATCAAAACTATGGCTTAAGGGTCTCCCTTATTCATGTTATCTCAGTGTAATCAGAACCTTGGCTTTAAATTAAGGCCCATACAAACAGGCAAATAACGCGATCTCTGTTTTCATCAGATGTGTAGACATTTGCTTAGTTTTTTGTTTTTTAAAGCTTCTTAGGATAAGAGAAATCATCATTAGTTTGGCTCACAGAACAGAGGTTATGGACATCATTCTTACCAACAAAGATACAGTATGTAGTTCTATGATTTAAATGTGGCTCAAAAGATCTTGATTAAGATTTAGCTGAGTGTAGGAGAAAAGAGTCTTACCTTGGACAGTTTGGTCAGGATTCCCAGTTCTGCTCCCACAATCACGACAGCACCATATCTTAGCATAGGCAGCGGCAGGATTATTATGAAAGATGGAAGATGGCAACTTGATATCCAACATCAACATGTTGGTCTTGAAGGCCTTCTCTAATCATCTGTCCTCATGTCATGGGCTCTTGGTATACTGCACACTGGAAAGAGGACATAGTGGTAAAAAGGAATGGGTTTGGGGTCAGGTCTTAATTCTCATTTACAGGCTAAGTGACTGTACAGGTAATTATCTCAGAGGGTTTTCTAAGGACAGAATTTGATGATGCCAGTGAAAGGCCTGGCAGGGTTGACGGTCAAGTACTCTAAGGTTTAGCTGCCTTTGATTTGCGTAAGCCCTCCCTTCTATCCAATATTCAAAAACCAGAGGAATGCCAAAATCCTACAAATCAAAGAAGGGAAACATAAGGCAGGCATATTAGGGACAAAAGGAAAATGTGTGTAAGATTCCCAATGGGGGCTAACAGAGTAAGTCCACAGAATAAAGGGAGGAAAAACTCACTGAAGCAGATTTATGTCCATATTCTGTTCTTGCCTCTTGCCCCGTTAAATGCAAAGCCTAGTTCAACTGAAGCTGCCTAGAACACTTTTACCTTTGTTCTCAGTTTATTCTTTTCATTAACCTTAAAATTAAGCCAATCCTTTTTGTCTCAGTTCTTGGGGAACTCAGTTCTTTGGTCTTATGACCCACTGCATCCCAGAATGCCCCACAACCCTTCAGTCATCTCTAGCTTGTGGAGTTGAGCTGCTTTTAATCCACTTATGTGTCACAGTGCTCCTCATGTGCACAGCTCCCCTCCATTCTCAGTTCATTTTGTATCCTCCCAGTCTTAAAAAGTTTGCCTCCACTTGTGCTGTCCATCCTCTTTTCTAGTTCCTCACTGAAGTTGGCAGAATAATTAGTTATGAACCATGGAAGTGTTTAAAATTCACATGTGGGGGCAGGAGGGAGTTGGAAAGGCGAGATAAGGATGAGGGGCAATACTGACCTTTATAGTTCTCGAGCACCGGTTCACTGGGCACTGACTGGATGATAAGGAGGATCAAAAGAGCTTTCACATGTTCAGGGACTGAAACCGCCAACTCAGCCCCTTAACCCCACCTCTGTCATGTAACTCCACGTGAGCGACAGCTTCCTAAGCATGAGCATATTTAAAAAGTTCGATAATTCTAACACTTCATCAAAGGCTGTGCCCCTGTGTTTCATCACTGAACTTTTCTAGGTTTTCCAGCAGGTACTGTCCTCCATATTTCACACAGTAGGCTTACCCAGTTATCTCTGGATTCCTGAAGTTGAGCCACTATATAAACTTTATATCCTGCAAGATGGGAATTCGGAACTCTCCCTCCCTTCTCTCTGCCTCAGTTTAATTAGATCATAATATTCAGTTTAAAAGTTTCTGTTACGGCTATGGAAGTATGCTGTTAACCCCGTTTCCTAAATAATCTTCCTGCAGGTAATACTGCTTCACTTCTTTGTGTTCTGTGTAGCCATCACCAACTCCCAGATTCCCGTGACAGGATCGTAAAACCTGCATACCGTTTTCCTCAGTATATCGTGTTAAGTGACCTTAATGGTTCTCTCCTCAGTCCTCCAATCCCCCACCCTGGTCCCACAACACCTCCAGAAGTTTCTGTCTTGGAACCTTCTGTCTTTCTGCCCTAATCCAGCCAGTTGCAGGTTTGAAACTATGTTCTCTCTCCATTGGCTGGTATAACTTTTTTCTCCTTTGCAGTTCTTAGGACTTTTATCTGCAGCATTTTGAAATTTCACAATGACATGTCTGTCTTTGGGTTTCTTAACTCAGGAGGCCTTTTCACTGTAGAAACTAAGATCTTTCAGTTTTGGTAAATTTCATAGTGTTTGAGAAATATTTTTTGCTAAAGTTTTCACCTGTCTTTATTGTGCATTCTAGTACAGTTTTACCCATTCTTCCTACTCTTTCATTGATATTTTAACATTGGCGATACAATTTTTAATTTTGAAAAACTCATTCTTGGGGCGCCTGGGTGATTTAGTTGGTTAAGCCTCCGACTTGTGCTTAGGTCATGATCTCATGGTTTGGTTCATGAGTCCTGCACTGGGTTCTCTGTTTTCAGTGCGGAGCCCCCTTCTGATCCTCAGTCTCCCTCTCTCTGCCCTTCCCCCACTCGCGTGCATGCTCTTTCTCGAAAATAAACATTAAAAAAAAAAAAAGAAAACTCATTCTTTGTCACCTTTCCCTTAAAAAAGTCCTCATGTTTCATGAATGGAACACCTTTTATCTGAGGATGCTAGTTATAGAATACTTTTCAAAGCCATTTGTTCTGCTTTATGTTTACTTCAAATTCCAAACAGAAGAATGTTTGGAAGCACTGTGTTTGCGAGCCCTGCGCCTACTTACTCAGGGATCCTGCTATAGGCCATCTTCTGTGGTCTTTGATTTGTTCGGCTTCTCCAGAGAAAAATAGGGAGAGGAGCGTCTGCATCCTAGGAGGGGCAGAGGAGGGACTAATAGTATTTCACATTCCATAGGAGACTGTCACTTCATAATGTGTCTCGAATCCCTCTGACTCCCTGCCTTCGACATGGTAAACTCTAGTTTTCTACCCAGGGAAGGGTGGCTAGCTGTCCAGCTTGCACTGCACCTGAGAGAGCATTTGGCTGTTTGTTCTCACAGACTGAAGCCGTGCCCATTTTCAGTCCTGCCTCACTGCTCCCCTCCCTTCTGTCTTCCAGGCACCTGCAGTTCCAAAACCTTTTTGGGCTCTGCTCTGTGAGTCACTTGCTGTAGACACTTTCTCCACTGTGCTCACTGCTCCATTTACAGAGAGGCTGCCTGGGTTAAACAACCTCTTTGTGGTGGACTACCTGTAAAATATATTTACCTTTCAGTTTGCGAAGAGGATCAAATAAGTTAATATGTGAAAAGTACTTAGAGTAACACCTGCCATATAATAAGCATTGAATGGATGTTATTATTGCTCTTGGCCTTCCAAAAATGTGTTGACATATCTCATGTGCAGTCTCATTTCTTGTTCTTTTTATTTTCGTGGGTCTGTTGCTTTTTCTTTCCTAAGACTGCCATTCAAGTAAGGCTTGGGGAAGGAGCAGGCACACATGGGATTAATATTAACTTGAAGCCCATTTTAATTTTTTAAAATTAGCTTTATCAAAAGTCCTAACCTTTTGGTTAACTTTGGACACTCTTGTTAGCCTAATATAAGTTCCTCCCTCAGAAGCCATCCGATTATTTGTCCTCTTCAGAAAGGCAGCATATCTCTGATACCACACTTTCAATGGAGAGCCCAGGATGGTGCAGTAGAAAGTGCTTTGGCTTGGAATCCAGACTCCCAGCTCCGGCACTTACCAGCTGTGACACCTTTGACAAGCTTCCTGCCTGTCTCCTCTTATATTAAAATGAGCTGAAAATCTTTCTGGAACCACCGCTGCCTGTCACTTGGTAGGAGTTTGAGCTTGACAGCAGGAGTGGGGTACTTGGGCACAACTGGGAGTTTTCTCCACCAAAATGCACGACTCCTGCCCCAGGGAAAGTCCAACCGAGCGTAAGACCTAGGGCGCGGGGTCGGCCTCATAGACTGAGTGGCCGTCGACCCACTGGGAATGATGCCCAGCCCCGCGAGCTTCGCCTCCGCTCCTTTCCTGGGCCCAACTGGCCGCGAACCCCCGGTGCCTCCCTGCTCCGTGCGTGCGAGAAGCCGGGTGCCCTCAACAAACATGGCCGCCGCGTTAGCGTCAGCCACGCTCGGTAGATCGCGCTGCCGCCTGGGACTCGCGGGCTCGGCGTCACCCGGCGCGGGGCCACGTGACGCGAGAGGCTGCCGAGGCGGAGGCGCTCGCGCGGGCTGAGCAGCTGCCGCGGCTAGAGTGGGGTGGGGTCCGCCAGACGAGGTTTCCCGGCGGGTCCCGGCCTCGCGCACGCACGTGCCCGCTTGCTCGCGCTCCCGGTCCTGGCGCTGCCGGTGAGGAGCCGGGGAGGCAGAGGGAGGGAACGGGGCGCCCCTACCGAGACCGGGAGGGGGCTGGGCCGGACGGCCTGGCGGGGGGAGGGGGCCGGCTCCGGGCCGCCGCGTCCCCCCCCCCCCCCCCCCCCCCGCGCCCCCGGAAGGCTCCGCAGACCTCCGGGTCGTCTCGGGCTGCACTCGTGGGGTCTAGTTAATCTTGGGCTTGTCCTTCCTGGTGTGAGCGGGAGCCGAGTTGGTGGGTCCCGTAGCTCTTTTAAAATATACTGTGTTGACGTCAAATGCAGGATCGGGGCAGTCTTGATTCCTCGGCGGGTGTACCGTGTGCCCGTGGCATAGCACGAGGCTGTCACGTCAAGGAGAGCGACTCACGAAGGAGGAAAAGGTTAGAAAGGCTTACAGTATGGGTTTGGACAATTTGCTATAACCGGCTAGTCATTTTTAATCTAGTCACGTTCTCTACACTTTCCCAGCCTTTTAGAAAATTGCTCTCCCACCAAACAGCAAAGCTGCTGCTGAGCGAATCCCTGATGTAGTAGATTGCGGAACAACTGCGCTTTATTCTGACCTGGGACATGCCGGATACTGCCTTCAAACTGAAAAAAAAATAAAGGTCTAAAAAGTGTGTCGAACCCGGCATACCAAAGGAAGAGTTCAGAAATACAGGTATCATCCTTAGTTGTCAGAGGAGGGAGTCACTCCCAAATCAGTCATGCCCAAGTCCAGGTTCATAGACTCAGACTCCATAAGCTTTGTTGCTAGATTGAACTTCTGTAGTCCTCAGTGAAGAATTGATTGCCATGATTTTTGAGGACTATTTCAATTTGCCTTGTCTTGTTTCTTTTCACAGGAAAGGAATAATGCTGTCAGCATGTCCGCACACTCCATGCTCTGTGAACGAATCGCCATAGCCAAGGAACTGATCAAGAGAGCGGAATCACTTTCTCGATCAAGGAAAGGTGGTATAGAAGGTGGTGCAAAGCTGTGCAGCAAATTGAAGGCAGAATTAAAATTCCTACAGAAGGTAGAAGCTGGGAAAGTAGCTATTAAGGAATCCCATTTACAGAGCACTAATCTAACACACCTAAGAGCCATTGTGGAATCAGCAGAAAACTTGGAAGAAGTTGTTAGTGTTCTTCATGTCTTTGGTTACACAGATACCTTGGGAGAAAAGCAGACCCTTGTGGTGGATGTAGTTGCAAACGGTGGTCATACGTGGGTGAAAGCCATTGGCCGCAAGGCTGAAGCTCTACACAACATTTGGCTGGGCAGGGGCCAGTATGGTGACAAGAGCATCATTGAGCAGGCTGAAGACTTCCTCCAGGCCAGTCACCAGCAGCCAGTGCAGTATAGCAATCCTCACATCATCTTTGCGTTTTACAACAGTGTCTCCAGCCCCATGGCGGAGAAGCTCCAAGAAATGGGCATATCCGTGCGAGGAGACATAGTAGCGGTTAACTCTCTGTTACATCACCCCGAAGAGCTCCAACCAAGCGAGAGTGAGTCCGATGACGAAGGCCCTGAACTTTTGCAAGTGACCAGAGTAGACCGAGAAAATATCCTAGCAAGTGTTGCGTTTCCAACAGAAATTAAGGTTGATGTGTGCAAAAGGGTAAATCTGGACATTACTACTTTAATCACATACGTATCTGCCCTCAGCTATGGAGGCTGCCACTTTATCTTCAAAGAAAAAGTGCTCACAGAACAAGCCGAGCAAGAGAGGAAAGAGCAGGTGTTACCACAGCTGGAGGCGTTTATGAAGGACAAAGAGTTGTTTGCTTGTGAATCTGCTGTCAAGGACTTTCAGTCTATTCTAGATACCTTAGGAGGACCTGGGGAGAGAGAGAGGGCCACTATGCTAATTAAACAAATTAATGTGGTGCCAGACCAGCCTTCTGAGCGTGCCTTGAGACTAGTGGCCAGTTCAAAAATCAATAGCCGCTCATTAACAATTTTTGGGACGGGAGACACTCTAAAAGCCATCACAATGACTGCCAATAGTGGTTTTGTCAGAGCTGCCAACAACCAGGGTGTTAAATTTAGTGTGTTTATCCACCAGCCCAGAGCGCTTACTGAGAGCAAAGAGGCCCTGGCCACCCCCTTACCAAAAGACGACACAACTGACAGCGAACACTAATGATATCCTTTAAATATTGTCATGGAAGTAAGTTACTTATACCAAAGGCTGGGTCTTCCCATCTTAAATGGGGAAGAAAAAAAGGTCTATAGTACACATAACATTTAGAACTCTTAAACCAGTAGAGTTGATTGTGTGTGTCATCTATAAAATATATAACCTCCTACAGCAGTAGCAAAAGCACAAGAGACAACCTTATTTATCAGACTGTCTACATGATAGCAGTTAAGAACAGAAATACATCTATATTAAAGCTTTTAGCTGTGTTGTAGTACTTTTGTTTGATTGAGTAGGGCAACAGCCCCCTAGTGGTCATCAGCATTTCATGGAATATGGCTACACTGCATCTTGCATTAAATATCTGGAGAAAACTCTGAAGCTTGTTTTCCATTATGGTGATTGATCAGTTGATGTGGGTTGAGGCTGGGAAGTAATAGTTTATGATTAGTTTTAGACTGTAAAGTTATGGCCATTATCAATGAAAAGGAACTTCCTTGGTTGCTATGTGTCAGGCATACTCTGGTGGTTAAAGAGTACATTAATGTAGAGGAAAATAAAGTGAATACTGGTCATGGGAGTCCCATGAGCCTATGGATATGCCTTTGTGAAAAGAAAGGTAAGCAGCAGTCCCACTCCTGTAAAGCTGGGACATTTAAGGCAAAATCGTAATTTGAATAAATGGTAAAAGAATTAAGCATTTAGATCACATTTTACTTTAAAGTACAAATAGTTCCCATAGTGCAAGTATTTGACTCATAAATACTGCCTTTACTGTTTCTTTTGCAAGTGGCAAGTAACAACTGCATTACTTCACTCTTGTGAAATGGTGGTAGGGAGATTCCATACTTGTTGCACGACAGAATTTGTAATTAAAAATAAATTTTTATGTCCACATTGCCCTAGGTGCTTCATTTACAGCAAAACAAAATTAGCAAAGTAGATAGGTACTGACAACATTTTAAAAAATGGGACATTATACCTTGGAGCTTAAGTGTTAATGCAAGCTAAGTGTAGGAAATGGTATTAGAACACATTGCCACAGCCTAACCTCTTTCTGTTGCGCCAACTTTTCTGTGAGAAGGGAAACTCAACTTCTAGCCACAGTGTTTGTTGGGGGCAGGGTTTTAGAATTTGGTTATAGGATGTCCGTGAACACTGAGATGAAATGAAAAAGTAAACTCGGGGGTGTTTCTCTTGGGAGAGATTCCATTATTAACTAGGAACACATTTCCTAGGGGAAAAGGCTGAGATTGGAGTTCGCATTTAGTGGGGAGAGGTGGATTTAACTTGTATTGCAACTGAAATTGTGTAGTGTTAGAAATTGGGCTTAGGCCTTTTCAAGCACTTATTAAGGTACTATTAAGGTACTATTAAGTACCAAGCATTATTATAATAGTTTGGTCTAAAAAAAAAAAATGAATTATTGGTCTTTGCACTAAGGAATTCTTATTCTGAAATGGAGCTGAACAACTGAAGTGTGATTAACTTATTGAGTGTTGTCATGTGTCAGGCACAGTATGAAGGGCTGAGCTTTCAAGGAGTAGCAGGAAGAAGATAGATTTTTATTCCTTTCTGCTATGAGTTGGCACCAAAAAACTTGAATCTTTGCCAGCCACGATGTGTACAACCACAGTACTCTTTGAAGAAATTGATTTCTGAAGTGTCCATACCTGTGCTTCTCCCATGATCATTAACCTTTTCTAGACATCCAGTTGTTAACAATTCCCAACAATCTAGTCAATGATGCAAGCACTAGATATGGACACGTGGTGGGGCACTGGATCCTAAAATATAAAGAAGTGCCTTCTCTAGAAAGACATACATGCACACTCCACCTATATATATCCTAGACCTGTTACAGCCGACCAAAGGAAAAAAAAAATTAGCAAAGGTAAAAAATTAATAAAAGAATGAGAAAAGAGAATGTTGTTAAATAGCAGTTAAAAACTGTCAAGTCCAAGGAATCCTATGGTTATAAAGGAAATGAGATGTCCAAAATGTTATGAAGAGTGGATATACATAATGTAAAAACTATGGCTACGACCAAGAATTGAACGCGGTGGGGGAAAGTAAAAGCGTGTTAAGGCCTCATCTTCTTTAGAAGGGAGTCAACAGCAACTTTGTCATTTTTGCCATTGAAAAATAGAACAATATAATTTGAGGTGTCAAACAGGAAATGTGACTGATGGTGTAAGTTAAACCAAGCTGACTGGCTTTCAAATGAGGGGTGAGGATGGAGAATAAATCTAGTCCATATAGGTAAAGACAAGCCAGAAGAACTCCCAAGGGAGCAGAAAAACCAGAAAGCATAAAATAAGACATGTAAGACCAAGAAGGATATAAAACAGCTGGGGAGAAGATAAATTAGTATAGGGAAATACACTGTATTTGTATATTGTCTGGATAAATTTGGAAATCTCAATGAAATAGAATTGAAGAAATAGAAGACCTAACTAACCAATAGCCATTGAAAAAATTACAGAGTTATTAAATAATGACCCAAAAAATGTCCAGGTCCAGTTAGCTTCATTAGATAAGTTTTTGCTTACTTTTAAATATCAAATAATGCTCTTGCTCTAAAAGTAACATGGAGCACAACACTATAAGCCCCATGGAAAATATGCAACATGGTCACTGTGGTGTTCCTTTTACTGCCCCTCTCCTGTCTGAAGAGAGCTCTGGCCTGCTCCTGCTTGAGGGCAGGGCCTCTGTGGAGGGCTGGAGCCCTTTGGCTATGTCGGAATTCATGTGACAGTAGGCTGGTCATCTCACTGTCATTACTGTATCAGGAATGTTTTCAAATTCATTTTATGGAATATAAGCATAATTCTGATACTGAAACCTGACATTGTATCCTGAAAAAAAAAAAAAAAGCTACAGCTAAGTTTCAGTTTTAAGAATATATGCACAAACATCTCAGTTAAAATGGAGCCGAGGCAGAGAACACTTCATCCCGTGGGAATATTGTTTCCCAGAGGATGAAAGGCAGAGATGAGTCCCCAACCTTAATACTGGGGGTTTGGGGATTAAGCTCCATGCTGGGGTAGAATCAGAGACATAAGGCTCACTTGAGATGAGGTTATCCCCAAGACGCCTGTGTAAAGCCAGAACCTTTGGAAATCTGTGGCCCCATGAAAGAAGATCGTGCAAACATTGCCCAGGAAGGCAGCAAGGAAATTTGACTCTAGTGGCTCTGAGCAGAAGAAAATAAGTCAGATTTGGGCTTGATTTGCCCAGCCTATGCTGTACATGGGTTTAGAGTCCAAATTCTATTAGTAGCTTCCTGAGGATGTAAAATTAGTATAAAAGTTGTCTCAGGCAAGTACTATCCCTCAGACACCTGACAGAAACGTATGTGGCATCATTCTGGGCTTGGGGACACTTCAGTTTCCCAAGTCTCACATAAGCATCACAGAGTCCAATGGAAAAACCAAACTTGGCGTGGATGAGCTTTCAGTGTGACATCCTGAAAACATGAGGAAACCCACCATCAGTGAATCAGCAACACAGAGTTCCTCAGTATTGGGGTCTTTGATGTGTTCCACATGTATGTTCTGGGGACAAAGGAATAATCCAGAATGGCAAATGGAGGCTAAAATACTATTTGCAACAAAACATTGGGTGCAGCTAAGTTGGAGGATGTGGTTTATATCTACAGAAAGAGAGCTGGGTTAGCTCAGGTAGGGTTTAGCTCAGGTAGCAGATGCTACCTACCCAGTCACAGGTTGTGCTGGCATTGTGACCGGAGAGCTTGTCCCTTGCAGAGCTGCAGAGAACACCGCATCTGTGGGAAACTTGTTTCCAAGAGGGAAAAAGAGATGAGCCAAGCATCCCATGCTGTCCTCTCAGATTTAGTGATCACATAAATGGCTCTATATTCCCACAGTGGAACAAGGCCAGGAGTGTACTGGGCGGGGGGGCAGAGAGAACCCCCCCCCCCGCCCTTCCACCATCATGGAAATCACAATAGGAAAAAGACATTTCTGTCTCCACCCAAATAAAGGATTAAGGAACATAAGTGTGCGGGCAAACAGGGCTTCTAGAAATATAAAAACTCTCACTAAAATTAATAGTTGAGAAACAAACTTTTAAAAAGTTGATTAGACAAACCTAAAGAAAAAATTCTGAGTTGAAATATAGATCTTAATAAATTTCCCAGAATTCAACAAAAAAAGTTAAGTGTTGGAAAATGTGACCGGATGACAAAGAGGACACTTAGAAATATCTAACAAGAGTCACAGCAGATATAGGCTGGCACTCTGAGCCTGGCCCCAGTTCTCACTTCCTTTGCCTGCCAGTCCTGTAGAGGCTGCAAACCCTCATCCCCCCAGTCTTATCCATAAGTGCCCAAATTCCTTGCCAATGGGACAGAAGTGGGGTTCTGTTAGTGCTGCCTCCTCTTTGTGTCTTCCTCCTGGTTAGTGTGGGTGATGGTGAGGCTCACTTATGGGAAAGTGATAGCTAAGAAGTGTAAAGGGGATGAGAAAATTGGGGAAGTCACCATTTTGTCATTCTGAATTAAATAATTTTATAAGGATGAGAGAAAGGCCAATGGAATCTTGTACACTTTGGTGCTGACCAACCTGGTTCTTCCTTCAGGATTTGTTGCCGTGTAGAAAAATAAAACCTCAATTTATTTAAGCCACCTCGGCTTTTCAGTTACATGTAGTTGAAATATTTCTAACAGGCATTAAGGTCAGGCAGGATTTCCTTTCTTTTTAATGGCTAAATAATGTTTCATTATATATCAATATATATATCAATATATCTATATCTATATCTATCTATATCTATATCTATCTATCTATCTATCTATCTATCTATCTATCTATCTATCTATAGATTCATTGCTCCATAGATGGACACTTAGATTGTTCCTATGTCTCCTCTCTTGTAAATAATGCTGCATTGAACTTGGCAGTGCAGATATATTTGTGAGTTTGTTTCTTTCTGATAAATACCCAGAAGTGAAATTGCTCGATCACATGGCAGTTCTATTTTTAATTTTTTTGAGGAACCTCCATATTGTTTTCCATCATGGCTAAGCCAGTTTACATTCCTACCAACAGTACCCAAGGGTTCCCTTTTCTCCACATCCTTGCCAACACTTGTTATACTTGTCTTCTTGATGATAGCCATTGTAACAGGTGTGAGGTGATCTCACTGTAGTTTGATTTTCATTTTCCTGATGTGTACTGATGTTGAGCACTTTTTCCTGTACCTGTTGGCTATTTGTGTATTTTCTTTGGAAAAATGTCTATTCAGTTCCTCTGCTTACTTTTTAAAATGTTTATTTGTTTTTGAGAAAGACAGCATGAGCAGGGAAGGGACAGAAAGAGGGCAACAGAGGATCCCGAAGCAGGTTCCACACTGACAGCAGTGAGCCCGTTGAGTCGCTCACAAACTGCGAGATCACGACCTGAGCAAAGTCGGATGTTTAACCAATGGAGCCACCCAGGCCCTCTTCTGTTTATTTTTTAATTGGATTTATTTTTTCTGTTGAATTGTATGAGTTCCTTATATATTTTGGATGTTAACTCCTTACTAGAGATATGATTTGCAAATATTTTCTCCCATTCTGTAGGTTACCTTTTCATTTTGTTGATGGTTTCCGTTGCTGTGTAGAGGTTTTAGTTTGATTTAGTCCCACTTGTTTAATTTTGCATTTGTCACCTTTACTTTTGGTGTCAAATCAAAATATCATTGCCAAGACCAAGGTCAATAAGCTTATTTCCTATATTTTCTTTTAGGAGTTTTATGGTTTCAGGTCTTATGTTCAAGTCTTTAATTAATTTTAATTTGATTTTTGTGCATGGTGTAAGGTGGGGTCTAGTTTCATTAATATTTGCATGTGACTTTCTAGTTTCCCCAGCACCATTTATTGAAGAAACTATTCTTTGCCCATACATATTCTTTTGGCACTTTTGTCCTTAATTAATTGACCATAAATGCATGGGCGTATTTCTGGAGTCTCTATTCTGTTCCATTGACTTATGTGTCTGTTTTTATGCCAATACCATAGTGTTTTGGTTACTCCTAGCTTTGTAATATGGTTTGAAATCAGGACGTGTGATGGCTCCAGCTTTGTCTTCTCAAGATTGCTTTGGTTCTTTGGGGTCTTTTGTGGTTCTATACAAATTTTAAGATTGCTTTGTCTACTTCTGGGAAAAATACCATTAGAATTTTGATAAGGATTGCATTGAACCTGTAGATTGGTTTGGGTGATATGGACATTTTAACAATATTAATTCTAATCCTTGAGCATGGAATATCTTTCCATTTATGTGTCTCATCTTCAATCTCTTTCATCAATGTCTTATGGTTTTCAATGTACAGATCTTTCACCTCTTTGTTTAATTTTATTACTAGGGATTTCATTCTTTTGATACAATTATAAGTGAAATTGTTTGCTTAATTTCTTTTTCTGAAGATTTGTTT
Source organism: Panthera uncia (assembly GCF_023721935.1). Lineage (NCBI taxonomy): Eukaryota > Metazoa > Chordata > Mammalia > Carnivora > Felidae > Panthera > Panthera uncia. The sequence continues at coordinate 67,894,899 of NC_064816.1, forward strand.
TTAATGTATCAAAATACAACAGATTTCTGTGTATTGATTTTGTATTCTGCAGCTTTACTGAATATTAATTTTAGTTCCAATAGTTTTGTGTCTGTGTGTGTGTGTGGACTCTTTAGGGATTTCTATCTATAATACATCATCTGCAGATAAGTTTTTTGGAAGCTTTACTTGTTTTTTATTTATTTGAATGCCTTTTATTTCTTTTTGTGCCTGATTGTTATGGTGAGGACTTCTAATATTACATTGAAGAAAAGTGAAAAGAGTCAGCATCCTTTCCTTGTCTGTTCCTGATCTTAGAGGAAAAGTTTGTAGCTTTGAGTAGGATGTTACTTGTGGGTTTGCCTTATATGGCCTGCATTATGGTGAGGTACATTCCCTCTAACCTCAGTTTTCTGAGAGTTTTTATCACGAATGAATGTTAAAATTTGTCAAATGCTTTTTCTGTGTCTATTGGGGTAATCATATGATTTTCATTCCTCATTTTGTTAATGTGGCATATCACACTGATTGATTTATGGATGTTAGACTATCTTTGCATGCCTAGAATAAATACCACTTAATTAAGGCATATAATCCTTTTAAATTGTTGAATTTGGTTTGCTAATATTTTGTTGAATATTTTTGCACCTATGTTCATCACAGATGTTGGCTTGTAATTTTCTTTCCTTGCAGTGTTTTTGTCTGGTTTTGGTATCAGGATCATGCTGACTTCATAAAATGAGTTTGGAAGTATTTCTTCCTCTTTAATTTTTGAAAGAGTATAGGGATTGGTATTAATCCTTTTTTAAATGTTTGATAAATGTCACCAATGAAACCATCTGGTCCTGGACTTTGTTGAAAGGTTTTTGATTACTAACTCAATCACCTAATTATTAATTGATCTGTTCAGATTTTCTATTTCTTCATGAATCAGTCTTGGTAGGTTTTACGTTTTAGAAATTTTCCGTTTTTTGTAGATTGTTCAATTTGTTGGTGTGTAATTGTTATAGGAGTCTTTATGATCATATGTATTTCTGTATTATCTGTTGTAATGTCTCCTCTTTCATTTCTAATTTTATTTATTTGAGTCCTGTCATTTTTTTCATGGCAAGTCTAACTAAAGTATGTATGTTTTATTTACCTTTTCAAAAACCCAGTTTAGTCTCATTATTCTTTTCATTTATTTTCATAATGATCTTTGTTATTTCCTTCTTTCCTAACTTTGGGCTTAGTTGGTTCTTCTTTGTCTAGTTCCTTGCGGTGTAAAGTTAGATTGTTAATTTCTGGTTTCACAATTCAAGGGTGATCTCTTCTGGTGCTGTAGATGAAGTTTCTTTAAAATTATTTTTTAAATACACTGTGCCACATATGTATGTGTGTGTATGTTTGTTCTGGGTCCCTATAATTCTTCAGTGTTAACACAGTTTAGTAGGGCTGTTATCATCAGCTTCTCCCTTCCTTCCTTTGTCATCAGATTCTCTCTCCAAGGGATTCCACACCCTTGCTTTCTTCCAAACTCAGTGCCTGCTCCGTACTGCCATGTCTAGTAAGAAGTACTTTCCAAGTCTTTTCTTTTTGATTCTGGTGTTCCTAGCCCTCAGACCCTCCTGGTCTCAGATTGACTATGGAGATAGTTCCCACTTCTAGTGCTGTCCTCTACTTTTGGAAATGGAACATTTTTGTTTTCTCTCAGGTCTATTTTCCCCAGGAATCTTCCACATCTCTGCTTTTCCATGAAGTTTCTTCCAAATCTGTTGACTTTAGGTGTGCATTTCCCCATTTATTTGTAAAGTAGGAGTTTGTTTTCTTCTCTGTATTATAGTTATGCCATAGGAGTAGATTGTGGGTGTTTTATTTGCTCTCCTTTTTGTTCCATATGGTTTAGAGGAGAGCAGTAGTGAAGATGACTCTAGGTGTCTGTCATTAATTGTTTAATAGCTCCCATTGAACATATATATCATAATTTTCATGAACTACTATACAATCTATTGATGGACTTTTAGGAATTTATAGTACTTTGCTATTATAAGCAGTTCTGAAAAGAAATCTATCCATCACTAGGGCTACTGTTGTGTAATTTGTTGTCTAAACCAAGAAACTTGAAAATACAAGAAGATGCTAAGACAACAGGGCTAGCTTCTTGAACCAGCTGTCCTGGGAAAATTGGACACTCTACCTTACACAACACATAAATTCCTAACAATAGAATTAAAATATTAAGTGTTATGTGCCTATACCAATTTATTGCCAGATTGCCCTCCAATAAATTGAACCAATTTACAGTTACAGAAATGGTTTGTGAAGGCGTCTTTAACCCATATACTTAGGAATACTGAGTATCATACAAACTTTAGAAAATTTTAACAAGTATATAAAAAAGATTTCATTATCTAAAATAACATGTATTTAATTGTGAGTCAGGTTGTTGGTAGGTTTATTTGCCATTTATGTTTCCCTTGCTCTGAATCACTTTATATATATTTTTAAATTAAAAAAAATGTTTATTTATTTTTTAGAGAGAGAGTGTGAGTGGGGGAAAGGCAGAGAGAGAGGGAGACACAGAATTTGAAGCAGGCTCCAGGCTCTGAGCTGTCAGCACAGAGCCACAGAGCCCGACATAGGGCTCGAACCCACAAAGCGTGAGATCATGAGCTGAGCCGAAGTTGGTTGCTTAACAGACTGAGCCACCCAGGTGCCCCTGAATTACTTTATATCTTTTGGAGCATTCCTATTATGTTTTTCTATTTCTTTACTGATTTATAGGTGCTCTTTGTATAAGAAGGAAATTATATTTTTTATGTGTTACATATTGGCAAAATCTAGTTTGTGTGTGTGTGTGCGTGTGACTAAGAAAATTCTGTTATGTTTATCAAACCCCATTGCCCTTTTTGCCCTGAGCACACAGCTGAACCACATTTATCAGCCTCCTCTGATAAATGGGCTGACTTTTATCGGATGGGACCATGGAATATGGGTAGAAGTGAAATACACTACTTCCAGGTTTGGCTTTAAACCTTCTTGCATAATCCTTCACAGTCTTTTTCTCTTTTGTGGCCACATACAAAAGAATTAGTGGAAGACTTGGAGCCTGTGGGTTGGTGGAGGTACCAAATAAAGGGAACTGGGTTAATGGTGTCTATGGTGTTAAAAAAGAAACAACAGGCCCGAAAAGGAGTCACCTGTGCTAAGCCCCATGTCACCAAACCAAGACCTAATACCTAACCTAATTTCAGTTTCAACCTTTTCCAGGATGTACCCTTTAACCAATGAACCTGTAATTACCCATTCAGCACTAGTGAGATAATCCTCACCAAATACAGCCCTTCCATTCCCCTTAGAAGGATGACCTTGCCTAAAACAATGCATTTTTTTTTTTGCTAATAATTTCCTTTTTCTGCCCCTTTCTGCCTTTAAACACCCTTCCCTTTGTACAGCTCAGCAAAGCTCTTTCCTATTGCTAGATGGGATGCTTGCCAATTCATGAATCCTTGAATAAAACCAATTTGATCTTTACATTTACTCGGGTGAATTTTTTTTTATTTTTTAACATTGGTGAGCAAAGTCTACCTACATGAGCAGAGTCTAACACTGTCGATAATCCACTGATAAATATATGCTTTGCCTTAATTAATGGTATTTCTCTTGTCTTGGAGATGTTTTGCATTTCATGCAATCAAATTATTAGTCTCTCTTCCTGGATTCTGCATCAGTCTTGAAAAGGCTTTCTGAAAGTTCTCTTGTCAGATTGCCAGTTTCCATTTCCATAAATAATATATGGCAGTGCTTAGCTCCCTATGGCCTTACCAGGATTGGACTTTTTATATTTTTTCAGTTGGTAAAAAAAAAAAAAAAAAAAAAAAAAAAAAAAAAAAAAAAAAAAAAAAAGAAAGAAAGAAAGAAAGAAAAGAAATCTCACTTATTTGGTTACTAGTGAGTCTAAGACTCTTTATATATGTTTAATGATCATTGTATTTCTGTCATAATTTGCTTGTTAGTATCTCCTCTCTCTCAACTGAGATGTTTTACTTTTCATTGATTTATAACATCTGTTTATACAAATTAAGGATTGTATCAGTTATCTATCTAATATGACAAGCTATCCCACAATTTAGTGGCTTAACATAATCACCGTTTTGTTGCATCTCATGATTTTGTCGGTTAGGAATTCAAGCAGGACTTCCTGTGTGATTCTTCTGCTCTGAGTGGCATTGCCTGGCATTGTCACTTGGTGGTACTTAACTGGAAGCTCGCATGACCTAGAGGTTCCACAGTGGCTCTGCTCACATGGCTGTCACCTTGGCAGGGATGACTGGGAGGCTGTGCTCAGCTGGTCCCTCTCCCTCCTCATGTGGTCTCTCCAGCAGCCTCTTGCGTCAGCCAACTGCTCCAGGAGCACAACCGGTAGTGCTTCCTCTGTGCAGCCAATAGAAAGATTCCAAGTGCCCAGAAGCTAGCCAGGCATAAAAGAAGGCCAGTGCCAGGGCTCAGGGCTCAGCCTTTGGAGGTGACTGTGCTGGGCTGGCACCGGTGTGAAATAAGCAGTCTTTTCTGATTCCCCAAGGGCATGCCGCTTGTCTTTTCCTGGGAGCCGAGTATTTGCTGTAGCACCAGAAGACAGGAAGGGAAAGCATGCAGTCTCTTAAGACCCAGCTGGGCCCAGAAATCAGTACAGCATCTTCCCTACTCTAGTGGTTAAAGCAGGCCAGGGGCTCACTTCAGTGGGAGGGGACATAGGGCCCAGCACTTGATGGAAAGCCTATTATAGAATTTGTGACCATTTTTAATCCACCATGAGGATTCAAGCCTTTCCCTGTTAAATACATTGCATATTTCTGATTTTTGTTTTAGTCTTTCAATGTTAGGTTTTTTTTTTTTGTTTTTTGTTACACAGATGTGTTGAATTTTTATGTATTAAACTATGTTGGCTTTTATTCTTCATTATGGCTTCTGGATTGTGTCAAGTTGAGAAAGGCCTTCTTCATCCAAAATTACTTTTAAAAATGAAATTCCCCTATACATCTTTCTGGTGTCTATATGGTTTGATTTCAGTGTGCGCATGTTCACTATGTATGTAACGTACACACGAAGTCAGACCCTTTAAAATATTTTCCAAAATAAAATGAGCATCAGTCTTTTAGTTCTTTTTATTTAATTGTATTCTTGCTCCATGAACAAAATCTATTTTGGGCTTCCATATTATACTAATAAAATAACAATTTATATGTACCGCAACATAATTTTGAGGACCAGTCCAATATAAATGAGCTCTTCTCATAGATGCTTAAAGTTGATATTCTGCTAAACTGTTGAAAACTATTTAAAGAGCATTTTCACTGGGTGTGACAGAATTGTGCTTCCATTTTTTCTTCATAACTGGACTCCATGCAGCTTTTTGGGGTATTATCTTCACCCTTCATTGCAGTTTGAAAGGAATTCCTTGGATGTGATCTTTTCTCTCTTCCCAGAGTTTTGGCTGACTGTTTGGATCATCCTGACAAGAAAGCAATACAGATAGGACTATATGAGGTTTTCCACCTTGGATGTAGGATTAGCCCAGGAGACAAACATTTTTCCCACAAAACAGTTCATTTTAAGGAAGAGTTTTTGCATCTCCAATCAGGCATATGTAAACAGAAGGCTCATACAGAATGTCTACAGATCCAAACTAAAATTAATTTCAAATTGCACATTTTTGTTCTTTTCTTCTTTTGATGGACAACTGCATCTACCAGTGAACTACAGAGTAAAAACAACACACACCCACAATGCAGACATGCACTTATGCACATGCACACGTGTATGTGTATATGATGCGGTGTTTTCTCCCTTTAAATAAAAAAGCAAAACGAAACTTTTCTACAAAACAGTCTTCAAAAACTTTCTGCAAAAGAAAATAATTGTCCATCATTAAGAATTAAGGGTGGAATTCGTTTTGAGTGGTGAGTGTGTGTGTGTGTGTGTGTGTGTGTGTGTGTGTGTGTAGGGGGCAGTCAAGGTGGCCAGAGGGTTGTGGTTCCTAATCTCTAGCTCAGAAGAAAAAAGCAGACAGCTTTTGAGGACTCTTTTCTAGGATATTTGGCAGAGGATGAAAAAGGAATTAGCCAGTTGGAGCCCCTTAGAAGTTGAAGATGGCGATAATAACTACATATTATTAACAATAACAATACAGTGATAAGAAAAATGTCATCTCAGGGCCTAATTTAGTCACTTATAAAACAGAGGGAACTACATAAATTGTCTTTAAATTCAATTCTAGCTCCATGGTTTCCAGTTTTTCTTTTATTCACCCCCCCCCCCCAAAAAAAGTGAGTACAGAGCTGGTTTAATGATCTTACATTAATCTCTGAGGATGAACTAGTCATCTAGGAGCCCCTCTGGTGTGAAAGACAGTTCCCAGTGTGAGGAATGCAAAGACAGATGAAGTCTCGGTTCTGGTCCTCATGGAGATTTATGTATATGCTAATAATTATAGTCTCAGGATTCACATGCAAGACACCGATTAGCCTTAATATGTAATTTATAAATCCAGGCTAAATGAATTACTATCAGTTTGGCCATAAAGTCAGGATACTTAAGAATCAGTTTGCTATTTGAACATATTTCCCTATCTCTGGTGCAATGAAGGAGGCTGGGAATAAAAAGGACTTCGGGGATCATGTTTGCCCAGCCCATCTCTGAGGTGAAAACAGAGTTCAGGAGAAACGAAGAGAAACAGAACCAGAATTCCGGTTTGCTAATTACCAGCTCTTCCCACTGGGGGGCAGCACCGCAGAATGGTCAGACCTTGGAAGTCCAGCCAACTCTGGTTTGATTCCTCAGTTCGCACTCTGCGTGGGCCTTGGGCCAAGGACTTAACCTCACCGAGCTGTGGTTTCCTTGTCTGTTGAATAAGAATAGTATTTATTTTATAGGATTGTTCTGAGGCTTTAAATGAAATAAGATACTGTATGCATAGCGTTTAAAGCAGAATCTGGCACAATGACAGGGCCTAGTAACCATCAATTGTTATTTAGTTATCATACTTCCTATACCTTTTTATATGTAATTGCTCTGAATTTGTGCTAATTACAGGTGGTTGGAACCCTACTCGGCCTGTGGAAGACCTTGTGAAACTTGACATTGGCACTCCATGACCACGCACGTCCTAGAGCAGGGTCCTAACAAGTTTCAATGAGGGCTATTTTAATTTTCTGTGGTGAAGAGAATACTGGCTCAGGATACCTTTCCTGTGTGTCTTTGTGGATTTGGGGGTACAGGGGTATGGAATGCGGGGAAGGATGGGGCCTTTGTGGGCAGGTAAATTCTATGTGGAGAGAAGTTTAAATGCTGACGTCAGACTCTTCAAAGACTCCAAGATACACAAAATAGATCTTTTTGCCCAGATTCAAGACTGTTCATTTACACGTGTGCTGCGTGCTACCTGTCCAACCAATTCTGAGTTTTACCTCTACCCACCACTCTCCAGGAGCCTTCTGGCAGGCAGTGGTGGGGAAGACGCTGCCGCCCCTTCTCAGCCGTGCACACTGACGCCACCCAGAGGGAGGATGGAGAACTACGGAGGCATCAAGTTCTTAAGGTCAACTTCAGTACTGGTTCTAGTAAAAGCTCTAGGCTTTGTTTATCATTTTTCCTTCTCAACTTATAAACTGCCTTAAATCTATTTTTTTTTTACGTTTATTTATTTTTGAGACAGAGAGAGAGAGAGCATGAACGGGGAAGGGTCAGAGAGAGAGGGAGACACAGAATCTGAAACAGGCTCCAGGCTGTGAGCTGTCAGCACAGAGCCCAACGCGGGGCTCGAACTCACGGACTGTGATATCATGACCTGAGCCGAAGTCGGTCGCCCAACCGACTGAGCCACCCAGGCGCCCCTTAAATCTATTTTTTAATCAAAGTGGTGATACAAGTCATATCAGCTCCTACTAAATATTTTTGTGATTTTAATACCCGTCAATCTATTATTTAAAGACACGTATGACACAAAGAGTGAATCACACGGTGTCACCAGCAGAGCATTTTTAGATATGATGTGTGATTCTGTGTTCCGTATTTTACCATGAACATTACAAAGGGAATGAAAATATTTGTCAAATAGGCTTATTTGGGATGGAGAGAGCCGTCTCACCGTATTTATATTCTTTGTGTCATTTCCCGACTTTGTCATCAGTTCTATTTGCTCCATTATTAAATACCACCATCTGGTGAGATTCTAGCCCTCTTGGCCTTTCTTCTGTTGAAGATTCTTGTGATCTTAGTCTATAAAAGCAAAACAAATGGATAACGTGTGAGTTGGGACCAGAAAGTAAATTTGGTTCCGTCTGCTTAAAAGGGTGCTTGTGCATTCTTGGCTGTGCCCCATTCTCTTTTGATTTTGCACAATGTGTATTGAACTGAGGGGACTTACTCTTCATGCATAATTTTTAAAATAGAGAACATTGGTTCAAAAGAAAAAAAATGTGACAGTAGGAGAAGGTTACAATCCTGAAGAAAATCCTGCTGGAAGAAAATCAAATGGGAGATGCTAATAGATCCTATTCATTTCTGAATTCCTGAACACGGAGTCAGGCTATGGCTTACTACCACAGAGGGGTTGTTTTTATTTCCACATTTATCCAGGGTGATAGGATGGGAGCCAAGCAGAGTGGTGGATTATAAAAGGTGTAGAAGTGGGGTGCTTGGCATCTGACTCTTGCTTTCAGCCCACATCATGATCTCGAGGTTCACGAGATCAAGCCCCATGTGGGGTTCCAGAGCTGACAGCATGGAGCCTGCTTGGGATTCTCTCTCCGCCCCCCTGCCCCGCCCCCCAACATGCGTGGTCTCTTTGTCTCAAAATAAATAAATAAACTTTAAAAGGTGAATGAGTGAAGAGGGAAAACCCACAAAAATGGGCTAATTGAAACAAAAGCAAAATTCAAACTGGAAAGTCAACCAAGAGTCTCTGTGTAAAGTCAGGGAGCAGAGTGTCCTTACAGGCAGTGGAATCCCCAAGCAGGTCTGTTGTTGGTGCCACTGGACTCTGAGCGATTGTCACCCAAGTCGGTAAGGTGGCTCGTATCTGGCTCCTAGATTGGCTTTTGACTGGTCTCCTCAGTAGACGTGGCATGTATTCTGTCTGTGGTTGCTTTGTTTTCCACTGGCTCTGTAATCACAGACTCGTCATCCATTGAGCCTTGGCTAGGTGGAATCTTTATTTCTTCTGTGAGCATTGGACTTATGGTCTCAGGTGGCAAAGTTTAAGATAAATCTGAGGAATAACAACAATGACAACAACTGTAAGGACAGCTAATGAAATGTGGCTCTGTATTAGACTGTTTTCTTCACTCTGCTGAGTTTATCCTATTTTTAAATCAAGGCAATTAGATAATAGAAAGGGGACAATGACAAACTATTTTAGGAAAAATTTGCTTTCATTTCAAAATCATGCCTGCGTCACAACGGTCCAGGTAACGTGAGCTCTCCTCCACTCTCTTTTGCAAGGATTGTTCTTGGCCTCTAACTGTTGATACAAGTGATCAGATCACTAGGTCTGGAAAGTAATGAACTTACCAAATTTGCACCTTCTAAGGCATTTTATATGTTAAATCAGGTAATGTCTTTTTTATAAAATCTTTGTATTTGAATGTCTCCAAGGAAGGGAAATAATCTTTTCTATATGAGAAATCAATAGAAATATACAACAATCAGCCCAATGCAGTTAATTTCCCAAATAATTTCCCTTAACATCCTTGCTTTTCCTGGTTCAAATCTATTCAGACAGTGGTTTAGGTGACTGGAGTGTTCTAAGCTTAGCCATTGATGGGACTGTTCCAATCCAGCAACATGGAGAATAAACTTTTCATTCGAGAAGGAACAAAACTATATTATCTTATTAGTGAACTCCTAAACCAAAAAAGTATAGAACAATAAAATGTTCTTGACTTCAGGGACGCCTGGGCGGCTCAGTTGGTTAAGCATCCGACTTTGGCTCAGGTCATGATCTTGAGGTTTGTGAGTTGGAGCCCAGTGTCGGGCTGGAGCTCAGAGCCTGACAGCTCAGAGCCTGGAGCCTGCTTTGGAGTCTGTGTCTCCCTCTCTGTCTGTCCCACCCCCACTCACGCTCTGTCTTTCTGTCTCAAAATAAATTAAAAAATTTTTTTAATTAAAATTTTTTTCGACTACAAATTGACAAAACAAAATACAAGCCAGTAAAGAGAAATAAAGGTAATATCTACTTTGCCCCTGTTAAACCCGAAAAGTTCAAAGATGCTTCAGCATTTGTGCAAGGTTTTGAAAGTGTGAGTAGTAGAAGGAAACTGAGGCATGTTGGCAGCTAGTTGAGTCAAATTAGTCATATTTAGAGACCCTTGTTCTTTGCTATTAGTTTCTCAACCCATTTTGAAATGTTGCTGCAAACATGAATACACTTTGTAAGTAAAAGTGCAGATTCCTCCAGTCCCATCACCACAGAAAAATCTGGAAGTTTCAGTGCGCTTCCATTCAGAAGGGCCCAAGCATGAGGTATGAAGGTGTAAGAGGAGAGGAGAGCAGGCATTATTGCAGTTATGGAAGAGGCCAGGAGGTGGGGCTGGCCAGACGTCAGGGCATCCTGGCAGGTCCTATTGTTGGAGGCTGGTGGAGGCTGATGAGGGAGGCTGCCCTTCCGGAAAGTCGTCGCCAGCTTGTTGAGGTATGGACCTGTCTTGACATTTTGCCTCTGCATCTGGGAGCTGGGGGGCCTCTGCCTCGGGTGTAGGACCCGTGATGGGTGGGACATGATTCAAATATAGCAGGACACCCAGTTTTAAACTCTGTTTGTTCCTGTAACTTATGGAATCACCACAACGTTGTCTTCAGCTTTTAACCTTTGATAATGACCACAGTACCACAGTCTGGATTTCAGCTAACGTTTTGAAATGTAAAGAAAAATTACTTGCAAGTGACATGGACAGAAATAATTTCATCCCACAGGCTTCTTTCCCAAGACTTACCTGGGGGTGGCTCCTCAGGGAGGTGTCAGTGGCAAAGAGGGAGAGTTATCACGACTGTCCCCTTAGGTCTACCACCTGCAGACTCTCCCCCTGTTGCTTCTGCACATCTTAAACTCGAGAAAGAGGTGTCACATATGACAAGCCTGCATTGCTCATCTCAGGAAGGTGCGGTCTACATACAGGTCCAAAGGCAGATGTGGGACAGAGGTCCTCCCCAGAATGGAGAAGCACGTATTACCCTATTACAGGTCCAGGACAGACAATCAATAAAATTATGGTCACACCAGGGACTGAGAGCAGGTTGTTGAATAGAAGCATCTGATTTTACGTGTGAGTGTTGCAGAGGAGACAGTAATTGTTATCATGCAATTTAATATTGATTGCAATAAGTAGTTATAACTAAGTCTAATTAATAATACCCCAACCATTTAAAATTACCTGTAATTCTAAGGTGCTCATGTAGCGTTTATTGCACTGTGGAGGGGGGTGAAAACAGGTTTGCAAAGCAAATTAATAATGTTTCGGAAAGGGAAGAAAACTAACAGGATGTGCTGGGCACGTTGCCAGGCACTGATCTGTCTCATTTACTCCTGACCAAAGCTCTTGGAATTATTCCCCTCATCTGATTTTGACAGATGACCAAACTGACGCTCAGAGAGGCAACTCGCTTGCCCAACAGTGAGTGAAGCCCGAAGCCCAGGCCTTCTAAGTACAAAGCCTGTGTCTCTAATATTTTAAGACGTAAGGGCAGCCGCAGATTTCCTGTCACCGAGAAACCACTCTAACCGTGGTCTCCACTTGATAACACGGGAGGTGCTCTTTATAGTAGTTTAGAATATGGTTGAGGGGCACCTGGGTGGCTCAGCCGGTTAAGCATCTGACTTGGGCTCAGGTAATAATCTTGCAATTCATGGATTCGAGCCCCGCGTGGGAGTCTGTGCTGACAGCTCAGAACCTGGAGCCTCCTTCAGATTCTGTGTCTCCCTCTCTCTGCCCCTCCCCTGCTCACGCTCTGTCTCTGTCTCTGTCTCTCAAAAAATAAACGTTAAAAAAAAATTTAAATATGGTTGAAAGAAAGCTAAGATGTCTGGCAGCCCAAAGTCAGCTAGAGGGTGAAAGCACTACATCTGTTTAAGGACTCGAACATAAAGTCATTTGTTCTGAAAATACGAGCCTCACTAAAGGAAAGAAAAAATAAAATTCAAATTCAGTTTTGGAAGCAACCGAACTCAGGTGCTGGGCCCAGGCATCATTAAGGCCACCAAAGGTGGGTGGGAAGGATGGCTGCCTGAGTTACCAGGCCCAGCAGCTAATAATTAACACTGTGTTCCAATCACAATGTCTGTGACTTCCAGTCAGCCCAGGCAGTGATTAATCACCCACCTTTCCCTCCACCTTTCCTTGGTGGCGCACGTTGGGGGGGGGGGGGGGGGACCGCCTCCAAATGCATCCCTGGGGGAGATAGATGAGATGGATCTTTTGAGCTCTCCCTCCATTCCCGCGGCTTCTCTATGTTGGATATTTCTTCTCAGATCTAGTTAATCATTTCTCCTGCTTCAGTACTATTCCTGAGGCCACCTGGGGCCCTTTCCAGTGCTCAGAGCATTTTCTCATCTTCAACAGGGCGGCCTTCCCAGGACGTGGGCTCCCCCTTTTGTGTACCTCGCCCCTGTGCCCTTCCTGGGTCCTTGTTGGACTTGTTGCCTCTGTCACTTGAGTGACCCAATGGCCCAGGCTCAGAGGAACACCGTGCTTTAAGAAGCACAGACCAATAGGCAGAAGTCATGAGTGAGGACATTGGGGGGGGTTCAGTGTTTCAACCCCGGAAGCACTTTGAATGCCTGCTTAGGACCCTTCCCATTTTATGCCCTCCCCCTCCCGCAAACTATAGAGTTTTTCATTCTCCATGCACCACCCTCATCCTCCTCTTCCACCCTTTCTCCACACCTATCCCCCATTCTTCCTCAGCCTCAGACCCCCCACCCCCTTTCTCTATGTACTTTTCCTCTTCGTGGGACCTTCCGCAGGAACTGGTCTTGTGGGGTGGACCTTCCCCTGTTAGCCGAGAGGCATCTGGTGAGAATAGGTGCAGTGCTGGATAAGCTCATGGAATGGGGACCAGAGGCTGACAAGCACAAGACTCTCTGAGGCAGGCAAGAGTTGGGCCAACCGTGAACATCCCCTCCTCCCCACCGGTTAATGGATTCATTAACAAAGGCCTCTTGAGTGAACCTTGGTCACTGCAGGGCTGGGGACCCGAGGTGTCGGGCACACGGCCTCGCCCCCTCTGTACCTACGTACAGGGCCAAGCCTTTTCTGGGATAAGTGGTTATTGGGCAGCCTTTCTCTACTAGTTTCATTTGTGTGGGCAGATCTGTGCTTTTGATCAAAATAACCTATTTCCAGTGTCCATCCATAGAGCACCTAAAGTAAAGCCAACACCAAAGTCTTTCTGTCTCCTTTTTTGTTCTGATTACAAAAGCTTAAAAACGGAAGCTTCCCAGAAATACGTAAAATAAGATCTTGAAAGGTTTTTGTCAACCATTTGGTTACACTTCCATCCAGGCACGTTCATCTCATGTGCTACATTATCCTTATAAACAAGGGGAGTGCTATAGATATCACTTAGGAATTCACTTCCCTCCAAGCCCCCAATTAAAATGCAGTTCATTAAAACTAAAATTAAAATCTTGGGCATTAATCACATCAGTTCCAAAAACCCGTCTTCAGCCATCCCAGGGCAAAGGGCCAATTTTTGCCCAAAAAGCTTTTTGTTTTGTTTCTATAGAAATGTACCTTTTCTCTTTCTAGAGCATGTTCCTGCATTACATAAATACACTAGTTTTTGGAGGAACTCACCCTTGTGTGATGCTAACTGAAGATGCTGTGTATCTCTCTTTTCTCTCTAAGATAAAGAGGCCTGAAGAAGGATAAAATAAGCACCTTTCTAAAGAAAGCCTTTCCCTAGAACCAGGGCAGCATATTTCTGAAACTTTTATTAGTTTTCTTTTCTTGAAATTTCAGGATGCCATTAAGGATCTAGGAACATGGTGGTCCAGCCTTAAAGTAGCAATATGTTTTCCATAAAATTTACAAATATCAATCAATAGACATTAGACAGGAAAGGAGAAACCTCCAAGGGGCCTGAAGACAGGCAATGTGAAATGGCTCACCAATTAGCCATCTGGGTTAGATAGTCAGGAAATGTGAGTGAGGGCATTTGGTTTATGAGCATTTTATTTTGCCTTCGAACATCCCCTACAAGGTCTCAGTTATCAGCGGGCAGGGAGGGGGGTTGTCTTGCTCTGTAGACATAATAGCAACCTTTTAACCTTTTGATTGGAGATGTCCCTGCTCTGACAAGCCCGGTGGCTCAGATGAAAGGTTTCGCATTTCTCTTCGGTCTACGAGAAGAGAAGAAGAAGGTCCCATCCTGCACCTGGGAAAATACACACAACCTACATCCCGAAGCGTCCTGCTAACAGCTTTCTTATCACAATATTTTAGTAAGGTGTCTGAGGAACCAGGCACAGCAGCTACAGATGCTCACCTACAAGTGAACCGGAGGCTCTCACCGCATTCCACGGCCCCTCAGGCTCCCTCCCGTCTGAGTCATGGACGGGAGCTGGGCCAGACGTCTGAGCGGCCTCTTTAAGAACTTCACCAGGAAGCCTACTGGCCACTGTCTGTCCTTGCTGTGCCACACACCGTGGCCCTGCTCTAACGCATCACTGGTCTTAATGGGGACTGCTTTGGAAAATGCTATCACCTGGTTCTTTCAACTGCCCTTTGCCTTGGGGAAGGAGACAAACAAATGTCCCTCCTAGGGCACCTTCCCTTTCCCCATTCTCTCCTTTGCATCCATGTCTCGTGTGTCACATGACACTGTTACCCTCTAAGGATCTTCTTTTTAGGTGCTCTGAAGCATCCCCAAAGCTCCTTGACGGTACCATCTGCCTTCCAGGACTGTGCGCTTTCCCCTAGAATTGGCTCACTTCTCAGCAAGAGGGACACAAAAGGCCAACCACACCAGAGGTTATGGATGGTGCCCTTTGACAGGCGTGGGGCCCTCATGGCCACGTGCTGAGGTGCTCAGTACTGTCGAACCCAGTCTCCAGGTGAGGAAGCTGAGGCTCTGGGCTGCTGAGTCACCAGCCCACAGCGACAGGGTTCTTCTCACGCTGCCAGGGCGAAAAGACCAGTTCTCCTAATTCCTGTTCACTTCCGTTCCCGCTGTCCACAAATACAGCTTTGCTGGAGACTGATATAACCAGGCAAGATGGGCACAGTTGAGAAATTTTTTTTCTTTTTCAACTTTTCACTTACATTCTAGTTAGTTAACATATAGTGTAATAATGGTTTCAGGAGTAGAATTTAGCGATTCATCTCTTACGTGCAACACCCAGTGCTCATCCCAAGAGGTGCCCTCTTTAATGCCCATCACCCTTCTGGCCCACCCCCCCAGCCACCTCCCTCCATCCATCAACCCTCAGTTTGTTCTCTATCGTAAAGAGTCTCTTACGGTTTGTTTCCCTGTCTCTCTCTCTCTCTCTTTTTTCTCCCTTCCCCATATGTTTATCTGTTTTGTTTCTTAAATTCCACTTTTGAGTGAAATCCTATGGTATCTGTTTTTCTCTGACTGACTTGCTTCACTTAGCATAATACGCTCTAGTTCCATCCACATCGTTGCAAATGGCAAGGTTTCATTCCCTTTGATGGCTGAGTGATACTCCATTGTCTATATAAACCACATTTTCTTTATCCATTCATCAGTCGATGGACATTTAAAGTGTTCTCTCCATAGTTTGGCTATTGTTGATAGTGCTGCTATAAACATTGGGTTGCATATGTCACTTTGAATCTGTATTTTTGTATCCTTTGGATAAACACCTAACAGTGCAATCCCTAGGTTGTAGGGTAGTTCTATTTTTAACTTTTTAAGGAAACTCCATGCCGTTTTCCAGAGTGCACCAGTTTGCATTCCCATCAATAGTGTAAGAGTGTTCCCCTTTCTCAGCATCCTCGCCAACATTCTGTTGTTTCCTGTGTTGTTAATTTTAGCCATTCTGACAGATGTGAGGTGGTATCTCATCATGGTTTTGATTTTGAGTTAAAAACACATTTATGCTTCAGAAATGATGAAAATATACATGTGTCTTTAAATCAGAAAATCCACCAAGAATGTAAGACTTCATGAAGTGAAATGATTTTCTATTACTTGAGATATATATCCAGACAAGGGTTTGTTTTTCTAAGAATTAGCTAGATTTTGTTTCTACCACAGATAATCCTGAAAAGATAATTTTTCTTTAGTCTCTTAATTATAGGTTTCTACCACTCTGACAATTTCCAAATTTCTGTCATATGTTTTCAAAAAATTTTTAAGTCTACTTATTTTGAGAGAGAAAGTGAGCACAAGTGGGGGAGGGGCAGAGAGGGAGAGAGAGAATTCTAAGCAGGCT
Source organism: Panthera uncia (assembly GCF_023721935.1). Lineage (NCBI taxonomy): Eukaryota > Metazoa > Chordata > Mammalia > Carnivora > Felidae > Panthera > Panthera uncia. The sequence continues at coordinate 67,911,310 of NC_064816.1, forward strand.
CCATGCCATAGGCACAGAGCCCAATGCAAGGCTCAAATTCACTAACTGTGAGATCATGACTTGAGCTGAAATCAAGAGTCGGATGCTTAATTGACTGAGACACCCAGGCACCGCTACAGTCATATTTTAAAGCGTTGTAATAGGTATTCTTGTTTTTGAAAATCCAAATTTGGAAGATTGACCTAAAAGTACCCTTGTTTCACTTGTGTTAGCCAGGTTTCATAGTTAATAGGAATTAACATATTAAAATATAGAATTATGTTTATTTTTATTTTTCCAATTCTAAAAGCAGTATTTGTTAGGAGAAGAAATTTGAGAACTATAGAAAGTAGAAAGGATTTAAAAATATCCCATAATTCTAGTATCATTGTTAAAATTTTAGTAGTTTCTGCCAGTCTGTCTTTTGTCTTTTAATATTGTATATGTATTAAAATCTATATTGTATGTAATATATTATATGTAATTTCTTATATGTAAATTTCACAGATATGAACATCACTGTGCCTATATATATATATATATATATGATAATTTGTACATTTGTAGTAGTAACATTAATAAAAATTACCCAAATGTTATTATAAAATATATATAGTAAAGACAGTTGATTTTTAAAATAAGGAATAGGGTTAAAATAATGGAGCTTGTCTTCAGATGTAACTAATTACACTGACAGACTAAAATAGCTATGTTTAATGTATGCTGGAAGACAGTTTTACTTAGTATGAAGTATAAATATACACATCCCAGAACTTAAGATGGAATTTAAATAGTGTCTATTTACAAAACATTGTGTTACAAAAGGTCATTTGTAGATTGTGCTGGGAGGTGGGACTTGGGAGCCAGAGGATACCTTCCCTGAAGAAGGGCTGGTCCTTCCATGTCCATGGTCTGGTTAAGGGTCGTGGGCTGGGCTGGGCGGGATCGGCAGGTAAAAGTGAGCAGCAGGGAGAAGGGGGGAATAGAATGGATGTCCAGGGAGGGCTTTCTTTGTGGGCGCTTCTCTCTTCTTTTGCCTTCCTCCTCCCCTTCTCCATCTCCTCCAGGCCACTCCTGGGGGCACTGAAGTGGTGGGAGTCGGGGAAGGGAAAAAATGGGGGGTTCCCTTCCCTTTCTTTCACTGTCTTCTCTCTCCTTTTTCCTTTTTTCCTACCAGGTCTGCCTTCAGGAGACTAGGAGTGCCGGGCCCCCAGACCCAGGGATGGTGGCTAAAGAAGAGTAATAAGTAGGATGAGGGTGGGCTTGGGTCTGTATAGGGTAGCAGGGTATGGCACAGGGAGGAGACTTTCTTTAGCTTCTGAGAGAGAAAGGAGTTATTTAAACAGTTGTATATCTTCAAACAGACACTGATATGTAAGAGGATAAAGTGGTTTGTAGCAGACACTCTAAATGGATCACTTGATTCAAAATCCTGGTCACATCAGGCGGTAGCGAACATCCAGCTCTAGGTGGTGAAAAGAAAAAAGCTGAATTCTACAGAGTACAGGGCATTGAGATATTCTTTCGTTTAATTGAGGAAAAGTTAGAAAAGTGAACATACGGTGTTATATTAGTTTCAGATGTGCGATATTATGATTCAACAATTCTATACTTCGTCCTCATCATGATCGGTGTACTCTTAATCCCCTTCACCTATTTCACCCATTTCCCCCACCTTCCTCCTCTCTTGTAACCGCCAGTTTGTTCTCTGTATTTAAGAATTTTTTTGTGTGTTTGTTTCTTTTTTTCTTTGCTCATTTGTTTTGTTTCTCAAATTCCACATATGAGTGAAATCAGACGATATTTGTCTTTTTCTGACTGACTGATGTATTTCATTTAGCACAATACCCTCTAGATCTATCCATGTTGTTACAAAAGGGATAACTCACTCTTTTTTATGACTGAGTAATATCCCATTGTGTATATATACCACATCTTCTTTATCCATTCATCTTTCAATATCCATTATTGGACGCTGGGTTGCTTTCATATCTTGGTTATTGTAAAGAATGCTGCAATAAACATAGGGGTGCATAGATCTTTTCAAATTAGTGTTTTCATTTTCTTTGGCTAAATATCTAGTAGTGGAACTTCTGGATCGTATGGTAATTCTGTTTTTAATTTTTTGAGGACCCTCCAGACTGTTTTCCATAGTGGCTGCACCATTTGCATTCCCACCAACAGTGCACAAAAGTTCCTTTTTCTCCACATCCTCATCAATACTTGTTTTTTGTCTTCTTTATTTTAGCCATTCCAACAGGGGTAAGGTGTTAAGCTGTTGTGGTTTTGATTTGCATTTCCCTGATGATGTTGAGCATCTTTTCATGTGTCTGTTGGCCATCTGGGTGTCTTCCTTGGAGAAATGTCTGTTCATGTCCTCTGCCCATTCTAATGAGATTATTTTATTTTTTTGGTGTTGACTTGTACAAGTAAGTTCTTTATATATTTTGGATACTAACCCCATATTGATATATAATTTTCAAATATCCTTTACCATTCAGTAGGTTGCCTTTTCATTTTATTGATGATTTCCTTCGCTGTGCAGAAGCTTTTTATTCTGATGTAGTGCCAACAGTTTATTTTTGTTCTTTCCCTTGCTTCAAGGGGACACTTGTAGAAAAATGTTGCAACAGCTGATGTCAAAGAAATGTCTGCTTATGTTGTCTTCTAGGAGCTTTACGGTTTCATGTCTCACATTTAGGTATTTAATCCACTTTTGAGTTTACTTTTGTGGATGGTGTAAGAAAGTGGTTGAGTTTCATTCTTTTGCATGTAGCTGTTCAGTTTTCCCAGCATGATTTGCTGAGGAGACTGTCTTTTCCCCATTGTATATTCTTACCTCCTTTGTCATAGATTAGCTGACCATATAAGTGTGAGTTTATTTCTGGTCTCTCTCTGGTCTCAGTTCTGTTTTATTGATCTGTGTGCCTATTTGTGTGCCAGTACCATACTGCTCTGGTTATTATATTTCTGTAGTATATGTTGAAATCAGGGATTGTGATACCTCCAGCTTTGTTCTTTTTTCTCTAGATATTTCTCTAGATTATTATTATTCAGGGTCTTCTGTGGTTCCATACAAATTTTACTCTTATTCTATTTCTGTGAGAAATACTGTTGGGGGAATTGAGATTTTCTTATTCAAATAGTTGAGAGCAAATTGGCATGTTCACCAATTTGGAAGAAAGTGACTCAGTCCATACATATTGACTTGGGAAAATTTAACATTGGTTCTTTTTCAATGGTTCTTAGATTTCCAACCTGCACATCATTTTCTTTTAAGAGATTCTGGTGTGTGTCACCTCCTTATTCATAGATGCTCCCTGTTGCGTTTGGCCAGGTGACATCGAGTAATTAAATGGATCCAGGTTAAGTCTCCAACACCATTCGGGGCTCAGGTTGTCAACCCTTCAATTGTGTTACCAACCATCAGAAAAAAATTATAGTGGTATCGTTGGGGGGAAAAGTTATACAAAACATTATATTATTTCCAGATTATCTTGAGAGCGGAAGGAAGGCAGGGAACAAGTGATGATGTGGCTAAGCAGTAAAAATTACAGAGCTTTTGGGGAAGAGGTTCACTTGCAAAGTTGAATTGGGACAGACATAGAAAATGTGAAAATAATCAAAATCAGGCATAAACAGCCAATAACTCTTTATTAAGTGCCTACAATATGTTTAATACTGTTCCAAAGATATGATATAAAGTGTGAAGAAACTGTCCTAACTAAATCTTTCTAAATGATTTGGTTGGTTTCACAGTGTGAGGAAGAAAAAAGGCCTGGCATCTTTATGGAGTCTCAACCCTGAGGCAAGCAGATTTTGTTCTTGGCTGGGAACCGGGAGTGAGTAAGTGAAGTTCGGAAACAGTAAGACCTTGAGAAAACCCTGGCAACTGCACGAAGAGATGGGCTGTCCCTGATGCTAGTGGAGGAGGCAGCCTGGCCCGAGGGAGCAGTTGCCACAGCAAACCATTAAGTTTGGGTCTCAACCTCCTAAGTCTGTAAATTTAGTCTCATCCGCGTCAGGGGCCAGAGCAAGGGCAGAATTGCCAAAACAAAACTCCTGGGAAAATGATGACAGCCAGGGATGCTCATGCGTGAGTCCTTCTGGAAGACTGTGACTATCGAGCAGGCCAGAATGTTCTCGTCAGCTGATCACATGGTATCAGGGAGGTGATGACACCCACATACCCAAGTTCCCCTGGAAGCAACCTGGCAGCAAGGACACGCTAGTTAAGCAGACACTTGCAACAGCTCATGCTACTCCCCAAGGGGCACAGGAGACAATCCTGACATGGCGACTTGATTTTCTACTTTTCATCCCTTTAGTTCATACTGCCTTTCTCTATGATCCCATACCTCAAATCTTTGCAGTCAGATGTGTTTTGGATTTCGGACTATTTTGGACTTTAAGAAAAAAACGTTATAACATGTATTGCGTATCCCCTAGTAGCATCTGGAGCAGCACTCTGTGCAAAAACCGCATTAATATTTCAGCAGTGAAATACACACACACACACACACACACACACACGCACACACACGTGAATACTCACATTAAATTAAATGGGATATGTAAAGAATATAAATCTTTTCTCCTCAAGCCAGCCCAGGTTTTGTGGCTACCTGAGATTGTTTTTATGCAGCTTTAAGGGCTTTATGGGTCTCAGAATTTCAGATAAGGACCTGTGGACCAGAGTTACTGTTTATGTGCCTTTTGAATCCTGGACCTATTTCTTATCAATAATGAACTCATGGAGTGCAATCTGAAGCCTTGGAGCAAAGGGCCACCCTGTAGCGGTCACTCCAATTCAGTGACAGTAGATGTCATCTGTGCATCTTGAATCCCACCCGCTTCCTGGGCATCGACCATGCCTGCGGAACCTCAACCCAAGTCTTTCTGGGTAGGTTAGCCAGGCAGGAACTCAGGAACCAGAAGCAGGGGGTGGAGACATAGTCTCAGAAAAGGAGACAACGGAACTAACATTAGACCCCTACCACATGCCAGAGGCTTTTCAGAGGCCGAGTCACTAAACAAGGACAGCAGTGACGCGCAGGGGTGCATCTCCACTCTCGCCAGAGAAACAGGATCAGAGAGCCTGAGTGTAATTCTGTTGCATAGCGGTGAGGTTCAAGCATTTTGGTGTCTGATATCCCTACCCTTGCTTCCCTCCTCCCTCTCTTCCCTTCCTTGCAAGTGCAAATACAGAGTCGTGTATTAACTATACTCCTCAATTCATTCTCATCCGTGGTCCATGTGGGACCAATTTCTTGCATCAGCTCTCAATATCTTCCATCAGCTCTCTGGATGATTCTGATGTACTAGAGACTTTGGGAACCAAGTGTTATAGGGTGGGAAGGAGAGAAACATATTAGAATGGTACACCTTGGGTGTTTTTCATGCAAATATTTGAAAATATTAATGTTGCAGCTGCTTCTTGATAACAAATATGTCCTTCCCACGTAACTACTTTGGTGCTCTTATATGTCCTTGTACTCTGTCTCTTGGGCTCTGGTGTGGGTATGAGTTTCTAGAAAATATAGACAAACCTGTGCTATAAAGGTCTTGTTTTGGTTCCTACTGTTTCCACTCAGTACTCTTTCCATCAACTATCCACTCTGCTTTATTCACCTTTAGGTTATGGCTTCTAATTGCATCTGTCATATTTATTTATCTATTCTCCTGCAATGGACCTCTAGATTGCCTCCAACTTCCCATGACTTCAGATAACTCTGGGATGAAAATCCTGGTGTGCACCAGGACCTACACATGAGAGTTTCTTGGGGTGCATCCCAGGGAGTGGGATTTCTGGGTCCCGGGGAAGGACCCTACTTAAACTCCAGACTGACTGTTCCCCTTTACGGTCCCTAGTCACACCTACCTACGTTCTCAACAATCTCATTTTCTCTTCATTGTATCCTGCCATCTTCTGGAATAATGTAGAAACCCCCTTTCTAGAATGGAGCTCAAGGCTATCTTTTGATCCCGTCAGATTAGGGTCAGGATTAGATCCTGGAGCCACCTGAGTCTGTAGGTGGGGCTTTAGCTGAAGGAGGCCATGTGCTTGAGGCAGTTTTCTCAGAGTACAGTCCAGGGATCCCTGTTTCACCTGGGGCTGTCCTAAGCTACTAAAGGAGACTCTCTGTTCACCCCTCTTCACCTTCCCAGGGATCCTGCTCTGCATCCAAACTCAGGAACCACAGGGTTAGGTCAAGTTTTGAAAGAACGTTAATGGAAATAGTTAATCTGATGGGTGGGGCATTGAGCCACTAATTTACATTCTTCATCATCACCATCGCCATCACGACCATCATGACCACCTCATCATCATTATCACATCATTATTATTGTCAACATCAGCACTACTAAGAACAAAAATGTTACCGACTTGTCTTTATTATGGTCCTATTTAATTCTTATGAGAAGCCTATGCCTGAGGATCACTCCCACGTTGGAGATGCAGACTCCTGACCAAAGGTATAAAAGTCTCAAGCATACAACTAATACACCAGGCTCCTGGGACCCCAGAAGCTGCCTATTATTCCCTTGGTTCTATCTTTAATGAGCTCCTTCCAAAGTGGAGGTTTATGTGCCTAAGGAGGTCTATTGGGGTGTGCCCTTGACCCCAAGCTGTGATTCATCCACTGTGGGGAGTAAAGGAGGTAAGATTGGGCAGAGGGACTAGTTAAAATCTGGTATAGTCACAACTGAGGCATGGGGAGCCTTGGAGCAAGGACAGCCCTTCAGAATTGCCCTGTATGGGGCAATAAGGCCTGGCCTCTGTATGCCTCCTTGAGTCATTGGGGCTGAGTTGCCCCTCCTTAGGAGCGTCCCTCTGGACAAGGAGTCTTCCCTTGGCCCAGAGCAATTTGAAGAAGGGGCTCATGTCAAAGAAAAGCCAAAGCTGGACAGTAGTTAAAGTAGTAAAAACAGATTTTATTCAGGACTATCACAATCAGGGAAAAGAGACCTCAGTTTAGAACTGGGCTGAATTCTGAATTATTGCACAGGCAAGTGGGGATTTATGGCCAAGGAACAGGGTGGGGGTCAATGGATGAAAAATTACTAAGAGGAAACATCAGAGGTTGGAGGGGATTCTGGCTAAAGGGGCCTAGCAGGATCTTGGCTGAAGGTAGGCTGGGGTGATCCATTCCTGGGGAATGGGGGAGGGTGAGGACCTAATCAGATGTTAAGGGTGGGGGGTTCTTGCTGAAGTCCACCTGATGGACCTACGAGAAAGCTCAGGAACCTAACTAAAGTTTGGTCAAGCAAAGAATCTTGGGCTCCACAGACATTAGAGAAATGGTAAAGGCTTAGCTTTTGAACAGAATGATCATCTAGCCCAGTGCCCTCATTTTGCAGAAGAGGAAGTGGAGGCTGAAGGCAGCCATGAACTCCCTGAGGCCTCATACAGAGAGGGAAGTCCCGGGTGTGTAGGGCTGTGGGAAGGGCACGCCTGGGGGGAGACAGGCCTGGCCTTGGGGTCCGCTCTGCTGTGTGTTCCTGCGGCGGGTCATGGCCCTCTCCATCACGAGCACTGAAACAGTATCCCTCTGGAGCCGCCCTGAGGATGGAGTCCAGAGCGGTTACTCCCTCTTTCCTGCTCCAATTCCCAGCGAACTGCAGAAAGTCAGTGCTATCAGAGAAAGTCAAATTTTTCACAGTGTTCACTTTTTAAGATTATTCTTTCTCCATTTGGACACATTAATAATTTGTTATAAAGTAGAACAAAATGTCTACAACCCTTTTTCCATGCCAGAATTTAGTGGCAATCACATAAAACATTTGCAAAAGCTGACACATAAGACCTTAAACACATAAAATGTCTAAACCTTTTAGGACGATTATTATTGAAATATTTTTTTATTGTTCTCCGACTAAGGAAACTTATTTCTTTGGAAAATTTGTTTTATTACTATTAGATGGGAGAGCTGGATTCACATTCAAGAATGTATCAGGCCTGGGGGCATCTGGGTGGCTCAGTCAGTTGAGAGTCTGACTTTGGCTCAGGTCATGATCTCCAGGTTTGTGAGTTCAAGCCTCACATCACGCCCTCTGCTATCAGTACAGAGCCTGCTTCATGATCTCTGCCCCCTCTCTCTGCCCCTCCCCTGCTTGCGCTCTCTCAAAAACAAAATAAAATATTAAAAAAAAAAAGTGTGTATCAGGCCTGGCAAAGAGTACGCTCTTAGATTTCTGGCTGTATCTGCGTGTAAGGACTGAAGGGGTCAGGAGGCTTGCGCCGCTTTTCCGTTTAAGGCATGGCTTGTTTTAACCTGTACTGGCCACATGGGGGAGCTTTAGGCCTTTTCTGCACAGCCCAGCCGCCCTTTGGATGTTAATGGTGGGGGCACCAGAGCCACAGCTACCTTTAGACCAAATGCATAATCCCTCTTCCGACAGGACCACCAAATCTGGTCATCCGAGGTGGCCTTGTCACTAAAAATTAGTGTCAATTTAAAGTTACGTAGGAAGACAAGGAAGACATTTCAGGATTCCCTTGTGGTAATGGTTTGTGTGGAACAGTTCATCTTTGTAGTTGAAGAAAGAATTACATTTGCAAATAAGCTCAGGTTGCATATGTTCTATTTTACAGGATCAATACATATAATTTGTCCTTAAGTTTGGAAAGGTGAAAAGATTTTGGGGGGTCTTCCAGCTTTGAATGCTTTTTATTATTGAAAATTTCAAATTATATATATATATATACACACACACACATACATATACACACATATATATAATACTACGGTGAACCTGATATGTCATTATATATATATATATATATATATATCATACACAATTGTAATTATTAATGTCTGGGCAATCTTGTTTGAACTATACTCTCTTCAATGTTATTTTGAACCAAACCCCAGACCAAATCTTCTAATTTTATCTGAATATTTCCTTATGAACCTCTAAAATAGAATAATCAGAATACTATTATCCCACCCAAATAATTAACATTAATACCTTGGGGCACCTGAGTGCCTCAGTCGGTTGAGAGTCTGACTTCAGCTCAGGTCATAATCTCAAGGTTCGTGGGTTCGAGCCCCGCGTCAGGCTTTATGCTGACAGCTCAGAGCCTGGGGGCCTGCTTTGGATTCTGTGTCTCCCTCTGTCTCTGCCCATCCCTCACTCGTGCTCTGTCTCCCTCTCTCAAAAATAAATAAACATTAAAGAACTTAGCATTAACACCTTAATATAGCCAAATAACCAGTTCGTGTTCACAGTTTCCTGACTGTCTTATTAATTTTTTAATAGTTTGTTTTAATCACAAAGAAAATAAAGTTCCTACATTGTGATATGTTGGTATTTCTCTTGTGTCTCTTATGATCTCTGTGTTCTTTTTGCTGTTGGAAAAACTGGGTCTTTCCTTCTGGAGGATTTCCCACAGTTTTGATTATGCTAATGGCTTGTGGTGGTGCTGCATCCCCTGCAATTCCTATAAATTGGGAGTTTAGACTTGGTAAGAGGCAGATTATCCGTCGGATCACTGCCTGGATTCGTTAATACTGAGAAGCTGCAAAATAGAGAGACTGTCATTCTTTTTCCGTTTATTAGCTGGGATAAAGAGACTTTGCCCCTCATCAACCACATGGATAGCTCAGGTTCAGATTATACAAAACAAGACAAGACAAATGGCTGAGGATTTCCCTTTTTTATTCTCCAATATTCTCAACAATGTGTTGAGATATTGTTTAGTGGGATTCCCCAGAGTCCACTAAAGGTGACCAACAAGGTTTTTCTTATTGCATCATTGTGAGTTCACAGATTTGAACACATTTGATGGTTTCCACCCCATTGCAGTTATTGTGTTATCTTTGCCAGGTGGGGGCTTATTCGTGTTGGCTTCTGAGCCCTGTTGTGTCAATCCCAGTAGTCACCAAGAGCTTTGTTGCTGTTTGGTAAGGCAAGACGTCCAAGGTCATCTTAGACTCCTGGTCCCTTGGTGAGATGATATTTATAGACCACAAGCTGGGCGTGCCAGACATTTTATGAAGAGAAGCTGTTTTTCATTTCCTGAGAGTCATAAGGAGAGAAGGGGACCAGGCATCATCAACCCACTTGGGGATTTACTGGTAAGATCAAGTGGTGGTGTGCCATGTGGTGTCCTTCCATTTCTTTCTTTGCACAGCCAGCCAATGCCACTGAGACAGTGCAGTCAGCAAGGGACTGAGGGCTGCTGCTGCTCAGCTCTGCCCGAGACACTGGGTACACTTGTTTCCTCCTGGAATCCAAGGGAGACCAACTCAACTACAGCTGGTAATGTGAGGGGAAGGGGAGGGGCGTTGGGCTCACGAATACCCAATCCAGGTCACAGCCAGCCACTCACTAGCTGTGTGCCATGGGCAAGTTATGTAAGCTCTCAGGGCCTCAGTCTCTTAATCTGTAAAATGGAATTAATAGCATCTGCCTAATACATTTTTTATGAGGCTTAAAATAGATGATCTTTTTGGATGCCTGGGTGGCTCCGTCAGTTAAAGATCTAGCTCTTGATTTCAGCTCAGGCCATACTCTCATGATTCATGAGTTCGAGCCCCGTGTTGACCTCTGCGCTGAAAGCACAGAGCCTGTTTGGAATTCTCTCTCTCTCCCTCTCACTCTGCCCTTCTCCCGCTCATGCTCTGTCTCTCTCAAAATAAATAAACATTAAAAAAAGAGATGATCTTTTCTCGCTTAATGAATTTAACCTATGAAGAGCCTAGCACAAAACTGGACACACATTAATATAGGCTATTACTTCACATCCCCAAATAGTAAATTAGGAATGATTATTTTAACCCTAAATAGTAATTAAGTACCCTACTCTAAATTAAATCAAGCATAGTGTGGTTGTGAAAGCAAACAAACAATGAGGAAGAAGTCTGGAAAAGGAAGCGGGTGAGCTATTGGCTGGTCTGGTGTTAACCATTAGATTAAGGTCTCAAACATTTTCTGTCTTTAGATAAATTTGTTAAGGTAAGTACCTTCCTATTTCTCATCTTCCAAGAAAGTTGGTGGTAAACATATGTTACACCTTCAATTTATGAAGTCAGGCAGGAGTCCATTTCATAAACATTGAGTTAAAAAGGCCATGACCAGAGGGAAGGACACCAGTGTCTCTAGATTCTCTGACATGGCACCATCTTTGTTCCTGTTTGGTGATCTGGGAAGTCACCTTCTTCCACCCCTGCTTCACCTCTGCCCGTGACAGTGATTCCTTACTTTCCAAAGTTGTATTTCTTGACCCTCTTTCTCACATTTAGAAAAATTCCCCAGAAGTTGGGATAAGACCATCGCCTAAGTAAAAATATCTATGTGAAATCAAGTCTGTCACTGGCACTCTTATGCATTTAGGGTAAAAAAAAAAAATCACAGAAATGAATGCAGGTAGAAGTATTCTTATGTGTTGCATCATCAACATGCAGATAATGTATTTTGAGGCTCACATATTACAATATATGTATAACTGCCAGAAGTACTTCCCTCTGGGTGCCTGGGTGACTCAGTTGGTTAAGCATCTGACTTCGGCTCAGGTTATGATCTCACAGTTCGCGGGTTCGAGCCCCACACTGAGCTCTGTGCTGACAGCATGGGACTTGCTTGGGATTCTCTCTCTCTCCCTCTTTCTCTGCCCCTTCCCCGAATTGTGTGTGTGCACGTCTGTGCTCTCTCTCTCAAAAACAAATAAATAAACTTAAAAAAAAGAAGCACTTCCATCAATGGCTGGGCCCCCACATATTGTACACACATCCTGCACACATAACTCATTTCACTGTATTCTTTGTTTGGTTGACTGAGGGCAAAGACAATTTTTTTAAAATGTTAAGTGCCTAGGGCAGTGGCTATTACACAAAAGCTCAGAGATACTTCTTTAATGGTGATCACTGAAGTTTGTTAAGATTCCTTCAAAAAAGACTTGTCATTTTATTAAAAAAATTTTTTTAAATGTTTATTTATTTTGAGAGAAAGAGAGAACACATGTGCAAGTGGGAGAGGGGCAGGGAAGAGAGGGAGAGAGAGAATCCAAGGGAGGCTCTGTGCTCTCATCACACAGCCCGATGCGGGGCTCAAACCCACGAACTGTGAGGTCATGACCTGAGCCAACACCAAGAGTCAGACCCTCAACTGACTGAGCCACCCAGATGCCCTGTGGACTTGTTTTCGTTTTAAAGTACCATTCAAGTTGTGCAAAATTTAGAAAAATAGTGACAAGAAAAAAGACAAATGATCATCTCATCACCCATAAAACTAGTGTGAGCATTTTGCTGTCTCTCTACATGATGACATTTTAGGAAGAATAGTTTACACATTTTCCATATTGTAGTTTTCTTTTTTTTCATGTTTGTTTTTTATTTTTGAGAGAGAGAGAGAGAGAGAGAGAGCGGGCATGAGAGGGGAGGCACAGAGAGAGGGGGACATGAAGGATGTGAAGCAGACTCCGCACTGGCAGTGCAGAGCCCAAAGCAGGGCTCGAACTCACCAACCACAAGATCACGACCTTAGCCGAAGTCAAATTCTCAACCAACTGAGCCACCTAGGTGACCCTATATTGTATTTTTCTTAACCTAACGTGATGTCATAAGCATAATATATATTATATATTATATGATATATATATATATCATATATATTATATATAATATATATTATATGATATATAATTGTATTTAATTGCACAATTTTTAACATTTAGATCGTTATTTAGATTGTTATATTCTGATATAATAAATAGAACTTTAATAACTGTGGGTCCATAGAATTGTTCGATGAATTCTGAATTTTCTCTATTACAAAGTGAAAGATGTGGAATATCTATATTAAAGGATATGAATATTTTTATGGATTGTGATGCCTACTATTCACTTCTCAAAACATTATGTCCTCTTATAACCTTATCATACATATGTATGAATATATGTTTCATCACACCTTAATGAGATGTGGGCATTTCAAAAAGATGCCTTTTGTGATAATATCATGAGAAAACTGGAACTGTGTTTATTGTTGAGGGTAAGCATATTTTCATGTTTGTTACTATTTGTGTTTCTTTAGGCGATATATAGAATTATGGATCTTGACCAGATCTTAGCAGTCATCTGCTCCAGTGTTCTTTAATTTATTTTTTATAAACAGTAGTATGCATTTTTCAAATGCAAGTTTATACACTGTAATCTCTAGAACAGATACATGTGTCTGATTGGCGTGGGAAGGAGGGTCCCTTGAGCCCAATGACTCAACTTGCCCTCAGTCCATGAGACTGCTGTGCAAAACCCTAGCCTTCTGTGAACTAGAGTTTGCAAACCACCCATTTGCCTCTAGTGTGGTCTTAGCCCCTTGGCAGATATCCCTGCTGAATCCCTGCAGAGGTAATTTAGCGATGTGTGGAGCTACAGACTGTGTGTGATCTGGGAGAGAGCAAAGTGCTACGCTGACGGCCAAGGACGATCCACAAAAACCCCTGTGAATGTGTATGCAGGGGTGGGGAGAGTGCTGGGAATATTTCTGCTGAGAAGGTGTGGCTTTCTCTAATTCTTTTACATTACCTAACAGTATACCTAACATTGGTATCTGAGCATCTATCTCACAAGCGAAACGATAAAGGGTGTAATGACTCACATTATAAAAGGACCATGGTGTCTCTTTATGTGGCATCTTCTCCGGAGCTTATTTGTAGATCATTAAATACTTAATAGAGGGATAAAGAAATAATTGATGTGTTCTGGGCCACTGGTGTTTAAGTGGCAATCAGATATAAAAACAAAGCAGATCTGAAGTTGCACTGATTTATGTGTCTGAGTTGGAAATTTTGCCTTTTACTGGCCAGAGAGCCAAAGAATGAAACCACGCAATTCGATATCTAGGTACTTGCCAATTAAAAGTTGTCTCTCCAATCTTGTGCTGGTTTTGCCTCCGCAGGGCATCTTCTGTGTGCCCACCTGTCTCCCGGGGATCTTGTTAAAATGCACATTCTGATTCAAAGTCTCTGGAGTGGGAGTAGGGTGTCTTCACTTCTAGAAAACTCCCAGTGCTGCCATTGCTGTGGTATTGCTTTGAATAGCAAGGATCTAGGGAACCTTTCAACAAATTAGTAAGACAGTCCAAATGTCTTTCATCTCTCCTCTTTTAGAACAGATGAGGACACGGGGTGCCTGGGTGGCTCTGTCAGTTAAGTGTCCGACTTCAGCTCAGGTCATGTACTCACGGTTTGTGAGTTTGAGCCTAGTGTCAGGCTCTGTGCTGACAGCTTGGAGCCTGGAGCCTGCTTCGGATTCTGTGTCTCTGTCTCTCTCTGTCCCTCCGCTGCTTGTGCTGTCCTTCTCTCTCTCTCTCAAAGTAAATAAACACTAAAAAAATAATTAAAAAAAAATAACAGATAAGGACCATTTTTTCCCCATACAGAGACTAGAATTCCAAAATTAGAATCACTCATTCAAATTAAACTATGCAACCAATCAATAAACTAAGTAAATACAGACATCCCAGGAAGTTTTCCTGCTCTTGTGCTCTTGGCCCAAGCCACTTCCATACTTGTTATCTCTTTACCTCGAGGTTGAATACAAGCAACTCACAGAGTTAAAGAGCCACTTGATGAGCAGATATTGAGCACATTATAGGGTTGTTGGGTTTCTCAACCTTGGTTGAGAACCTATTCTCAACCTATATAGGTTCTCAACCTATTAGCATTTTGGACTGGATAAATTTTTGCTGTGGAGGGCCATCTTGTAGGATGTTGAAGAGCCTCCCTGGCCTCTACTTACCAGATGGCAGTAATATTCCAACTGTACCTCTATCTCCCCAGCAGCGTGCTGGCTCCTGACAATCAAAAATGTCTCCAAGTGGGGCGCCGGGGTGGCTCAGTCGGTTGAGCGTCTGGCTTCGGCTCAGGGCATGATCTCACGGTTCGTGAGTTCCAGCCCCGCATCAGGCTCCGTGCTCACAGCTTGGAGCCTGGAGCCTGCTTTGGATTCTGTGTCTCCCTCTCTCTCTTCTCCTCCCCTGCTTGCACTCTGTCTCTGTCTCTCTCTCTCTCTCAAAAATAAATAAACATTAAAAAAAATGTCTCCAAGTAAGAACAACTATCCCCTGGGGGACGGGATATCACCCCCAGTTGAGAACCACTGCTCCAGATTGTGCATGGCTTAGGAAACAAATAGAGGAAACTTTTGAGTAGAGCAAGGAAGAAGGTGGTATTTTTTGCTTGCTGATTTTCAACACCGGCAAAGTCAGGGACTGGGCACTGAGATCTAAGGGCAGTTACACTTCAAGACCTTCATGACCATGATCCAAACTTTGTACGTGTGCATCTTATTGGTGGAACCCAAATGACTTGCTGAACCCTTGTAACAAGTGTGTTTAGGTAATGTGGCGGTTTGCTTTTCCCCTCTGCAGTGAAGGAACACTTGCTAGACACATCTAGAATGGACACAGTCTACAGGTCCACCTCTCTCCTAAGCCTCAGACTTCCCAATAGGACCCAAATATGGAGAAACTGAACTTTGGCTAAGCAAAAAGCCTCATTAAAGCTTTTTATAAATAGCAGGGCATTTCTCCTGAAAAACTTTAACATGATTATTTTCTTCTCTGAAAAAATCATTACAGCTTAGTAAGATTAGAATTAGTAGAGAAATACACAATGCCTCTCTCACCAAGCCCATCTTATGGCTGATACTATGGGATTACAAAATGGGTAGACTTTCTATCAATAAAATAACCTTCCTTATGAAAGATTCATGATCATTGCTAATGCTTATAGAATGCTTCCTATGTGCCAGGAGCTTTTAAGAGCTTTTTCTAGATTAACTTATTTAAACCTCACAACAATCCCTAAATTATAGCTTTTACAGATGAGAAAACTGAGGCCCTGAGACCTTAACTATCTTAACCGAGGTCACCAAATTATCAAATGACAGGGTTGGAATTCCAACTCATGGAAATCTGGTTGTAAACTCTCTTTTTACTAACTAGGATTCAACTGGACAGCATCTTATTATTTAGAAAGATTATGTGGTCGTAACAGGGAGAATATGACAAAAACATAAATCTGTCAATTTCAAGGTCTTTAAATTTGTGAAAAGACAATTAAATATTTGTATGAAGGAAATGAATGGAAAACCCAGCTAAGTGATATAGCAGCATGAATAGGGGTAGCAGGTTTTCATACAGAATTCAATTAGATGTAACTCAAACCTAAAAGACGTAGGCTCTTTGTGAGGCTAATCCATTCATCATGCTATGGAACCCCTGTTGTAATCTGTATATACAGTTGAAGGAAGACTATTGGTCTTTAACTAGAATTTAGACAGCTTCTTTCCTGATAACTCTAGCTGTTAAGAACTGCCAGTTGTGGCACCTGGGTGGTTCCGTGGGTTGAACATTGGACTCTTGATTTTGGCTCAGGTCATGATCTCACAGTTCATGACTTTGAGCCCTGCATTGGGCTCTGCGCTGACAGAGCTTGGGATTCTTTCTCTCTCCCTCTCTCTCTGTCCCTCCCCCTACTCCAAGATAAAGAAATAAACTAAAAAAAAGTAAATAAAATAAAATAAAATAAAAAAACCCTGCTAGTTATTCTCTAAATTTTAGAGAGTGATGTAATTATGTTTTAGTTGCTTAGCATATTTTAACTTCAAAAAGATTTAAATTTAAAAATATTAACAGAATCAAGACCATTGTGTTAATGTTTTTGTAATAAGGAATTTGAATATGTCTATAAGATTTGGTCTATTACAATAGCAGTCAGCTTTTGTTAACAAATTAAAAATGTGTGATTGAGTAATTGATTTAGGCTTATAATTTCTAGGTTGAAATTGTTCTAGGGTTGTAAATAATATTAAATCATTTAAGAAAACCTAAAGTTCTTGTTTACAAGTTTAATTTATTAAATCCATAGTCCAATATTAATATATTTAGGAAAAGGTTGTTTGTTCAATCAGACAGTTGGTTTAAAAGGAAATCACTTGTCTGAAATTTATAAATGCCATTATATGTATTTGAAGTTTAAAAATTAAGTTTGTAAATAGAACCAAACACGAACCAAAGACCTTTTAAAAGTTATTGGTAAAGGGTTGGTAAGGATATGGAGAAAAAGGAACCCTTGTGTACTGTTGGTGGGAATGCAAACTGGTGCAGCCACTGTGGAAAACAGTATGGAGGTTCCTCAGAAATTAAAAATAAAATTACCAATATGACCCAGTAATTCCACTTATGGGTACTTACCTAAAGAAAATGAGAATATGAATTCAAAAAGACATATGTACCCCTATGTTTATTGCAGCATTATTTACAACAGCTAAGATATAGACGAAACCCAAGTGTCCACCAATAATGGACTGATATACAATGGAATAATACTCAGCCATAAAAATAAGGAGATCTTGCCATTTTAAAAACATGGATGGACCTAGAAGGTATAATACAAAGTGAAATAAGTCAGACTGAGAAAGAGACAAATACCATATGGTTGCACTTATATGTGGCATCTGAAAAACAAAATAAATGAACAAACAAGAAAACCAAACAGACTCTTCATCCAGAGAACAAACTGGTGGTTGCCACAGGGCAAGTGGATAGGTGGGGATGGGTGAAATAGATAAAGGGGATTAAGAGGTACAACTTCTAATAAAATAAATAAGCCACAGGGATGAAAAGTACAGCATAAGGAATATAGTCAATGATATTGTAATAACGTAACACGGCGACAGATGGTGAGGACATTTATGGTGGTGAACACTAAGTAATGTATATAATCGTTGAATCAGTTTAATTATTGTACACCTGAAACTGATATAACATT
Source organism: Panthera uncia (assembly GCF_023721935.1). Classification (NCBI taxonomy): domain Eukaryota; kingdom Metazoa; phylum Chordata; class Mammalia; order Carnivora; family Felidae; genus Panthera; species Panthera uncia. The sequence continues at coordinate 67,929,068 of NC_064816.1, forward strand.
CTATGTCAATTACACATCAATAATTTAAAAGTTTTTAGACCTACATAGTGAATAAGATATATAGGTTGAACTTGACATTTTAAGGAAGAACTATATATGTTTTGAATTTGTGACTTTAACAATAACTTGAATATTGATTTTTAAACACCAAAATAAACCTCTGATTAATCCTTTCTGTTTCAGGCACTCTCCTTGAAGACATCATACTGCCCCCCACCTCTCCATCTGCAAAGCCTCAAATACAAAGTCATTGAAGAAACAGTGAAAAGCTTCTCGGGATAACCAACAGGGAGGCAGATGAATTTGGGGAAACACAGGATAACCTTTCGTTAAATTAGGAGCCCAAGGTTTCCGATATGAAAGAGAAAAACTGTATGGCATATTTTGATTAATAACGTATTTCAACACGTTTGCCTTTCTTATTCTGCTCCCTTCTTTTAGAAACATCTGGATGAGTTTCACCATTCAAAGATCAAAACAGTGAAGCAAGTCTTCATAGCAATTATGAAGCCGATGTATTTCACAATAGACTTTTTAGTGCTGGCTGTTAATGCTTTTCAGAATATTTCCTAATTTACTCATGCAAAGGAAGGCCTCAACTTTGAAAACTTCCGTCTTGAGGACAGGGCTAAAATCAATATATTGCTCGTGAAAAATTCAGAGTAAGATTTGATCCATTTGGCTTAGAATGACATTATGGTTTTATTATAACTAACTCCTATCTATGTATTTTACAGATTCTGTAAACTTCTAACTCCAAAACTGGCTTTTAGTAGCAAAATAAAGCAAACGTCTTTGATGAAAGAACTAAACAATATAATGAAGATGTCAATGTATGGATATTCTTTAGTTATTCAAATTAATGTAATAGAATCACATACACAAACACGTACCTCTTTCCTCACTGAAATTGTGAAAATGTATGTCTTCTGTGCATGTGCATTTTGGTTTCTTTTTTAGAATCAGGATTGGCTCCTGGATTAGACTTCATAAGGGCGGGGCAGGGTGGTGCATCAGATGAGGTATGCTGCTTCGTGTCTCATGTCTCATCTGGGCTTCAGATCCTTCATCCTGGAAGGGAGAGGATTAAAGATGACCCCAGAAGGATATTCAGCACTCGTAGGATATTTTTCTGGGGTTTAAAATCTGGTTTGCTATTCAGAAATAATTTGGTGGCAAAAGCAGTGGAAAAAATTGTAATGCTGCCATTCCTGGTCATCTGAGCCGCCCCCATTAAGGGCATCCGGATGGCACACGCTTTTTCCCAGAGCAAAGCTCTTTCACCCTGGGGAAGATGCCAAACCTTGGTTTTCTGTGTGTGAGAAGGCAAGGCTCACAGCTCCTCACAGGATTCGGTGATGGGGAACTCACACGCTGGCTGACTCACAGCATAGTGCTTCGCAAGATAAGGAAGAGTCGCCACTAATCATTAATAACAGAGCATGGCGTCCGTCCTTGCTCAGCAAGACTGCAAGGTGATCCAAGGCTCTGGTTAGCCATGTCAAGACTCTCCTGTCCAGAAATCTCCCACCTGGTGTTGTCACCCCTCCCCCAACTTCTCTTTCCATTAGATGCTCAATATCTTAGGGCACATTCCTTCTCACTCCCCCTCCCTCCTCTCTTTCTCTTAAGAGAGAGTCTCGTAGTTTCAGTTTCTAAAACTAAGCCTTTGTTTTGGGCTACAGCCCACGGGTCTCCTGTAACCGATTCATCCAGGGCACTTACAAAATTGAGGTTTCTCGGCCTCAACTAAGACTTGGGCCAGGTTCTTATTTTTAACGACCTCTTGGGCTTTTTCTTTGGGTCCCGAACTTTGAGATTCCATCCTCTAGGTACGAACGACGTCACTACTTAAAATATAGAAACATACTTAAGAGGGATACATGGGTTTAAGTCGAAAAAATGGAGTTTAATTCTGCATTTCAGTCATTAGGAAGAAAGTAGGGCAGGCAGTAGAGTGTTTGAGACACGTGTCCAGACTCTGGAAATTGCACCCAAGTCATTATTCACCTCTGCCACCTGACAAAACCGGCTTCACTCGACCAAGTGATTTCTGGCACCTTCCTGTCCCCACAGCTGTTTCTGAGGTTAGGGTGACCTCTTAGTAGATGAGTTACTCAGGAATGACAGTCTGTCAGAAGGCATAATTCAAAATCTTCGGGCAAGGGTGAGGTATGGAGTAATTATCAAACGGATCCTAATTTTTTTGTTTATTTATTTATTTTGAGAGAGAGAGGCAAAGGCAGAGAGAGGATCCCAAGAGGGCACTGCGCTGACAGCACAGAGCTCGATGCAGGTCTCTCTCCTACGAACCGCGAGATCACAGCCTGAGCTGAGATTAGGAGTCAGACCCTTAACCGACTGAGCCACCCAGGTGCCCCACTGATCCTAATGTTTAATTTGAGTAGGCTATAACTTTAAAACTGTGGAAAATGAAAAGGCGCTTGGTTGTGCATGTGTGTGTGCGTGTGTGTGCGTGTGGTATGTTTTGCCTTCTGCTGAAACAGCAGTTCAGGTGATGCAAGCCTCCTGTTCAAGCACAAAACAGATTGTTTTCCTCCAAATGCCTCGGACGTTGCTGGAGCTCTGAGCCAGAATCGCTATCCTTTACCGTGGAGAGGGAGTTCATTCCAAATAAACACTGTCCGTGAGGCTGACAGATTCCTGAAATGAACTTCAGTTTGGGTTCCTATTTACTATCAATTCCTAAGAAAATGATCTGAGAGCACAGTATGCGCACAGAACCTTCAGCTGGAGTGAGCTGCAGGATGGAAGAGGTGAGTTGGAGGAGTTGAGTGTTAAATTGTGAAAATACCATATCGTGTGTTTTTATTTATTTATTTATTTTTTACGATATTTTTGAGAAGCAGCTCAGGCTACATCAGCAGCATTTCCTTCCCTGGCCAAAGGCCATGTGTTCCCTTCTCCTTTGGCTTCTCTTCTGAACCACCACCCATATCACTAAGCCAGCACAGACTTGCCATCCTGAAGACCGCATGCGCTTAGTCTGGGGCCTGGGGGGTGGGCTCATCGAACGCTTCCAAGGCCGAGAATAAGGCGCCCTGGGCCAGCAGAGGGCGCTTTCCACCCAAATTGGAACTGCCTCTGAATTTGCGGCCTGGACTCCTAGCCTCCCTCCTTTTAAACCTTTCGAAGCAATTTTCAGACAGCTGAACTTGAAATTGCTGCCTGGCTTTGTGCATCAAATGGCATATGTAATTCCATATCGGAGGCGTCTATGTGATGCTGCTCATGAAGGCCTCGTATGCGGTCCTTTGCCACAGAGGGAGAATGCCTGTAACTCCCCAGTGTGTTGACTTCAGGTTAACTGTTTGAATCTTGCCTCGCTGCCCTGCCCTGGTCAGAAAACCATGGTGTGAGATTGGACTCCTGATGAACTTTCTTGTTCTTTGTCCCTTCATTTATGAGATGAGGCTGCTACAAACACGCACTAGGATAAACAATGACCTCAGCAATATAATACAGCTCCGGGCTAGAGCCAAAGCCAGGATCAGAGACTCACAGCATCTCCAAGCTGGAAAGAGACCATGGGGAGGGGACACCTGATCCAAGCCCCCATCTGAGGGGCATAACAGCTTCCAGGATGAGAGAGTGCTGTGCCCTTGGCGGGAGCCCCAGGACTTGGAATTGCACTCTATTGTTGTCCAGTTTATTGAGTTTCTGCAGCCTTGGGTGTGTGGCTTAAGGAACCACAGCTTTTGACTCCAAGGGAAGGAAAAACAAGCTCTCTGGTGTGGCTGATGCATGAGTCCCAGTCCTTCCATGAAACCATACCATTCCAAGAGGCAGTGGTCAGCCTTACTCTGTTTTTACTCCATCTGCAGAATTCACTTGTTTATGGGCTTATTCATTCAGCAGGCACTTTTCAAGTTCTTCCTGAGTATCAGTTTCTGTGCGACATAGGGGGGCTATAGCCACAAGACAAGCATCGCCCTTGCACAGCTTAAAAGAACACTGGGACGATGCAGCCAGTCTGACCCTCTTCACGTTTGTCTCATGCCGTTTCCCTGGGTAGTGTCCTGAGTCGCCACACTGCATTCTGATGCCTCTGGAGTTACTGCTACATTTGTTTTCAGTGGTACCATTTTGCACAACCCACCCAACCTTCCCAGCTCCGTGCCTTACAAGCCCACGGGAAGGTTGCGTGTCCCTGCCCTTTACGGTTGAGTGGGGCCATGTGACTGGCTCTGGCTGGTGACCTGTGAGTGTGATGTGCTTTGCTTCTAGGCCACAGCATTCATTATGGGTTCCAGACCTTCCAAACGAGAGTTCTGGAGAAGGGAAGGCAGCTGCCCCTCAGCCTCGAATGAGCAGAGCCACCTGCTGACTCTCAGGGGCCATGTCTCCTGAGTGAGAAATAGATCACGGGCTGTTTCTTACCGGGAGCTTATCCCAAATGATTATCCTTTTATGGGACATAGCAGTGTGGTTCCTTCTTTCTCTGGGTTAATTACTAGGATAAATTCATTTATCTCATCATTAATTAAAAAATAGGCAGTGAGTGCCTCCTGTGTGTCAGGCACTGTTCTGGGGAGGCAGCGTGAACACAGAATCAATAATTTGGCCTCTCACTGAGCAGACCTTCTGCGGAGAAGAAGAGGTATGATCATAAAAACCTCCAAATAAAAACAGAAACACAAAGGCTTTGCAGTTAATGAGACTATTCCTGGCATTTCAGCGTCTTGTGCAGGAAGTGTGTGCGTGACCACACGAGAAACCCAACACTGCCACCCGAGTGGATTGTGCTCAAAGGAAACCTCACAAAAGATGAGAAGACTAGAGCGTATGACCTTGTGGGGGATGCTGGTGAATGCTTCAAGGCGGCCAGTCGGGTGAGAGAGAGGCCACAGGCACCCCAAATCAGTACCCAAATTCAAGGCAGGAAATTCTCTCCATTCTCTGGCTTCCCCCACGCCCGCTCTCACTCGGCTCTGTCTAACCCATTCTCTGGCCACAAGGGAGTTAGTGGGAAACAAAAAGGAAAGTAGTCTCCAAGGAAGTAGGGGGACCATCTGTAAAAGGTGGGGGATGTCCCTTTTGCCACTTCCTCAGGTGCAAAGGGGAGAATCAAGCTCACAGAGAATGGAACACTTTAGAGTCATTTTCAGGCTGAATCCCAAACAAGTGTTTTATGTGGTTTGGCAAGCCACTTCCCTTCTTGGAGCCTCAACTGTGCATTCCTCTAAAATGGGACCAGTGGCTACTTTACAGCATCGCTGGGCGGATGAGAGGCAATCTGCATGCAGAATGTCTGGCCGCACACAGTGCCAGCGCTTGGCCAACTCACTGGTAGCCATTGTTTCACGGAGGTCGAATGTTCTACGGTCCCTTTTCTTATTCACAACACTCCTGAAGAGAGGCTCCTGTTGTTGTGATTCCCCATATAAGACAGGTGCACGTGGTCTACAGAGTATTACCTCTTTGTTAGTAGGTTACCACGCTTATTTCTTGAGATGGCTGCTTTCCATTGACCATCAGCTTTTGTATTTCAACGAAAGAAACATCTGTAAGGATGATGTCTGATTGAACATAATTAAGACAAGCCCTTAAACACCTGGATCATGTGGGTGCTGAATACCAAGTTCTGGGTTGTACTCAGAACTCACAAATTCAGAAATGCTTCTTATGATACTTGTTAGTTGCTACCTTGGGGAGCTAAACACCCAGCACAAGTATTTAGTCCTGTCCCACCTGAGGTTGTGGGTCACGGACTCCTAAGAACTGCCATCAGACTGGAGGTTGTGAAGTTGTCACTGCTTATCTGTGCTGAGCTCTGCGGTGCCTGTGGGCTGCCCTTACTGGAGAACTCAAATTGGTTCTGAGTTTATTCTGTATGGGAGATACCCTAGAATCCAAATCCTGAAACGAGCATCCGTCTGATTAACGTTTATGGTAATTAAAGCATGAAAATATCCGCCACCACTGGCCTTTTCTTTCTGGGGTGTTGGTTAAGGAATGATGGCACCTTGGGCACATTACACTGTAGAGGACCTATTGCTTTCTAGAAAACAGTTTCTTGGGGTACCTGGGTGGCTCAGTTGGTTAAGCATCTGACTTCAGCTCAGGTCATGATCTCGCGGTCCGTGAGTTCAAGCCCCACGTCAGGCTCTGTGCTGACAGCTCAGAGCCTGGAGTCTGTTTCAGATTCTGTGTCTCCCTCTCTTTCTGACCGCCCCCGTTCATGCTGTCTCTCCCTGTCTCAAAAATAAATAAACGTTAAAAAAATTAAAAAAAAAAGAAAACAGTTTCTTCTTTTCCATATGTCATGAGACCTTATGTAAGTGTCAGCTTTTGGTATTTTAGATGATGAATAATAAAAGATACTAAATCAAGTCAATACTCTATCATCACTCTAACAGAGTGCTGGACATTTTTGCTATAATGTCCTTAACATAACTGGGTAAAAAAATAAAAAAACCTTCCTTCTGTCCAACCACAGCCAGTTAACTTCCTTATATAAAAATGTAGGTTCCTTTTTTTTTTATTAGGCTACAAAATGATTTCAAGCAAATGAAAACCAAATGTATACAAAAATGGGCTGTGTGTATTTGCAAACATATATCTCAGTGGTCCGCTCCTTCAGACTCTGGAGCAAAGAGCAGCCAAATCCCCCTCTTTATGCTGTTAGAAAGAATACAGTTCATACCTGTTGAGAACATGTTTGTGTCATTGTATTAAGGAAATTGTATATTATAAATAGCTCCAAGCATTTTGGACAGAACCATTCCAATGTTCGGTTAACATTGGAATAACAAATACATGATCATTAAGCTCTAAATACTTACTACGGAAGAGACACTTTCCTTATAAATAGAAATTAATCTTATTATTTAATTGTCCTGAAATTTGAATATCTCTGATTATTTGGAGTCTGATGAGCAAGGACCTATGAATCTCTTAACCAGCAATATGAAGGACACTCAGTGCTCTAAAATTAAAATTTCCCCTTTTAAATCAATAGGAACAACTGTCATACTGCAAAGGTCTTTGGGAAATACAAAATGAATGCAAGGAAAGAAATGGAGGAGAAGATGAACAAGACAGCAAGTAACCAAGGAAAAGAATTAGATCCTATGAAGGCGCGCGCGCACACACACACACACACACACACCGAAACCCACGTTCACATGAACGTAAGCACATGCACAGACACCCACCTTGTGAGGCTATAAATTCAGTGTGTGGCAAAGACAGGGCAGTTTAAAATTTTTATTTCCAAAACCGAGAACATGGTATTCAATGGCAAATATTTTGAAGAAAGTATCTTGAGTTTCCTTGCATAGTATTTCTTAAGCCTTCCCTACTGTCTTTACAAGTCTGGACTCACATAATGTTGTCGTCTTGGCAGGCTGGGCCTCTGTGGCACACTCCGTGTAATCAATAAACAAACAATTAAGTGCCCTATTATGAGGGAAGCAGGGCTGGCCATTATCCAACAGGAGCCTTCCCTGTCTTCTGTATTTATTAGAGTTCACATTACCCTTGTTCACCATTAGGCTTAATAAAGGCTAAAATAGGTACCAAAGAATAGATTTGTTGAATACTTGATTCTTGCTTTTTTCCCCATCAAAGCATCAGCTCTGAATAGGCGGAACTGTATCCAGCAGGAGCCAGAGCTGGAAGTAGCATCTGGTGGGAGAGTTCAAGTACACAGTTGTGATCTTGGAGTAACAGAAAGCAAATGAGCTAACGTTGGACCAAACCAGATGTAGAGCCTCCAAGCCCAACCAAACGAGTTGTAAAGAGGTGGTTGTTCTGCTGAGGCAAAGTGATCCATAGGTTATTCATCTGATGGTGAATTTAATAGGGCTTACCCCACCCACACAACGCGCCATCTTGATTTAAACATCTCCTCTTTCCTGAGATGAGGAAATTATCTCAGCACAAGTGTTGTAAAGGGTTGCACAGAGGATGACAATCTGTCATAGACTTAGAGATGTGACATCTTGCCGGGCCCGGGGACTACTCACACCACAGGCTCATCCACTCCAATGATCACTTCACCCAGAGATAGTACAAGTCAAGGGAAGTGAGGCATTCTAAGCCCAAATTTGTTTTCCCAGTGCAGTTCACGCCTCCTTCTTGGTGTGAATATACCTGAGGAACCAGCTTTGTTTTCAAGGGATTGCTTATTAAGCCTTGAATTGGAACAAATATTTTGAGGAATCTGTCTACAGAACCTTGTGAACTCCCTGCTTCGTCCTGGTGCTCAGCCTCCTGGAGAACCTACTGTCAGGCCCAATGGACTATCTCACCTGACTTGAACTGTAGAATAATTGACCCACCCTTACGTGTCTTATCATACTGCCCGTGAATAAGACCCCCAATCCTGGTTTGTTTGTTTTTTTTTTTTCCTCTCTGCATTTGCTTTTTTCAGTTCAGTTTACTTTCAGGCATGTTAGAAATCCCTCTGACTGCATGTTCTACAAGCACTGAATTAGTTCTACCTTTGAGTATGAAGTCACAGTGGCTTCTGCTTCAGGGTGGCTCCTTCCCATTTCCAGAGCAGTATTATCCTCAGATCTGGCATCTCATCAAATGTCTGGAATTCTATTGGTCTTTGGATTTGCAGTCTGAATGAAGCGAACAAATATTTGGAGAGTAAAAAGGAGAGTTATAATGAAGTCATGCTGTAACTCTATTTTGAATGTGCTGTGTTAATTTTACATTGTATGCTAAAATGTTCATTATGAGCAGGGTTGTGGGCTCATGAAGGAGAGATTTCTACTGGAGAAGGATGAAAATATTGCAGCTTGAGGGACTTAATGGATGTGGGATTTCATTCCTACTCCTCAGGAAGAGAGGAGGGGTGGATCAGGGAGGAGGGAGAGTGTGCTTGTGAACACGCAGGGAATAAGAATCACAAGGGAATGGAGCAGAAGTCAGTAGAATGTGGGAAAAGGAAGTAAGCCAAACTTTCCCCTTTGTTTCCACTTCTGATCTGGCAAAGGATCTGATCCATGATAAAGAAGGGGCAAGGAGAAGGGTACTTCATGTTTTCCATGAACCCAGCCATTTCTTGATAAAGATGTGAGGTAACATAATGACATTCACATGCATAATAATTGTATGCTTCAAAGAAACTGTGACCTAACAATTCCAAAAATCAATTAGGGCAAGGCATAGACCGTGTTTAATAAAATATTCAGAGGAGGAGCTTATAATGAAAAGGAATTGCGTTCTTCACCACCTTTCTCCCTCCCAAGGCCTACCCTTCAGAGCAACTACTTCTGATCCATATTATTTTGAAACTGCTTCTATTTCTAAATAATATGATCTTGTACTGATAATTACACTTTTAATATGATTATACAGATATTTCTAAATTTATAGACTTTTGACATTGCTTTCCAGTTACCTGTGGGATAGATGTACTTTTAGCCTTCTTATACCTTTTATCCCCGAATGAACTTTTGATTGTTGGTTTCTCTTTTAGTACAGGCATACCTCATTTCACTGTGCTTTGCTTTATCATTGTGCCTTGCCTTATAGATACTGTATTTTTTACAAGTTCAAGGTTTATGGCAACCCTACATCGAGCAAGTCTATCAGCGCCATTTTTTCCAAGAGCATTTGCTCACTTTGTGTCTCTGTGCCACAGTTTGGTAATTCTTACAATATTTAAAACTTTTCATTATTATTATATTTGAATTGTTGCAACCTCATGACAAAACTTCAAAGTGGTCCTTGAGTGGATCTACTTCTGGTGAAGATGCTGTGAAGAGAGTTAAAATGACAACAAAGGATTTAGAATATCGTATAAACTTAGTTGATAAAGCAGCAGGGTTTGAGAGGATTGATTCCAATTTTGAAACAAGGCCTACTGTGAGGAAAATGCTACCAAACAGCACTGCCTGCCATAGAGAAATTGTTCATGAAAGGAAGTCAATCGAAGCAAACTTCATTCTTGTCTTATTCTAAGAAAATTTCCACAGTCACCCCAATCTTCAGCAACCACCACCCTGATCGGTCACCAGATGTCAACATCAGGCAATATCCTCCACCAGCAAAAAAGATTATGACTCATATACATTCAGATGAGGGTTAACAATTTTTAGCAATAAAGTATTTTTTTAAGATTTTTAAAATGTTTTTTATTTATTTTGAAAGACAGAGAGAGAGAGAGAGGGAGGGAGAGAACATAAGTGGGGGAGGAGGAGAGAAAGGGAGAGAGAGAATCCCAAGCAAGCTCCATGCTGTCACCACAGAGACTGATATGGGGCTTGATCTCACAAACCATGAGATCGTGACCTGTGCCGAAATCAAGAGTCAGACATTTAACTGATTGAACCACCCAGGCTCTCCAGCAATAAAGTATTCTTTAACTAACGTGTGTGCGTTGTTTGTTTAGACATAATGTCACACACTTAATAGACTGCAGTGTAGCATGAACATAACTTTTATATGCACTGGGAAACCAAAAAATTTATTTGACTCACTTTACTGCGATAACTTGCTTTACTGTGGTGGGCTGGAACAGAACCAGTATATCTCTGAGGTATGCTTAAATACATTTTGTTTATCTTCTTTAATTAACTTTGAACTTTGAGATACTTGTAGATATTCATGTAGTTGTAAGAAATAACTCAAAGATCCACTTAACTCTTCCCTTATGGTAACGTCTTGCAAAGGTATAGTCCAATATCATAGCCAGGATACTGACATCTATACAGTCAAGAGAACAGTTCCATTATCCCCAGGAGCCCTCATGACCTTGTATAACCATACTACATCCTTCTCATCCCCTCTCCTCCATGCCTATAATTTTGTCATTTCAAGATTGTTTTATAAATGAAATTATAAGTGTTTCACCCTTTGGAATGGGCTTTTTTCTTTTTTTTTTTCTATTGGTGTAATTCTGTGAGGACTCATTCAGGTTTTGGCATGTTTCAATAGTTTGTTCTTTTTATTGTTGAATAGTATTCCAAGGTATGGGTTTCCCACACTGAGTTTAGCATTCACCCACTGAAGTACCTCTGGACAGTTTTCAGTGTTTGACCATTACGACTAATGTGTGAGCATAAATTTTCATTTCTCTGGGATAAATGCTCAGGAATGCAATTTCTGGGATGTACGATGCTTACATGCAATTTTTTAATTGCCAAGCTCTTCCAGAGTGGCCGTACCATTTTACATTCTCCCCAGCAGTATCTGAATATTTTTTGTTTTAGCCATTTAGAAAAGTGTGTGTGACATCTCATTGTGGTTTTCATTTGTATTACTTTAATTGCTAAAGATGTAGAATATCTTTTCATGGGTTTTTTTTTTTGGCAACCTGTAGATCTTTTTTGGTGAAATATCTCTTCATATCTTTTTACAAATGTTTGAATAATATGGTTTTAATTTTTATGGCTGAGTTTGAGGGTTCTTGATACATTCTTATCCATTGTCAGAAATGTTGTTGGCAAATATTTTCTCCCAATGTGTAGTTTTTCTTTTTGTCTCCAAAGGTCTTTTACAGAACAAAAGGTTTAATCTTGAAGTGCAATTCATCAGCTTTCCCTTTTATGGATCACGTTTCTGGTGTCAAGTCTATGAACTTTTCATCTAGCCTGAGATCCTGAAGATTTTCCCTTAGCTTTTTAAAAGTTTTATAGTTTCACATTTTATGCTGTGACCTGCTTTGCATTAATTTTTGTATAAGATGTGAGGTCGAGAGTTTTCTTCTTATTTGTTTGCTTCTTTTATTTTGCCTATGGTTTGTCCAATTTGCTCCAGCAACATTTATTGAAAAGGCCATTTTTCCTCTACTGAATTGTTTTTGCACCTTTGTCAAAAATCGGTCTTGCATATCTGTATGGATCCTTTTCTGAGTTCTCTGCTCTGGTCCGTTGATCAATGACTATGTTCCTCTGCCAATACCAAGCAGACTTGATTATTGTAGCTACATAGTGAGCCTGGAAAATGGGATAAGTGATTCCTCCCACTTTATTAGTTTTTCAAAAAAAATTTTTTTTTTACATATTCTAGTTCCTTTGCCTTTTCATATAAATTTTAGAATATTATTGTCTATATTTACAAATATTTTGGCAGAAATTGCATCGAAACTATCAATTTGAGGCTATTTGATTCCTTTGCTCTGTTGTATTCTAATCCATGACCATGCTATCTCTCCCCCTTTCTTTAGCTCTCTTTTTGCTGACATATGTAGTTTTCAGCATATACAGCCTTGTACATATTGTTAGATTTATCTAAGTATTTTATTTACTTTATTTTATTTTAATTGAGCTGTAACTGACATATAACATTATACGTGTTTCAGATGTACAACATAATAATTTGATAGTTAAGTGTGGTGTAAGTCTAGTTACCATCCATTAAGACGCAGAGCCACACATGTTGTTCTTGTGATAAGAACTTTTAAGATCTACTATCTTGACAACTTTCAAATATGTGATACAGTGTTATTAACTACAGTCACCATGCTGTGCACCATATACCCAGGATTTATTTATTTTGTAACTGGAAATTTGTACCTTTTGACTCCCTTCACCCATTTCACTCCCTACCTCTGACAACTACCAATCTGTTCTCTGCATGCATGAGCTTGTTTTGTTTCATTTTGTTTTAGATTCTATGTATACGTGAGATTATAGGCTATTTATTTGTCTTTCTTTTTCTTTTTTAAAGTTTATTTATTTATTTTTAGAGAGACAGGGGGGTGGGGGAAAGAGGCAGAGAAAGAGAATCCCAAGCAGGTTCTGTGCTGTCAGCACAAAGCCTGATATGGGGCTCAAAATCACAAACTGTGAGATCATGACCTGAGCGGAAGTCAAGAGTTGGATGCTCAACTGACTGAGCCACACAGGAGCTGCTGATACCTGTCCTTCTGTTTGACTTATTTGACCTAGCATAATACCCTCAAGATTCATCTATGTTGTCACAAATGGAAGGATTTCCTTCTTTTTTGTGTGGCTGAATAATACTCCATTGTATACGTATTCCACATTTTCTCTATCCATTCATCCATAGCTGGACACATTGGCTGCGTCCTCATGTAAGCTATTGTAAATAATGCTGCAATAAACATGAGGGTGTAGATATATCTGCATGCTAGTGTTTTTGTTCCCTTCAGATAAAGACCCAGAAATGGAATTGCTGGATCATACAGTAGTTTTATTTTTAATTTTTTTAGGAAACTCCATACTCTTTTCTATAGTGACTGCACCAATTTACATTCCTATCAACAGTGTTCAAGGGTTTCCTCTTCTCCACATCCTGGCCAACAATGTTATTGCTTGTCTTTTTGATAATGGCCAATGTAACAAGTGTGAGGTGATACTTCCTTGTGGTTTTGATTTGCATTTCTCTGATGATTAAAGATGTTGAGCACTTTTCATGGACTTGTTGGTCATCTGTATGTCTTCTTTGGAAAAATATCTAATCAGATTCACTGCCCATTTTTTAATCAAATTTTTTTTCTATTGAGTTGTATGAGTTCTTTATATATTTTGGATATTTACCTCTTATCAGATATGGTTTACAAATATTTCCTCTCATTTTTTTAAAGTTTATTTATTTACTTAGAGAGAGAGAGAGAGAGAGAGAGAGAGAGAGGAGTCTACTGCAAGCTGGGGAGCAGCAGAAAGAGAGGGATAGAAAGAGAATCCCAAGCAGTCTCCATGCTGTGTGGAGCCTGATGCAGGGCTTGATCTCATGAGTCATGAGATCATGACCTGAGCCAAAATCAAGAGTCAGATACTTAACTGACTGGGTCACCCAGGCACCCTCATTGTCTCCCATTTTTACATTGCCTTTTAATTTTGTTGATGGGTTCCTTTGCTTTGCAGAAGTATTTTTGTTTCATGTGGTCCCACTTGTTTATTTTTGCTGTTGTTTTATTTGCCTTTGCTTTTGTGTCAAATACAAAAAAATCATTACCTATACCGATGTCAAAGAACTTACTATTTTTCTTCTAGGAGTTTTGATTTCAGGTCTTATGTTCAATCTAATCCATTTTGAGTTAATTTTTATTTATGTAGCTGGTTAATGTTTTTGCATGTGACTGTACAGTTTTTTCAACACCATTTATTGAAGAGACTGTCCTTTCCTCTTGTATATTTTTGGCTGCTTTGTTATAAATTAATTGACCACATTTGCAAGAGTTTATTTCTAGGTTCACTATTTGTGTCCCACTGATCTATATGTCTGTTTATATGCCAATTTGATAATGTCTTGATTACTATAGCTTTGTATTATAGTTTGAAATAAGTAAGTGTTATGCCTTCCACTTTGTTCTTCTTTCTTAAGTTTGCTCTGGCTATTTGGAAGTCTTTTGTGGTTTTATACAAATTGAAGATGATTTGTTCTCTTTCTGTGAAAAATGTCATTGGAATTTTGATAGGGATTGCATTGGATGTGTAGATTGTTTGGGGTAGTATGGACATTTTAACAATATTAATTCTTCCAATCAATGAGCAATAATTATTTTTTCATTTGTTTTTATCTTCTTCAATTTATTTTATCGTGTTTTATCATTTTTAGTGTATAGTTTTCTCTCCTCTTTGGTTAAATTTATTCCTAGGTATTGTATTCTTTTTGATGCTATTGTAAATGGATTAAAAAAATCTCTTTTGGATAATTTGTTTATTATTGTATCAAAATGCAAGTGATTTTTGTATATTGATTTTGTGTCCCACAACTTTATTGAAGTCATTAGTTCTAATGGTTCTTTTGGTGGAATCTTTAGGGTTTTCCTTATATAATATCATGCCATCTGCAAGTAGGGATAGTTTGATAGTTTTACTTTTTCCTTTCTGATTTGGATGTCTTTTATTTATTTTTCTTGTCCAATTGCTGTGGCTAGGACTTCCAATACTACATTGAACAAAAGTGGTGAGAGTGATCATCCTCATCTTGCTCCTGATCTTAGGGTAAAAGTTTCAGCATTTCACTCTTGATTATGGTGTTGGCTGTCGGCCTGTCACATAAGACCTTTATTATGTTAAAAGATGTTCCCTCTATATCAATTTTTAAGAGTTTTTATAAAGAAGTGAATCTGAATTTTGTCAAATTTTTTTTTCCTGCATCTATTGCAATAATTGTATGATTTTTTATCCTGTGTTTTGTTAATGTGGAGTATTACATTGCTTGATTTGTTGATACAGAGCCATCCTTGCATCCCCAGGATAAATCTCACTTGATCATGGCAAATAAACCTTTAAATGTATTGTTGAATTCAGTTCGCTAATATTTTGAGAATTTTTGTATGTATGTTCACCAGGGATATTGGCCTATAATGTTCATCTTTTGTGGGGTCCTTTCTATTCTATTTTTTGGAAGAGTTTGGGAAGAATTGTTATTAATAATTCATTAAACATTTGGTAGAATTCACCACTGAAGCTATCTGGTCTTAGACTTGTGTTTGTTGGGGGATTTTTCATTACTGATTCAATTCCCTTATTAGTAATCTTTCTGTTCAAATTTTGTATTTATTCATGATTCAGTATTGTAGGTTGTATGTTTGGAATTATCCAATTTTTCTAGGTTGTCCAATTTGTTGGCATGTAATTGTTCATAGTAGGTTTTTTATGATCCCATGTATTTCCATGTTATCATTTGTAATGTTTCCTCTTTCATTTCTGGTTTTATTTGAGTCTTTTTCTTTTTTTCTGGGAGACTCTAGCTAGAGGCATGCATATTTTATTTATCTTTTAAAAAATCCAGCTCTTAGTTTCATTGATCTTTTTTATTGTATTTCTGTCTGGATGATCTGTTCATAGATGAAAGTGGGATAGTAAAGCCCACTACTATTATTCTACTGTTGTTCATTTATCCCTTTAGATATGTTAATGTTTGCTTTATATACTTAAGTGCTCTTAGGTCAGATGCATAAATATTAACAAATGTTATATCTCTTGCGGGTTGATCCCTTTTATATTATATAATGACCTATTTTGTCTTTTATTATAGTCTGTCTTAAAATCTGTTCTGTCTGATATTAAGTGTAGATACTCCAGCTTTATTTTCATTTGTTTAAAATCTCTTTTTCATTCCATTTACTTTAAATCTGTATTTTTTCTTAAATATGAAGTGAGTCTCTTGTAGGCAGCATATAATTGGGTCTTGTTTTTCTCATTTATTTAGCCATTTTATGTATTTTGATTGGAGAATTTAGTCTATTTATATTTAAAGTAATTAGTGAAAGGTATGTACTTACTGCAGTTTTGCTCATTGTTTTCTGACCATTTTGTAATTCCTTTCTTTCTTTTTTTTTTTCTTGCTCCCTTCCTTTGTGACTTGATGATTTTCTGTACTGGTATGCTTAGATTCCCGTCTCTTTATTTTTTGTGTATCTGCTATAGGTTTTTGCTTTGTGATTACCATACTTACATAAAACAATTTGTAGTTACGATAGTATATTTTAAGTTGATAACAACTTAGGTTTTAATGCATTCTTTAGAATGCTTTAGCTCTACATTTTAATCCCCCCCACTATATTTTATATTTTTTTTAAGTTTGTTTATTTTGAGAGACAGAAAGAGTGCCAGTGAAGGATAGGCAGAGAGAGAAGGAGAGAGAGGAGAAAAAGAATCCTGATGTAGGGCTCAGTTTCATGACTGTGAGATAATGACCCAAGCCAAGATCAAGAGTTGGATGCTCAAATCGACTGAGCTACCCAGGTGCCCCTATATTTTATATTTTTGATGTCTCAATGCACATATTTGTATTGTGTATATCCATTAACAAATTGTGTGCAGTAATTTTTACTAATTTTGTCTTTTAACCCCTCTACTAACTTTAAGTGATTAACTCATCACCTTTACATTAAAGTGTCCATAATTTTACACAATTCATATATATATATATATATATATATATATATATATATATATATAAAACTAGTGAGATATATGCTTTCATGTTTTTCCAATACTAATTACTGTCTTTTTGTTTCAAGTTAAAGAACCTTTAACATTTCTTGTAAGAGGTATTGAGTGGTGATGAACACCTTTAGCTTTTGCTTGTCTGGAGAACCTCTTTATCTCTGCTTCAATTCTGGAAAATAGTTTTGCTGGCTAGAGTATTCTCAGTTGGCAGTTTTTTTTTTTCCTTTGAGCTCTTTGAATATACAATGCCTCATCCCTTCTGGTCTGAAAAATTCCTGGTGAAAAATATGCTGATAGTTTTATGGGGGTTCTTTGTACATAACAAGTTTTTGTTTTGTTTTGTTTTTGTTTTTTGTTTTTTAAATTTTTGTCCATCTTACTGCTCTTAAGATTCTCTTCTTGTCTTTTACTTTTGACATTTTAATTATAAGATATCTTGGTGTGGAGCTGTTTGGGTTTATTTTATTTGGAACTCTCTGTGCTCCCTGGATTTGGAGGTTTGTTCCTTCCCCAGGTTGGGGAGGTTTTTAGCCATTATTTCTTCAAATAACTTTTATGTCCCTTTCTTTCTCTTCTCATTTTGGGAGCCCTATAATGTGAATGTTGGTCTGCATGATGTTGTTCCATAAGTCCCTTAGGATATCTTCACTTTTTGTATTCATTTTTTCATTTTGCTGTTCTGATTGGATAATTTCCACTGTCCTCTCTTTTAGTACACTTATCCTTTCTTCTGCTTCATTTAGTGTGTTGTTGAGCCACTCTGTTGTATTTTTTTTCAGTTCATTGTATTGTTCAGCCTTGTGACTTCTGTTTGGTACTTCCATATACATATATATATATATATATATATATATATATATCGCTGTTGAGATTCTCACTTTGCTCATGCATTATTCTCCTGAGCTTGGTGAACATCTCTATGACTGTTATTTTGAACTTTTTGTCAGATGAATAATTTATATTTGTTTCACTAAGGCCTTTTTCTGAGATTTTAGCTTGTTCTTTGTTTAAGAACATATTCCTCTGTTTCTTTATTTTCCTTGATTCTCAGTGTTGGTTTCTATGCATTAGATAAAATAACCACTTCTCACAGTCTTCAAGGAGTGGCCTTTGTAGAAGGTTGAAACTTATTTTTTTAAGCCTGCTTTTTAGCTCTTGGTTCTCTCTCAAACTTTTGTGATTATCCAAACAGCTTACTTTATTCTTAGTGGTTCCCAGTAGTTGAGGGTGTTTAAGACCTGTCAGTGTCTCAAAGGGAGGGTTCCAGTCAGCAACTAGATTCAGGCTAATTGGAAGCCAGATACTTAGGTTTTAAAGTATGCAAATATACTTCTTTCAGGGAAGACTCTCTCCTCCCTTTGTACTGAGCCCTGGGGTGATAGCCAGTTAAAAACTGTTTCTTTATTTACTACTGTCTCAAACAGCTTATCAACATAAACTGCCCATGGCAACCAGAGCCAAGCTATCAAGGGATGTGTCCAAGCTATCAAGGGATGTGTCATCTGGACCACAGACACAAAAGGCAGGGCACTAGGCATGTACACAAGCTCCTTTCTCAGAAACACTGGGGAGCAGACATGAAGCAGAGGGCAAATGTGAAGGTGACACCTCCTGGACTCCCTGGTCTCTGTATAGGATTATTGTCTGCCCCTCGATGTGTATTTAATTATAATTCTTCCCTTCGGTCTACAGCTGTACAGATAAGCTAATAAGCCTCTTTCATGGAAAGACTAGGGGTATATTTCGGTCTGCTGTCTTTGTGTTGTACCAAAGGGCAGTGTAGCTAGTTAAGAACAATTTTTCCATTGTTACAGTCATATAGGACCCATGAATATAAGCTCCATTGGCCACCAGAACCAGGAAGGCAATCAAGGTACATTCCCTGGACAACAAAAACTAGGGTACTAGGTGTGTGCATAAACTCCTTTTTAGGAGTTACTGATGACCTGGAGTGATGCAGAGGGAAATGGCAATGATAACATTCAGCCTCTGAGATCTCTGGAGAAGATTACCATGTGTCCTTGTATGTGTATTCATTTAGAACACTGCCTCTGAGGTGGCAACTCTAAAGACAAGCTAATAAGCCTCTTTCACAGAAAGACTTGGCGTTTCAGTATGCTGCCTCTCCACTGTGCCCTGGGGTATAGCTAATTGTGAACACTTTCTCCATTTGTCACAGTCTTGTGAGACCCACAAACGTAAGCCTTGCTGGCCACCAAAGCCAGGAAATCAAAGGGTATCCCCTTGGTGGCAGCTGCAAACTGGGGTGCCAGACTTGGGCACAACCTCCTTTCTGGGAGATACAGGACCTGGAGTGAGGTAGAGAGAGAACACAAAGATGGTCTTTGCTGGTTTCTGTTTTCAGAGAGTGTATCAGGAGTCCCCTAGATGTTAAATTGTGTATGTTCAATTAGATGTCTGACCCTCAGGCCCAAAGCTTTAAGATTAGCTAACGGGTCTCTTTCGCAGAAAGACTGGAAGCTTTTTTGGCTGCCTGTACTGGGCCATGGGGTGAGTGAGTTCATGTGAGCCCTTTAAGAACAGTTTCTTAGTTTGCTGTAATCTTGTGGGTCTCACGGATGTAAGCTTTGTTGGCTTTCAAAGCTACATGCTTTACGGTTTTGTCACTCAAGTGAAGGTCTTAAAATTTGAAGTACCAGGTGTGGAGTTCAAACTTCACTGCTTAAGGAGAAGCTTGGAGTCATGAGTCCCTCCAGACTGTGGGCTGCTGCACCAGGGGTGGGATTTATGGCAAGATTGTGCTCAGCTTCTTCTACCTGTTTCATGTAAGGATTTTTTGTTCCCCTGCTGTGGAGAAGTCACTCAGCTGGTTTTTGGATTTCTTTCAGAGAAAATGGCTCTGTATGTAGCTGTAGACTAGGTGTGTCTATGGGAGGAGGTGAGTTCACGATCCTCCTACATTGTCATCTTGAACCAGAACTTCTAGTTTCTTTCTATATAATTTGTATCCTGGAACAGATCCATTCTCTACTGAAGAGTGATGTACATTTTCCTCTTTTTGTTTGTTTTTTCTCTTTTTTTATTCTTATGCATCTTTTATTAAATTCTTTTTTTTTAATTTATTTTTTTTAATTCAAGTTAGTTAACATACAGTGTGGTATTGGTTTCAGGAGGAGAACCCAGTGATTCATCACTTCCATATAACACCCAGTGCTCATCGCAACAAGTGCCCTCCTCAGTGGCCATCACCCATTTAGTCCATCTCCCCAGCTACCTCCCCTCTAGCAACCCCCAGTCTGTTCTTTGTATTTAAGAGTTTCTTATGGTTTACCCCCTCTCTGTTTTTATCCTATTTTTCTTTCTCTTCCCCTATGCTCATCTGTTGTGTTTCTTAAATTCCACATATAAATGAAATCATATGATATTTGTCATTCTCTACCTGACTTATTTCACTTAGCATAATACACTTTAGCTCCATCCACATTGTTGCATCTTCTATTACACTCTTAAGGGGAAACTTGGTGAGACCTTAATATCACTTACAGTTCATTCATGTAGACAATGGGAACTTACTCTTTGTATCCTAAGAAAAAAAACAGGAATAAATCAATTGAGATTTCAGAGAATATATATCTAAGTGGAAAACAATACAACAGGAATCAGGGAACGTAGCCACTACCTCCTTAGGAGGAATATCATGGGTAGGATCCCACTGTTATCTACTGTTCCTGACAGCACTGGGACGAAAATGAGCTCCAAGAGTTTGTTTAGCCTTTGTGTTAATGGTTCAATGAGGAGTCAATTTTGTTGAACCTAGATCATGGGCTTATACTGTAGCATATACATGTGGCATTTAAAGGAAGGATTAGTCTTCAGATTTTTAAAAATAACAAAATACTCTGTTTTATTTTTAAATATAATGACTTTATATCCAGTAGTATGTGCATGAAAAATAATGAAGTATTTTCATCAATTAAAATTTATCAATAAAAATACAT
Organism: Panthera uncia; assembly: GCF_023721935.1. NCBI lineage: Eukaryota > Metazoa > Chordata > Mammalia > Carnivora > Felidae > Panthera > Panthera uncia. The sequence goes on from NC_064816.1 coordinate 67,949,877, forward strand.
AATAAAGTATAATTTGTAGCATAAATACAAACTGGCCAATTTATCTCCATTACCCATGTTATGACTTATCTTTATTTTATAGTTATAGTGCTGTAGATCATTAACAAATACAGAAATATGTGATATAGTCACAGGAGATTCTCAAAAATAATTCCATTCATTAGTTACTGTTACACTTCATCAGCATTTAGTCTGCAATCTGAATCTGACATGAGGAGATTGACTGGCCCTTGGATGGTTGTTCAGAAGTAGCATTGTGTGAAGTGTTTTTGATAGATGGGCTTTTGCAAATGATTTCTTGAACATCTCACATAAGTGGTACCATGCAGTATTTGTCCTCTGTTACTGGCTTGTTTCACTTACCTTAATGCCCTCAAGGATTATCCATGTTGATGCATATGGCAGAATTTCTTTTCAATGTTGCATAATATTCCATTGTATGTAAAAGCCACATTTTCTTTTTCCATTCATCCCATTGCAGACTAAATGCTGATGACATATAATTGTCAGTAATGAATGGAAATATTATTTTTGAGAATCCCTGTAAATATATCACATAGTTCTGTATTTGTTAATGGTGTACAGCACTATAACTATAAAATAAGGATAAGTCATAACATGGGTAATGGAGGTAAATTGGCCAATTTGTATTTATGCTACAAATTATACTTTATTATGTATTTTTGTTGATAAATTTTAATTGATGAAAATACTTCATTATTTTTCATGCACATACTACTGGATATAAAGTCATCATATTTAAAAATAAGACAAGTTACTTCGTTACTTAAAAAAATCTGAAGGCTAATCCTTCCTCTAAATGCCGCCCTTGATAGACATTTAGGTGTTTCCACATCTTGGCTATTATGAATAATGTAGCACTGAACACAGGAGTGCAAATATTTTTCTGAAATCCTTATTCCAATTCTGCATAGACAACCAGAAGTGGGATTCCTGGATCATATGGTAGTTCTGTTTTTTTGTTTTTGAGAAACCTCCCTAGTGTTTTCTGTAGTGCCGTACCACCTTAAATTCTCACCCACAGAGCACAGGGGCTCTAATTTTTCCACATCCTTGTTAATGTTTGTTATTTATGTATTTATTTTGATAATAACCATCCTCACAGTATGAGGTATTATTTCGTTGTGGTTTTGATTTGCATTTCCCTGATGATGAATGATATTAAGCATCTTTTCATGCGTCTGTTGGCCATTTATATGTCTTCTTCGGAGAAGCCTGTCAACTTTAGGAATGGTGAGTAGGTAGTGAGAGGTAAGAGTCAGGAATTTCCTCCTACTAAGATTCCATATAATGGAAGAGAGGTAAAGGTCTGTAAGAATGAGATCCGAATAGCAAAGAAGTTGAGTGCTGGGCCATCCAACCTGACAAATCAAGTAACCACTACGTGGCTTATTCTTTACTCTTACTTGATTGACTGACTTGAAAGCAGGGAATGACTTGTGGAAGGCATTGATCCATCATCTGCTGACATTCAATGTGCTGCTGAGAAGCTTGATGTTTGTTCCTTTGTGGATGAGGTTTTATTTTTTAAACTATAGGGGAGTTTATATATCTTTTTCTTTATCTTCGATGTTCTGAAATTTCATGCCATGTGTCGAGGTAAGCACCTTTATTCATTTACTGTCCTGAGCACTTGGGTCTCGCAATCTAAAGACTTTTACATCTGAGAAATTTTCTTCTCTTGTTATTTGATAGTTTCATTTCTCTCCTTTTCGTAATTCTCTCCTTCTGAAACATTTATCAGGAGGATGCTGGGCCTGCTGGATTGCTTCTCTATGTCATTTGTTTTCTCCCCCCCCCCCTTTTTTTTTTTACTACTTCTGTGATTATTTTTAGTGGATATACTTTACTTTATTCTGCAGCTTATCTCTTAAATTGTTTCTGCTTCATAATGTCCTGTACTTGTTTCATGGATAAATATAGTCTCATTCTTTTGAGAATACTAATCAGACTAGTTTTAAACATTAGTTTAAAATATGTATCATGTTATTCCTTGGCTATCTCTGTCTTTTTTTTTTTTTTGGCCACTTTTCAGATCTAATGTGCAGTCATTCGAAAAGTCATTCTTTTTGTCTTTTTATTAGCTTTATTGAGATATAATTCACATATCATTTAAAGTGCACAATTAAATGGTTTAAATATATTAGCAAATGTGTGCAATCGTCACCACAACCAATTTTAGGACATTTTCATCACCTGAAAAAAAGACTATATCATTTAGCTACCATCCCACTGCTTTCCATCTCCTTCAGCCCTGAGCAACCACTAATGTACTTAGTGTCTCTCTCTATTTCCCTGTTCTGGACATTTCATATGGGTGGAGTCATATAAGATGCAGTCTTTTATGTCTGTTTTTTTTTCCACTTAGCATAATGTTTTCAAGGTTCATCCATGTTGTAGAATGTATTAATGTTTCATTTATTTTAATGGCTGAATAATGTTCCATTGTATGGATTTACCACACTTTGCTTATCCAAATATATAGTTGGTGGGCATTTGGTTCTTTTTTTTTTTTTTTCTAGCCCTGATTATTATGAATAATGCTGCTATGCACATTCATGTAAAGTTTTTTGGTAGGTGCATATTTTTATTTCTCTTGGGCATATACCTGGGAGTAGAATGTCTGAGTTATACTATAACTCTATGTTTAATTATTTGAGGAATTTCTAGAATGCTGTCCAAGGAAGATATACCATTTTACATTCCCATCATCAGGGTATAAGTGTTTCAATTTCTCCATAGCCTCCCTAACACTTGTTATAATCTAGTTCTTGATTCTAGTCATCCCTACTGGATGTGAAGCTATATCTCATTGTGGTTTTGACTTACATTTCTCTGATAACTAATAATGTAGAGCATCTTTTCATGTATCTATTGCTATTTGTACATTTTTCCTGGAGAAATGTCTATTCAGATTCTTCTCTTTTTTTGATTGGGTTATTTGTCTTTTTATTATTGAGTGTAAGACTTCCTTATGTATTCCATGTGCAATTTCTTTATCAGATATTTGATTTGTGAATATTTTTTCCATTCTTTGCATTACCTTTTCACTTTCTTGGTTGCATCCTTTTAAGCACAAAAATTTTTGGTTTTGATATAGTCCAAATTATCTATATCTATATCTATATCTATATCTATGTCTATCTATATCTATATCTATATATATTTTTGTATGGTTTTGATGTCATATCTAATAATCTTTTGTCGCATCCAAGGTCATGGAGATTTACCGCTACGTTTTCTTTTAAGAGTTTTATAGTTGTGGTCCTTACATTTTGGTCTTTGATCTAGTTTGAGTTAATTTTTTGTATGTGGTGTAAGGTAAGCATTGAATTTATCCTGTCCAGTTGTTTGAGCATAGTTTGTTGAAAAGACCATTCTTTCCCCATTTTAGTTATTTGGCACCCTCAACTCTATTCCACTGACCTATATGTCTATCCTGGTATCAGTAGCATAGTGTTGGTAACTATTGCTTCCTAACATGTTTTGATATCAGGAAGTATAAGTCTTCTTACTTTGTTCTTTTCTTTTCTTTTCTCTTCTCTTCTCTTCTCTCTTTCATTTTATTTATTTATTTTATTTATTTTTTATTTTTTTGGCTACTTTGAATCCTTTGAAATTCCACATGAATTTTGGGGGTACTTGGGTGGCTCAGTTGGTTAAGCATCCGATTCTTGGTTTTGGCTCAGGTCATGATCTTATGGTGTGTGAGTTCGAGTCCCACATTGGGTTCTGTGCTGACAGTGTGGAGCCTGTTTGACATTCTCTCTCTCCCTCTCTCTCTGCCCCTCCCCTGCTCAATTTCTCTGTCTCTCTAAAATAAATTAATAAACTAGAAATTCCACATGAAATTTAAAATCACCTTATCAGTTTCTAAGAAGACAGCTGGGATTCTGACATGGATTATGCTGAAACTGTGGGGTAGATTCTTAAAAGCTAAAATGCAGAGGTTTGAAGCTTCATCACCCACAGTGATTTTTCTGAGAAATTTCATTTTATATTTAAAAAAATTTTTCTTGTAGAAAAAAACACAGACATAGAAAACTACATAAAACAAATATATATCTTAATGAGTAACAAAGCAAACACTTTTGCAACTACCATTCAGTAAAGAAGTAAAACTTTACTAATCACACGGAAGTCTCTTGATGTGTGATTGGAAATTACAACCTTCCACCCCCAGTAACTATTATCCTGACTTTACATTAGTCACTTCCTTACTTTTCCTCGTAGTTTTATCACGCTCATATGCATCCCTAGAAATTATCACAGGGCCTTGCATTAAATAAATGGATATGTTTTTAAGTCTCTTTTAATCTAGAAAGTCACTCTTCTATTCCTTTATTTTCCTTACGACTTACCTGTTGAACAATGAGGGTATTTGGTGCAAGTTTATTGTAGTCTAGGTTTTGCTGATTGTATTCTCTTGATGCAGGTTAAAAGATTCCTCTGATATCTGTATTTCTTGTAAATTGGAAGTTGGATCCAGAGGCTTGATCATATTCATGTTTTATCTCTTTGGCAACATGGTAGGTGTTGGTATGTATTTTCATCGGGAGACACAGAATATATTGTTGTCTCTCTTTTTGTGATGTTAGTATCTGTTGGTGCTCAATACCTAACTCTGTTAATTCACTGTATAGTACAAAATGATGATATTCTAATTTTATCACTACTTTTTATTATTAGGTTAGAATAGCTTTATAAAAGGTGTACTACCTCATCTACTATTTTATAATCTGATTTAATTCTTAGGGAGAAGGAAGGATAAATGCAAGATTTTTCCATTTTCTCTTTTTTTTAATGTGTATTTATTTTTGAGAGAGAGAGAGAGAAAGAGAGAGAATGAGCAGGGTAGGGGCAGAGAAAGAGGGAGACCCAGAATCCAAAGCAGGCTCCAGGCTCTGAGCTGTCAGCACAGAGTCCAAAGTGGGGATTGAACTCACAAGCCATGAGATCATGACCTGAGCAGAGGTCGGACGCTTAACCATCTGAGCCACCCAGGTGCCCCCCCACCTTTATTTAAACAATTTTTAAAATATGAATTTATTCCCTATCCTCTTCTAAGGAAACCAGATATGTTGTCTTAATATTATTGTAATAATATTATGATACACTTATGGATTTAAATACATGCTGAGTTTCAATCACCTGTAATTGTCCTTTTTGAGATCATTCCATGTTTTGTTCTTCAAGCTGACTTCTAAGTACATTCCTAGTGATCTTTAATAATTTACTCTCTGTCTGGTGTGACAAAATGTTTCAGGGTGGTCTTGGACATTTCTTACCCTAAACATGGACTCAACCAAGAAATTTTGCTTTCTTTTAGCGGGAAATCTTATTGTAAGACAAAATGTGAATGCTATGGAAAATCACTGTTTTTTGCTTGGCCAGTGTTTTGAGGCCTGTTTGGTGGAAAGAGTTAAAAATTTTTATCCTGTGTGTGAGTGTGTATCAAAGGTCAATTTATAATTAGTTCTACAAGGAACTCTATGTATACTGTTCACCACCAATCCTTACGTCAATGTCTTTCTAGTATTTGGTTTATCTGAAACACACTCAGTAGATTTCTCAAAGGGATCTTGGGAACTTTTTCCCTGAGTTCTTGCATTTGGTAAAAGTTTGTATGTGTCCTTTAAACCTGAAAGTGAGGTCTTGGGATATAAAAACCCCTGAGTACTAATTTTTTTTTTCTTTTTGACTATTCTAAAAACATTACTCAATTTTCTTCTGTCATAAAATATTAGTTTTGAAAAATCTGATAATAATCTAATTCTTCCCTTATTAGTCTTGCTTTTTGGCCAAGCAGTCCAAAGGATTTTTTATTCTTCTTTGAAGTCCAGTTATTTCGGTAGACTCTTTTGGTATCGAGCATTCTGGGTCAGTATTCTCAGTAGTCTCAGTGATTTGCTTGTTTGTAGGTAGCTTCAAGTAGCTCGTTTAAGTTCAGAAGAGTTTTCTTGATTTAGATTTTTTGTCGTTTGCTCTTTCCCCTTGATTTGGTTTTCTTCTTCAGGGACTCGTATCATCTGTGTGCTGATTCTTCTGTGTCTTTCTTTAACACTTGTCACTTAAAAAATCCTTTTGTTCTCCTTTTCCTTTGATTTTTGATTTTTAATTTTTTTTCTCTTCCCTACTTTTTACTTCTCTTGAGGAATGATCTGTATGTTTGCTTGCTCTTGGTCTGCTTAGTGTAGTCTTCATTTCTGATATGATTCTTTTTCTTTTCTGAATTCTGTTTCTTAATTTTTAAGAACTTCTAATTCTGGTTGTGTTGCTTTATTTCTCATCGAGGTGCCAGGAATACAAACATGAAAAGAGACAGTCCTTGCCTTTGATAAATCCACACTTTGACATTTGAGATAATTACAATAGATTGTAATACATGCACTACACAAGCAGAGTATACAGATAGTCCAAAAAAAGGGATGAACAATTTGAATAAATTTAAGTTCTTGAGTCCTATGTTTAAATCACCAAAGTATAGTGTTTTACACCCTGTATAACAAATTCCAGTGAGGTTAAATTATCTTTATTGTCTATCAATAATCCATCTCAGCATAAGGCCATTAGTGTACGTGTTGTTTTGCTTTAAATGGTGTTTTAAAATATAAACATAGACGTTCTAGCTGGAGCAGCAAGATTCAGTAAATGCCACAGCTCATTGATATGTAACACTATTGCCATGGTGTTTTACTCTCCAGGAAGCTGACTCTGAGATAGGGGCTAGTGTCCAGGATATTTGTTAAGTAGTGCGCTTGGCATCAATGTCTGTAAAATGTGGAGGAAAAAAGCAGGATTGGGTAGAGGTAGAAGCTGAGCTGTGATGCAGGCCTAACAACCTCATGGGGAATTGAAATTGCCTGTCAAAGTTGTTCTAGACTGTGTCAAAATGGTCTCCTTGATACCTCTGTCTCCATCAGTCATTGGATGTTTGCTGTCCACGGAAGGGTGTGATCATGGGTGAGACAGCTTTCCGCTGCCAAATTGTTCCTGCAGGGGCTGGGGACTGACAGCACTCCCAGAAATTGGGGCAGTAGGTCCCATCATAAAGGGGGAAATGGGAGACATGTCTCCAGGTGCAACACACAATACCATGAAGGACTTACCAAGGAGGCATCATAATCTGACCTAGTATCTCTTACATATCTTACCCACCTCAAAAGTATAAAACAGTTGAAAATGAAAGATTATGAGTGTGCTTTTTAAAAGAAATGTTAGTATCTGTGATTCCTCTCTCCTTTCCACTTCTTCTCAAATCCAAGATAGTGGCGCTGCAACAGGACTGGGTACAAAGAGTTCCACGTGTCCACTACAGATACATCATTGCCGCTCACACCCTCATGGACAATCTATACATTGAGATATGGGCCAACAATCAGTTTAATGGAGGAATGAAAGCAATGGCTTCTGTGGGCAATCTGCACTCAGAGTGACTCGGTGAGGGTTTCTCAGTTGTGGGGAGCCTGTAATAGAGTCAGTATGGCTTTCTAAAGATTTTTATGAAGAACAGCTGGAGAAAAGAAGAGATCTTAGCAGAAAGAAGGTGCACGTTGGCTAAAGAAGGAGATGTAAGTGAATAACTGGGGATAATGCACCGCCAACATCACAGAAATAGTTGATTAAAGATTATCAGACAGAAAGGAGAGGGGTCCCCCAACCCATGCAAAGCCCCATTCAAAGGCCCTGGTTTAAGCACCTGCAAGGACCAGACAGCAGGATAAATAGCCACTGTGCTAGTCAAGTAAAAATTTTCTGCTCCTCTCTATTCCTTCTTTCCTCTACTCCAAAGCTGGAGACGCCATCCTTCAGATTAGCAGTTAGGGAAGGAATACACAATGCTGTGTACGAAATGTACAATAGGAAAGGACGGGTGGTCCAACAGCACCAGCTTTCTTGACTTCAGGACTTCATCTGCAATTGTCCTGAGCTTGTGGAGGGAGTTAAGTTGTAATTTAACTCCAAAGTAAGATCACTTTCATTTCATGGAACTGGAAAATTTTACTTATTAAAATGAGACTTTTTAAAATTGGAAGTTACCTGAAGATTCATGGAACTTGTCTTAAATTTCATCCAAGTGAAGAACTGGACCCAGAAAAAATTTCAGGTATACTGGAAAATAATAAAATTGCCATATCTGTATATCCCATAGTATATCTGCCTAGCTAAATTTCTAGACTCTTCAGAGTTTTGCTATTACTAAGTTGTTGTTTCTAATTTATTTAAGTGAATTCAACTCAAGGGCTTTCTGAATCCTCAAAGAAAAATTATATACTACTTGTATAATTAATTAGAATAGACTTTCATATTTTCTAAAGAAGCCAAGTTTTGCTTTTATTTCCTCATTTTCCGAATGTGCCATAACGCTGGATGTTAGCCCATTTTGGAAGCAGGACAACTCTAGGCCAGAAAGTTCCACAATGTCACAGAAATAAAAAAGGATGTTGGAGAAAGGCAACTGTTAGTCTGAGTGTTCAGTGAGCCTTGGGACTGGAAATGTCACTAAACATTCAGGACTGTAAGCTGTCATGGGTTTATATTTCCTGGAAAACATTTATAACCTGGTAATATCACTAACTTAAAATCTATTTTCACTTGTTCCCATATTTTAAGGCTCAAGTTAAATTACATCTCTGCTCTGAAACCCAAACCTGTCAAGCAACGCCCTGATTTTTTTCTTCTATTGAATATTCCCTTGATGTGGCACTTATATGGTCCTTGACACAGATGGAGTCCTACTTCAAGTTAAAATTTTAAGTTAAAATGTTATTTTCATCAAAGCATATGTGTATATAGTTTAAAGAGTCAAATAATACTCTAGTGCTAATAATAAAACAAGCATTCTTTTGCTCCGTCTTTCTCACCCTTCCCTACCCTCAAATCCCTCTCCCCAGAGGGAAACAATTACAATTCTTTTAAATGTTTTCTTTTGTGGTTATTTTCATATTTGAATATAACATATATAAGTTGTTATTTCTGGATTTTTTTCAATGTCAGACTATTATTTTATTTCCTACTATGGGAGATGAGGTTTAGCTTTCATACTAAACCCACACCTCACCTCTAATTTCAGACCTTCTCACATCCTACCTATAGTATGTGTATCATATTTTTTACTAAATAAATTTTCAGAATTTATTTAATACAACTATGCAAATATTGTTTGTCGCTATAGCTCTAAAGTGTTGGACAGGAAAAAAGAAATCGCTCTAACTTTTTTGAGTAGAGTAAGTTTAATGTAGGAAGAAAAATCATTGGAAATGCATGTATTGCAGAAAATCTGCTTCCAATTAGCTGCCTGAACCTCTGAAGTTGATGAGTCTTAGAGACTACTTTTCTGGAAGTTGCTGCTGCTGCTAACAATCATAGATGTGTATACACCTAATAACAGAGTTCCAGAATATACGAAGCAAAAATTGACAGGGTTAATAGGAGAAGTAGACAATTCCACAGTAATATCTGGAGATTAAAACATCCCTTTCTTAAAATTGAAAAAAACTAAGCAAGCATGCAGCAAAGAAAGAAGACCTGAACAACTATCATGTGTCTTGACTTAGTTGTAGTTTCTAGGATACTACACTAACAATGGCAGAAAACACAGATTTTTATCTCTAGACTGATCAAGTAAGAAAGAGAGAAGACAGAAATTATTCATATCAGCAGTGGAAGAGGGGACATCACTACAGAACTTATAGATATTGAAAAGATAAAAAGGAAATATTAACAACTTCATGCCAGTAAATCTAACAACCTAGATGAAAAGGATACATTCTTTAAACAATGTAAATTATTATAAAATAATTAGAAATAGGAAACAGATTACCAAAATAGGAGTAGCTCTATCTATATTACAGAATATATATATTTGAATATATGTATATTCAAAACTTGAATAATCTACATCAATTAAAGAAATATAATTTATAATATAAAATTTCTCATATAGGAAACTCCAGTCCTAGATGACTCCTATTAAATATTTAAAAAAAATAAAGCTACTCTTATAAAAGTCTTTCAGAAAATAGAGGAGGAAAATGTTCTTTTCAATTTATTTTATGAAATAAATATTACCCTGTTACTGAAAGCAGATAAAAATGTCATAAAATAGAAAACTACAGAGCAGTATTCCTAATGAACATAGATAAAAGAATCCTTCATAAAATTAGTAAATTGAATTTAAAATAGTACTTGCAAAAAATAACACATGACCATAAGTTTCATTCCAGGAGTGCAAGGTTGCTTTAATATTTGAAAATAAATGAATGCAATTCACCTTATTGACAGAAAAAAAGGAGAAGAAAACATAATCACTTCAAAAGTGAAGAAAAATATTTGACAAAATTCAACATCCATTCATGATTTAAAGAAATCTCAACAAATGATGAACAGAAGGAAAATTTCTGAAACTGATTAAGACTATCTTCAAAAAAATCTACTGCAGGGGAGCCTGGGTGGCTCAGTCAGTTAAGTGTCCAACTCTGACTCAGGTCATAATCTCATGGTTCATGGGTTCCAGTCCCACATCAAGCTCTGTGCTGCCAGTTTGGAGCCTGGAGCCTGCTTCAGATTCTGTGTCTCCCTCTCTCTTTGCCCTTCCCCTGCTTATGTTCTGTCTCTCTCTCTCAAAAATAAATAAACATTAAAAAATTTAAAAAATCAACTGGAAACATCATATGCAATGATGAAAGGTTCAGTGCTTTCTACCTTAGATCAAGCATAGGCAAGCATTTCTATTTCAATACTTCTGTGTATCACCAATTCCAATCATGTAAAATATATTCAATTCCTTGTCTTATTTAGATGGTGACTCATTTAGCTTTTCATCACTCATCAACATGTGTTTATGGAGGACATACTCTGTGTCAGGTGCTGGGTCAGGCACAGAGGATGCAAGTTTGAATAAGACATGAGCTTGGCCCTCAAACAATCACCCACAGACCACTATGCAGTCAGATAAGACAAACACAGAATTATATACACGTTTCCTTGGCGGCACAGAAGAAAAGTGGCTAGTCTGGTGTGAGCTGAGCATGGGGTCTACGGAGGGCTTGATTTTGAACCATGTTCTAGGTGGTCTGGCATGAGGCAGACATGCCCAACATGGGGGCTGGAATGTCCCAAAGCATGGAGCTGTGCCAGAGGCCTGGTTTGCTCTGTAACAGTGATACCGAGCATGGCTGGGGTAGGAGGTGTAGGTAGAAATTGGCGTGATATGAAACCAGAGCACCAGCAAGAGGGTACTAGTTGTGAAAGATTAGATATCATTTTCAAGGTAATGAGGATTTTAAAGTAGGAAAGTGACAAGGTCAGATTTGCGTTTTATTAAGACAATTAAGGGTACGGTGCTAAAGTTGGATTGCAGAGGGAGAGATACTGGAACCTTCTGCAAGAGCCTCAGGGAGATGAAGAGGGGCATATTTGGAAGAGTAGGGAAGGGGAGGTGGGATACATTCATTTAGCAGGACCTTGGGAAATATGAAATTTAGCAAGTGAGGGAGAAAAAGCATTAAAGGACAGTTCTTGGAGTTCTGACTTGGGTCACCAGATGGATAATACATCCATTAACCAAAACTGGGTATACAGGAGAACATTTGCTTTGATGAGTGACAAAGACATTGAGTTGAGTTTTGGAAATGTTGAATTTGAGATGTCTGTGGGTCACCCAGAGAGAAATGTCCAGAATACCAATAAAAATACACGCTTCTTACATAAACCCAGAATCATGAACTGGAGATTATCTATTTATGACGAAGTCATCATCATATATACAGTGCTTAAAGTTATTGGATCAGATGAATTTGCCCAGTGTGAGAATGAAGAGTGAAAAGTACAGCGCATAGAAATGGAATATTGTGAATAGTAACATGTAGAGTGGATATGGAGCTTCTTTGCACAGTTGGGCAGGTTGTGCATGGCACATTTCCAGGCACTGATCATATCAATGTCCAGGGGAAGGGCAAACTCTGGAGTTGTGTAGCGCACAGCCTATGTGGCTATCAATAGCAACTGGTTGAGGAGAAGACTGTGTAAGGCTAGGAAAGTATTAGAGATAGGAGCAGAAAGAGGAAAGAAAGTGACACAAACCATAGAAGCAGAACGTTTCTCTTGGAGTAGGCAGCAAGAAACTATGTCTGAAAGCTCTGAAGAAATCTAGTAGGTTAATCTTAAGGGTTTGCTCGATAGGAGCTCTTTGGTGACGTTCGGGGGAGAGGTTTCCATGCACTGGTGGGGACAAAAGTTCTAACTCCAAAGGTGGCCGTGTGGGTGAGGATGAGACCCTGAAGACTAGAATACAGACCAGTCAACAGTGTTGAGTGTGAGGAAGAGAGGGGGGAGAGCCCAACATCCCGCGAGGTTTCGTTCTGTCCTGGTTGTAATTCAGTGTGTACAGCAGAGAGGAGCCAGAGCGGAGGATGGGCTGGTAAGAAAGGAAGGAGGTGCTGCAAAGGGTACTTTGGCAGGAAAAGTGAGAAAGAGGGAGGAGCACTGAGGTGCAAACAAAATAATAATGGAAATGCAGCCATCCCCATCACCCCAAATAAGGTCTTTTCCCTCCAGGCCTGGGAAACTGGAGAAGGCTGGTTTATTTCAGGAGTATATGGGGAGTGTGTGCGGGAGGAGGATGGAGCCCATCGTGGTGCGGGCACAGGGGGAGGGGCAGATGACCTTACATGGCAGCTTTGTCAAACGACTGTCCCAGGAGAACACTGCCAACCACACGTGAGAGGCAGGCCTCCCATCAGCTAATGGGAGGGTCTGCAGGGCTCTCCCTGGCTCAAGAACTTGTTCTCTCCTAGCCCCACATCAACCTCCACTCACCTTGTCCCCTCCCTTCACCATGCCCTCCTTGCCTCTCTGGCCGGGGGTCCGCAGTTCAAGAACTTATGAAGAGCCCATCAGGTGCCAGGCGCTACTCTAGGCACTGGAGTTCTAGCCAAAATATTCCTATATTCTAGGGAGGTTTGGCTGTTGAAAACACCAATATAAACCATGGCAGATAGTGATAAGAGCTATGGACTAAGTACAATAAATGGAGGTGGGAGCGATAGAGTGATGTCGGGGTGGGGAGTTGGCTTCTCTGGTTGGTGACATTTGAACAGAGACATGGGTAGGGAGAGAGTGGGTCAGGAGGAAATGGACCCATGCAGAGGACACAGGAGGTGCAAAGGCCATGGGGTGCACATGTGCTTGAGCTTCAGGGAACAGCGGCAGCTGGGGAGCATCTGGTCACACACAGTGTGGGGGGGTGGGGTGAGGAGTATGGATTTGACCCAGATGGAAGGGAAGCTATTAAATGGTGTTTCTTTAAAGGCTTTCTGTGCTGTGGGAAGAAAACACCGTCAACTGGGAACAGTGAGAACAGTTAGGAGGTGCCAATGATGGCAAGCAGAAGGTCATTATTTGTGTTAAGTCCCTTGCTCTAGACTTCCTGCTCTGGCTCAGCACTTAGTTAACGTAAGATTTTAAATTCATTTTTCCATTTTTTCCTGCCTGTGGATTGTCCTGGTCAAGAGGTCCTGAAGGTCATCTGGCAGTATCCAAAAGTGCTTCATGGGGAAGATTCGAACCCAGGACTCTGCTGGAAGAAACCAGTAGGAAATATGACACCAGGCTATAACATGGGGATTAATAAAAATCATTAAATTACCTTCATACTGGCCCATTATATGGATGCACTATGATTTAGTCAAACATTTTCTGTATTTTAAAGCATTTTATAGCATAGCAAGTTGATTAAATAGGTACTATTCTGGGGATGTGATCCAAGTGCATATTTATTTTTGTGTCCCAAGGTTTTCCCCCATCCTATGGCAGGACCTGTGACGTCTCTGATATTTCCTAGGTGATGGAAGGTCCTCAGACTTTCTGTATGATAATTACAATGTTCAGTCTAGTGGATATTTCAACAGCCTTGCATTGGACTTAGAATTAAATCTCTTTTACCTGCTGGTAACAGGCGAGAAGGTGTAGTGTGGAAAATGAGGGTGGCATCTCCTTGAGGTGCATTTTGGACCTGGAGCCCTTCCTGGTCTCATCCAAGGGTCCCTGCTCTGCTGAGAGTCTTTCTGAGTCCACCCCTCACTATGCCCCATCTCACCTGGACTATCTTTGTTCCCTCATCCTATGACAGGTGTCCTCTTGGGAAAGATCCTATTAAAAATGACCCCAGGTCCCATTCCTTCTCAGGATGCCACGTATAATCTTTGGGCCTCAGGCGGCTCGGATGAGACATAACTCCCTGTTCAAGCCTGGGCATTGCATGCACTTAGCTCTCTTTCGTGAATACCCAACAAGGGAAAGACTGGGCCATTCACGGACATGCTGAGTTTTACATTCCCACGAGATGTGTAGGAGAGTTACAGTTAATCTCTATACCCACCAACACTTGCTGTAGTGTCTTTTTAATTTTCACCATTCTCATGGGTGTGTAGTATCACACCGAGATTTTAATTTTCCTTTCCTTAATGACCGATGATGTGGCAATTTTTTTGTTAGAGTCATAGGGTGGAAGGGTAGGGATGCAGAAGTTTTGCGCATCCTGTTTAGGGTGAGGGGGCACAGAAATGCTGTCAGAACTGTAGGCTGGAAGGCTCAGGACGAGTAGGTGAGGGAGGAGCGGACCATGGGGTACGTGGTGGGAGGTGCAGACCTTCACAGTGTGTGTTAGCAGGACACCTTGCTGGGAGGACTCATGACCTGGGGAATCAGGGAGACCTCACTGGCCACCAGTGGGGACCTAGGGGACAGCACAAAGGCTAGACTCCTCTCTGCCTCTGCTCTGAAGATATGTGGAAGAAGTAGAGGAGAATCCCACTGGAGAAGAATCATCCCCCATAGAGAATCCTTCCCAAACTTTGAATTGACTGAATATTCACTTGAAAGAGAGTGCTTTAATCTGACGGAATGAACACAGTGAAGGGGATGGACAAGGATATGCTGGCTGAGAGCAGCGGGGTGGGAAAGATATGACAGGAAAGGAGCCATTGTTGGTGGCTGGGTACTATGTGGCCCAGGTCATGATGGATTCATGAATACGTCATCCAGTTTAAAGCCATGTCAGGGATGGGCATCACACTGCTGATCAATTCAGAGCATATTCTCAAATATCCCTAAGCTCCTTTTATAGGTCTGTAGTTAAACCCTCTTTTCCCATCTGATATTTGTGCAATTGTTTGGATTCTAAGTCAAGAGTCTTACGATTGTATTTTGTGTTTATCTTGCTGAATTTGGACTTTATTTGAAGGCTAAAGGCCTTTCATATTCTGATTTTCTCACTGATAGGGCACGTTGTGGAAAAACTATGTTTGCACACGGTGTTGATGTTGACATTTGGCGTCTCTACTTACGGATGTTAGGAAAGTCGTCCAGCCTGTATTACCCTTAGTTTTCTTCTCTGCAAAATGCAACACGTGGAATGATATGATGTGAATTAAATCTGGTCCTCAATAAAGAGCGGTGGTGATCAGGAGTGTTGCAGATAATTGTTTAACAATGGGCTTTGTGAACTGTTGCTCAGCCTCTGTCATTCACATACTCCAATCGTGGCTGATTTCAGGCTCTAGGTGTAATGGCATGAAGCAGTGAGTTGGGGACGAGATGTACACAGTCTCTTCTTGTGAACGTATGTGCACCAGCTCCAGCACACCATTGATGGTAGGTGTATTTTTATTCTCTCAACCAGAGTATTGGATGGTGTCATCTGTAAACACACAAGCATTACTTTAATATCTTTATCCAAATTAACATTTCTATCAGAACAGAAAAGAGATCTGTAACTTGCCATGAGGACTCCTTAGGCTTATCACTAGTCCAGTTTAGCCAATTTTTGAATTTTTATCAATTAATTTTTAATCCACATGATTATAACTTGATTCACTCAACATTTGTCCAACTTGACTATGAGGCCATCCTGCAGTATTGTTAAATGTCTTGTTAAAGTTGAGTTGCATTATTTCTACTACATTCCCTAACCTGGCAGTTCTCAGCACTGGCTGCCATTAGAATCACCTGGGAGGTTTGCCTGTTTGGCTCAGTTGGTTAGACATCTGACTTTGGCTCAGGTCATGGTCTCATGGATCATGGGTTTGAGCCCCACGTTGGGCTCTGTGCTGACAGCTCAGAGCTTGGAGTCTGCTTCAGATTCTGTGTCTCCCTCTCTTACTGCCCATCCCTCCCCCAACTCGTGCTCTATCTCTCTCAAATATAAATAAACATTAAGAAAATGTTTAGAATCACCCGCCCAGGATTGGCTATGTAATTTGTGGGGCCCAGTGCAAAAAAAAAAAAAAAATGTGAGGCCTCGTTCAAAAATTAATTAAGAATTTCAAAATGGTGGCAGCAGAGCATTAAACCAAGCATGGGCTGTTCTGAGCTTGGGATCCTGTAGGACTGCACAGGTTGGATACCATAGAGCAGACCCCTCATGTGCAGGCAGTGTTGCAAACTCAGTGGTTCTTCAACTTGTTGCATGAGAATAAATTAAAGAGGTTGTTAAAGCACAGACTTTTGAGTTTCTGAATCAACAGGTCTGGGGCGGGGCCCTAAATTTTGCATTTCTAACAAGATTCCAGGTGAGGTTGCCACTGCTGCTCTAAGAGCCATTGACTAAAGGGGGAAGCATCAAGTCCCTGCATGGCCTGCACTGTCTTTATGATCTGACCTCCGCCCAACTCCAGAAGATGGAGTCTTAAACTCAAGCCATATGGAACTCCTCACCACTGCTCACAATTCTCATGCTTTCTGTATGCCTCCATGCAAGAGCTTCAGATCAGTGTCTGCAGGAAAAATTCTTATTTCCCCTTCAAGATTCCTTTGATTCCAGTCCCTCTCCTCCTGTTCTCAAGCAGAGAGGCTCCTATGCTCTGCTGTACGTCAGCCTTCACTCTGCTGACTGGCTGCGTGTCTGCATCTTGGAGAGCAGACTCTTTCATCTGTGTCTATTCAGGGCCTAGCGCACCGTGAACATCCAACAGTCTGTTGAGAGACTACATTCATTATTCACTCTAAATAAATACATGATTGTTCATCATGATTACTATTATCTGAATAGAACTTCAGAATGAGCGAAGGAGTTTTTCTTCCAACCCCTACAAGATGTCTTAAAAATGCATGCTGTTGGTCCCACAGAGAACCCGGGTAGAGACAGAGATAAATCACTGTGGATCAGTTCCTGCAGCTGGAAAAACAACTCAAAACAGTTCTCTACTGAATCAGCATTTTGCTTTTTTGCCTCTACTGAACAGCTCTTTAAGGGACATCCTCAACTCTAAAGCTACTACCATCATCTTTTCCGTGGAATGAAATAGACTTTTGCAAACAGCAATGGTAGCTTAAGGAAAAGGCCTATCAGTGTCGGCTGTTTTGTTTTCATTTGACTGCAGAGGATCAAATATTGATTGGGCTGGAAAATGATGTGAAAATAAGAATATCAACATATATGTAGAGTTGAAAGATTAACGGACAAATATCCAAAGTTGTTGGTCCCTTTTTGGTCCACAGAGCCCTACTTTGGAGCGTGTGTGTGGCAGAGGGAGTGGTGGTGGCAGCGTGTGTGTGTGTGTGTGTGTGTGGTGCGTGTGTGGGGTGTGGGGCTGTGTGTGTGGGGTGTGGGTTGGGGAGGAGGTGGGGGGAAGGAGAATACAGGTTCCTTGAGGTTTCTCCCTGGAGGGATCATGCACACCCACATAAAATCCAAATATAATAAATTTTGGAATGCAAGCACAGATTATCCATCTAACTGCAGAGGTGGAAGGCTGCCTTCAGACATGGAAAATGACAGATAATTATCCAGGCTTTTGACAGCATGTCTGCTACCTAATAATTCAAACTACTGGTATGAAGAAGAAAGCCAAGAATCTTGATGAAGTTGGAAGAGAAGCCTAACAATCTGCCTCCACCTTCTGCCCTGAAGTCTATTCTTCTGTATTCAACTGCAGGAGGGGGTATGAGGTGGCCCAGCAGAGAACAGCTAAGACTCAGGGGAGCCTGGCTTTATCTTTCAGTTCATGTGCAGTCCCTTTTTCTGCAAATGGTAAGGCACCGTGTAACTCTAAAGGAAAATTGAATAATAATCCCTTACATTTGCAGAGTGCCTCTGAAGTTAAAAGAGATCTCATTTATTTTTTAGGACAATCCTGGAGGGGAGGTGGGATGGGTATCATTGTTCCTTCCTTATAGGTGAGGACCTACAAGGTTGTGCGAAATGGTCACTGGCGTAGCTGGCAATAATCCACGTCTCTGGTTTCTTGTCCACATATTCCATTTTTAGATTAAAATGAAGTGCTACTTTTATATTCATGGGGTTAGATTTTTAATAAGGGGCACTTAAAACAGTGCCCGAGCAATTTTATTTGGAGTAATTTGATTAGTGTAGGTTGATTTCACAAATTCCCTTTCATCAAAAGGAATATTTAAAGAGAGAATTACATAGACAGTTGTCTCAAAACTTCACTTGATTTTGCTTCCATTTAACTCACATGTTCTTTATCGCCTTACTTGCCTACATACGAATTGCTTTAAATAAGTTTGAATGATACACGTCACTGGAATCCATCCAGGGACCATGGATGCACCGTGACATTCCTATCTCTTTAGTTACCTGGTTTAGGTCTCCAGAAAGAACTTTGATAAACAGTGTTCAAATGTATTTTCTCTAATTGTTAAAGTGCTCTCTCTCATACACACATGCATGTACACACACACACACACACACACACACATACACACATTCCTGAGTTATTTAAGGCATATTCAATAGGTGCCTATAACACAAGTTTCATAATACAGAAAAACTTTAAAAAATATTTTTCTGGGTCCCTAGTGAACCTATCTGAAGGGTGATATATAATGAAGTAAAACTCAGTGCCCTCTATTTTCTCTTACAGGAAGACTTATTTAAGAAAACAGGAGGGATTTATTATAATTACTTAAAAACTAGTTTAAGTAGGGGTGCCTGGGTGGCTCAGTCAGTTGGGCAGCTAACTTTGACTCAGGTCATGATCTCACAGCTTGTGAGTTCAAGCCCCACATCAGGCTCTGTGCTGACAGCTCGGAGACTGGAGCCTGGTTCAGATTCTGTGTCCCCCTCTCTCTCTGCACTGTGTCCCCCACTCCCTCTCTCTCTCAAAAATAAATAAACATTAAAAAATTTTTTTTAAATCTAGTTTAAGTAATAAAATAAAAAAATATTTCTATTTTCATCTTTTATACTAAATGTTTAAACAGTGTGAGCACTTTCTACCATATTTTTGGCTGAAATGAATATAAATAACAATTCTCAAGTGGATTTCAGTTTTTTCACATTTGATGATGCTGGCATCTCTGTCTCTGGGGCAGATGGAAAGAGAAGACTTTCCTAAATTCTTCTCCACGTTGTTCCCTTCAGCCAGGTTGGAAGTAGCTTGCATGGTGTTCTCAAGCTTTGAGAAAAAGCCGAGAGACTTTTGGTAAAGCCATTAGGCTTCGCTGCTGGGGATGCAGCCGTGTCCTGGGAGTCATTTTCAGTCTCTCTGGGCCCATCACTCTTCAGATGGGCCAGGAAAGGGGGCTCCCTTTTATCCCTCCTTTCCCAGGGCATGGAGGGCAGACAGCTCTCAGAAACTTTGTGTGCTCAGACAGTTCTGAGGAAATCACCCTGCCTGTGCCAGGCAGCATCAGTGATCCTAGAGTAAAACGAGGGCTTCAGGAGGGCAAAAGCTGGCAAGATCTCATACCCACAATTGGAGGTGTGGTGGCCATGGTCTGAATGTGGTTGACTCCTTCTCTCCTCCATGTTTTTGCTCATCTGTCTGAGATTCTGCTCCTCTCATCCTTCCTCTGAGAGCCAGCTTGTGAGGTTGCCTTCACAAGTCCTGAGGACTAACCATTATCTTCGCTTAGAGTACTTCTGAGAAACGGCTTTCCAGGGGACCAAAATAGGTTATTCTAGTTGGAACCCAGGCAAAGGCCAATCTGCTGTAACCATCATTCAATGAAACAAACCAAGGCCCTACAGGGGCACCGGATTTTTTTTTCTTTTTTTTCTTTCTTTTTTCTTTTTTTTATGTTTATTTGCGAGAGAGAGAGAGAGAGAGAGAGAGAGCGAGCATGAGTGGGGGAGGGGCAGAGAGAGAGGGAGACAGAATCGGAAGCAGGCTCCAGGCTCTGAGCTGTCAGCACAGGGCACATCGCAGGGCTCGAACCCATGAACCTGGAGATCATGACCTGAGCCGAAGTCGGCCACCCAACCGACTGAGCCACTCAGGTGCCCCGGGGCACCGACTTTTCTTAATCCCAAATTACGTTCAGAATTGCAACTCCAGTTAATCCTGTAGACCCCAAATCCTGTCATACTTGGCCTCTGGCCCCAAGACCCACTGGCCATTTAGTTTCTCCTTATGCTCTAGAGCCCCTTTTAAATGTCACCTCTCATTCTCTCCTTCCCACCAAACTCTCCCTGCTGCCCTCAGTCCCACTTGTTCCAAAGAAACAAATTCCCTTGTCTGCTGACTCTTCCTAGAACACCAACCCTTATCCTCGTTGTAATCTTGCTCTCCCCGAGGACATTTGCAGGAGGCTCTCCTTCCTGCATCTAGTATAATAAAAGGTCAGGAGAGAAGATGTTATATATAGCTCAGCTTCTGCTCTTGTGAGTGTAATGTATCCCTGGGGGTTCCTCTTCTCTCTTGACTGATGCATTGGTCATCCACCATCCATCGCCAATCCTGCCCTCAGTCAGGGGCCTTATTCCATTGGTGCTCCTCTGGCAACTTCCCCTGTAATCCTGCTTTTCTGAAAATTTAATGAACATGATGATCAGTGGAGGGGTGCGTAAAAATACAGGTCCCTAAAGTCTTTACTCAGAGATTCCAACTGTTTAGGTGGGAGGGCAGGGCCTGGAAATCTGCATTTCACAGATGATTCTGCTGCATGTTCCTGACAACTCTGAGACACTCTCCTTTCAATTGATCCCTTCAATTGTTCCTGTCAGGGTGTCAGGCTTGTCCTGCTGTACTTTCACCTGTAACTGGTGTAGGCTTTTATCTATAATTTAAATCACTCTCTTCCTACCACCATTGTAATGGTTAATTTTATGGATCAACTTGGGTAGGTCACAGTACCAGATATTTGGTCAAACACCAGTCTAGATGTTTCTGTGAAGGTATTTTTTTTAGATGAGATTAACATTTAAATCAGTTGTGGACTTGGGGTGCCTGGATAGCTCAGTCAGTTAAGCGTCCAACTTCAGCTCAGGTCACCATCTTGTGGTTTGTGAGTTCGAGCCCCATGTTGGACTCTTTGTTGACTCAGAACCTGGATCCTGCTTCAGATTCTGTGTCTCCTTCTCTCTGTGACCCTCCCCTGATCACACTCTGTCTCTCTCTCTCCCTCAAAAATAAATAAACATTGAAAAAAATTTAAATGAGTCATGGACTTTGAGTAAAGCAGATTACTCTCCATAATGTGGGTGGGCCTTACCTAAACAGTTGAAGGTCTTAAGAGAAAAAGACTAAAGTCCCCAAAGGAAGAGGGTATGCTGACTCCAGGTTGCCTTCAGACTCAAGGTGCAACATTAACTCTTCCCTGGATTTATAGCCTTCTGATTTGCCCTACAAAATTTGGACACTGCATATTCACATATGCACACACTATTGTTTCCGTTTCTTTGAAGAACCCTGACTAATATAACCATATACTTCTATGTCTATTTGAATAAACACATCCTTTGGGATTCTAGGATTCTGTCTCTGAGCTGCTGAACGAAATCTCAGGGACTGAGAACACCACAACATCACATTCTTTGGTCCTGCAGGGGTCTCGGTATTTTCTAGCCATCCTTCTGTGTCTGTACATTCTGCAGTACTGACTTTTCACAACTGCTTTTTCAAACCTCACCACTGTCCTTAAAGCTCCATTCCTAGTCATCTCTGCTATAGATTTTGACTGGTGACTGATCTACGTTACGGAGAAAATAGAAGTCAAGTTAGGAACTCTCTCTGTTTCTTACCCACCATTAAGTTTTTCACTGTACATCTATCATTTAGTCTGGCTTTTGTGGCCAAGGTAGGTCCAAGATGGCTGGTTTCCACTTCAGATTCCACCCTTTCACTCTTCCTCCAAGGCCTTTTCTATTCTATTAATTGCCCATGCTTCTCTACTGACACCATTTCTACTGCCCTATTTTCCTTCTGTACAGTCGGTCCACACCATCTTAAACAAATTACAAAACCTTCTCCCCTCCATCCATGTTCTTTTCTAGCTACTACCATTTCTCCTCCAGTTATCACTGCCTCGTCTTTTCTACTCACAATCACATAATAGTACCTAAAATTTGACGACTACTCCCACTGTTTCGCTGAAAATGCTCTTGTCAAAGTCATCTTCCAGCTGCTAAGTTCAGAGAAATATTTTCAGTCCTTATCTGGCTCAGTATCTCTGCAATATTTTGCACTGTTGGTCAATTTCTTCATGAAACTCTATCCTTCTTCTTGATTTCCCCCCAAGACAGACTGTATTGATTTTCTCCTATCTGGGTGGTCTTTCCTTTTCTCTTAGTTGAGTGTTTCCCTCCAAGACTCTCTGACAGGTAAGTTTGGGGGGAGGGAGTTGAGAATGCAGGTAATTTATTTGGGGAGTGATCCCAGCAAGTGCAAAGAAATGGGAAGAGTGAAATAGGGATCGGGCAACAAGCCAATAAAGGGTGTGTCAAAGGTCAAGTTAGTGTGGTGGGCACCTTGGGGACCCTGACGAACCCTTTGGAACCCATTTCAGAAGTGACTCATTAAGGACGGGGAGCTGGATTATTTCTCCACCTGAATTCATTAAACCCTCTGTATCTGTGTGATACTTGCTTTCTGAGTAGGTTCGTCTGGCACCAGAGAAAGCCTTCAGACCATAAGGCAGAGAGGAGAGAAGTTGGCAACTTACTGGGAACGTCTCCAGCATGGTTGCCAATGAACCCAGGTGTGGGCCAGGACAGGGGAAGAGGTGACATCTACAGTCGCAGGATCCTTGTGAGCTATTCTCTCTTCCCTTCCTTTAAATGCCAATTTCTCAGTGTTTTGTCCTTGCTCCGTTTTCCTCTCTCTTTACATGTTCTTTCCGGAATGCTTGCCTATTCTCATGTCTTCAATTACCTCTTGATTCTGAAGTATATATTTTCTACCCAGATCTGTCTCCTGAGCTCTAGGTACATGTATCCAGTTGGCTGTATTACTCTGTTCCTGTATGTCCCGTGGACATCTCAACCTACAGAAAGTTGAATCCATCGTGTCCACAGGCTGCTCCCTTTCTATCCTGAGAGTCCAAATTCACTCCTGCTCCATGATTCTCTCTTGGAGAATGGCACAATAAGGTACCCAGTTGCCACAGTGGGAAAACCCAGAGAAAAACTATGCATGAAGCCACACTCTCCATTAGCATCATATGAATTGCTGAGTTTGCATTAAGGATGGTTTGGTTCTCTTTTGCTTGACCCTTCCTCATCTCTCCCAGACATTAGCTCAGGCTCCCATCAGTTATGCCCCCTCCCAGGGGCACCTGGGTGGCTCAGTTGGTTAAGCATCCAACTCTTGATTTTGGCTCAGGTCATGATCCCAGGGTTGTGGGATAGGGTCTCATGTTGGGCTCCATGCCCTTGGAGCCTGCTTAAGATTCTTTCTCTCTCTCTCTCTCTCTCTTTCTCTCTCTCTCTCTGTGTGTCTCCATCTGCCCCTTTTACCCACTTGCACTCTCATGCTCTCTTTTTCTAAAATAAAATTAAAAAAAATGCACCCCTCCCCAAAAGGCTCCGTTATGCAGGCTTACTCACTCCTTACATAAATATTAGTTATTTTCCAGCAAGGGTATAATGCATTTAAAAATAGAGACCCAGTATTATGTATGTTCCACCTAAATAGAACATTTTACAAGTTAAAAATATCTTCAATTTCCTTTTTCTCTTCCCCTCCTCCATGCTGCCAGTGAACAGGTCCAGAGTTATTTAGCAAAGACTGCATTATTGATGTTGTGCTCAGAACCCAGATTCCATCGTCCTATTACAATCCCAGGTTATCTAGCCCCAAATATGGAAAGAGTACATTTACCAAATAAATCCTCAAACAGTTTGAAGATTGCTTATTCCTGCCTTGATTCCAAAAAGGGTTTGAGGAAAATTAAGGAATTCTTTCTTTTGTAGAAGGACAATAAATAGCAAATATTAAAAGATAACATTTGACTGATCTCCCAAGATTAAATAAATAATATCAGCACCGCTAGCTATTGACAGAGCATGACTCTGCCCCCACTCCATGCGTTATCAATATGTGTTTTCTATCTTAATAGCTAGCTTAACATTTATAAAATGAAATGGAAAACAGACTAAGTCCATAAATCCAGGTGAACCAAATGAATTCCTTGGAGGGAGTGCAGTCCACTTGTAAATAATTCTCATTTACATCTTGTAACTTGGAAAGGCTGAAACCCACAATCATTAAAATGACATTTCCTGTATTTTTATCATTTTAGTAGGAATGTCAGTAATCACCATATTAAAGGTCTCTGGGGAAGAAAGTAAGTAGGAGGATTGATGGATCCTAAAATATTCAGGAAGCATAAATCCAAAATGCAGTGTTATATCCTTGGATTTGCTATGGAGAATACTTTTTGGAAAACTCAAAGTTTCATGTTCACTTATTTTGAGAAATTTGACATGCCTCTCACTACATTTATAAAATTTAACTAATGTTAAAAAAAAAAACAAAACCCAAAGACATTTGTTGAGTAGGGCAGCTAATTTCTCTCTCTAAAACAAAACAAAAAAATCCATTGATTGTTAAGCACAGTATTACGTTCAGTAAACAGCAAACTCTCTTAATGTTCTTATTATTAGATATTAAGCAGTCAGTAAATGTCTGTTCACTGAATAAACAGTTTTTCCACACTAAAATTTCCAAAGCACTTCCCTGATTATATTGGTCCTTGCTCAGAAATCTTACGTGGCTCCCTCTTGTTTAGAGCTACACTGGCCAAAAGCCACATGTGGTTATGAGCACTTGGAATATGGCTCGTCTAAATTGAGGTGTGTTGTAAATGTAAAACACACGCTAGAATTTGAAGATTTAGTCTAAGAAAAAGAATGTAAAATAGTTTAGTATACGTTATATAATCAACTGAAATATTATATATATATATATTCAATTAAATAATACACTTTATTTTGTGTTTTCTTTTTTACTTTTTGTTTTAAATATGCCTACTAGATAATTTAAAACTACTTTCATGGCTTGAATTTGTGGCTCACAATCTATTTCCATTTGCTGGTATAAAGATGAGTTTTTTTTTTCTTTCTTTGTACTTAACTTCCAAAGCTTATTTCCTAATATGGTTTCCTTTTTGCTTTTTTCTTGCTGTTCCCTCCTGTTAGAACGCTGTTCCTTGTAAGAAATTACCACTCTTTGGGATTTAGCTAAAATTTTCCCTTCTTTAGGAAGATTGTTTCTCCCAGCCAGAAGCACTTTTTCCCTTCTAAACTCCTAAACCCTATTATTTATAGCTTTTTTAAGGCCTTAATCAATATCTGTCTGTATTATAGGTGTTTGCTCATATGTAGTATTTCCCCACTAAGCCCTGAGCTTGATGGAAAGGGGCATTTTTAGTTCTGCTTTGAATCCCTCAGACTGGGTGAAGACATCAGTGTGTCTATCAGCCAGAAACCACACTAGTTGTTTTAACAGAAATTATTTAATACAGGGAACTGTTTAAACAGGTGTGGGAGGCTGAAGAAGTGAAAAAAGGAACACCAAGGTAACGTAGGGTTAGCAGCTGCCAGAACAGCACCCACCCTGAGGGTGCCAGGATCCCAGGGAAATGGCGCAATGGCCAGGAGCTAGGTAGGGGCTGGGAGAAGGATCTGGTGGAGATGGAACTCAGATCTCTGAAGAGGCTGCTTTCAGGTGGTGCTTGGGTGAGGGGCCTCATGGAACTGGTGCTTCAGCCTCTAATGAGGAAATGCTGCCTGCTGGAGTTGGTGCCTCTGAGGAGGTGCGATGAGACTGGCTCTAGGAGTGTGGAAATATCTGGAGCAGGTAACTGCTACTCATTCCAACTTCTGCTTCTACATGAGGAGCCATTGCAGCAGTGACACTAATAAGAATAGTGGGAAAATACAAGGGTGCAAGATTCGCTCCCTCTTCCTGCCTTCTGGCTTCCTCAAGGGCCCTGTATTGATGGACCTTAATAGGTACCAACGGAGAATGAATAAATGTGGATTCCCAGCATCCTGGTTTTTGTCACCCTGAGTGTGGGCTGAACCTAACGACTTGCTAGAATATGGCAAAAGTTAAAAGATTTCATTTCTGTGTGACTTCCATCTCGCTGATATTCTCTGTCTATTGTCTTCTTGGTGTTTGTGTGTTGATGAAGCAAACTGCTGTTGGGAGAAATCCAGATTTTAAGTAACTGAGGATGGTTTCCAGCCAAGAGCAGGTGATGACCTAAGGTCTGTAGTTCAAGAGCCTATGAAGAACAGAATCTGTCAAATAACACTGACTGAGCTTGGAAGTGAATTCTTCCCCTGTTGAACCTTGAGATGAGACCACAGACCCTGAGCTGACACATTGTAGCTTTATGAGAGACTACGAAGCAAGGGATATAGCTAAGCTATGTCTGGATTTTTGGTCCACAAAAATTGGGAGATAATGGGTGTGTGTTGTTTAAAATGGCTAAATCTTGGAGTAATTTGTTATGTGGCAATAGCTAACTAATACATAGCTCTAAAATCACGGACCAAGATATAGGGAAGATGGATTTAAAAATAAGAAATAATAGCTTACTAATTGGCAAAGCTAGTACCTAGAATATGTATGTATATCATCTATCAAGATATCTATTTCTATCAATCAATCATCCATCTATATTTCCTATGAATTAATGAGTAGTAAGTACCAACAACTCAATAGGAAAATAGACAAAAGATTGAATAACCTCTTAACAAAAGAGGAAACATATGACCAATTAGTATATGGCAAGACCCCAATATGATTAGTAATCAGACAAGTGGAAATTGAAAACAAATGACCATAATCAGAAGAATGAATAAATTGTACTAATTCATATAATGGAATAATAAGTGAAACCAAAATGAATGCACTACAACTATCTATATAAACATACATGAATCTTAGAAATATAAGACTGAGCAAAAGAAGCAAGCCACAGATAACTGCATACAGTATAATTCCTTATACATAATATTCAAATCAAGCAAACCTAAACAAATAATGTTTAGAGATGCTTCCATATACAGTAGAAGTACTAAATACAGCAAGGAAATGATTATTGCATAAGTAATGGAGGTGAAGTAAATGTGATCTGGGAAGACCCATAGAGAGCTTTTAATTTCTTTGTTTTTTTAAAATGTTTATTTATTTTTTCAACGTTTTTTTTTTTTTTTTTTTTATTTATTTTTGGGACAGAGAGAGACAGAGCATGAACGGGGGAGGGGCAGAGAGAGAGGGAGACACAGAATCGGAAACAGGCTCCAGGCTCCTAGCCATCAGGCCAGAGCCTGACGCGGGGCTCGAACTCACGGACCGCGAGATCGTGACCTGGCTGAAGTCGGACGCTTAACCGACTGCGCCACCCAGGTGCCCCTAAAATGTTTATTTATTTTTGACAGAGAGAGAGAGAGAGACAGAGCATGAGTGGGGGAGGGGCAGAGAGAGAGAGGGAGACACAGAATCCGAAGCAGGCTCCAGGCTCTGAGCTGTCAGCACAGAGCCCGATGTGGGGCTTGAACCCACAGACCGTGAGATCATGAACTGAGCTGAAGTCGGATGCTCAACCGACTGAGCCCCCCAGGCGCCCCAAGAGCTTTTAATTTCTAACCTGAGTGATACAATGTGGAAATTCACATAAGTATAATTCTTTTATTTACTTTTATTACTTTTATTTTTTAAGTTTATTTATTTTGAGAAAGAGAGAGAGAGACAGAGAGAGAGAATTCCAAGCAAGCTCCACTCTCAGTGCAGAGCCTGATGCAGGGCTCGAGCTCATGAATCACGAGATCATGACATGAGCCAAAATCAAGAGTTGGGTGCTTAACCGACTGAGCCACCCAGGTGCCCCAGTATAATTCTTTCCAATATAAGATTAATTTTATACATTTCATTTCCAAAACTCTGAGGCTCAGCAATTCCTTTAGTATCACTTTAGTTCCCTCTTTTACTATTAAATTTGAGGAAATTAAATAAAACCTTACATACACATGAAAATACCCTGTGATCTGGCTGTCATTCCTCCATCCACCTATCCATCCATTTATCTTTGGCAAGTGTCTAAAAGAATGCTCACCAACTTTTTCTGATTAGCATAAAATTATTTTAGTACAATTGAAAACATGGTATTAGTACATTGATCAAGAGTAACATTAAACATAAAGTTTATGTTTGGATGTCATGATTGCAAGTTGCAGTCGTAAAGTATTTTAATAGTCACAGTTGAAGGGGTTAGAAAATGTTGAGAAAATTTGAATTCACACACACTGGTAATGGAAATTATAGTACTTTTCAACCACACACTTTCAGTCTCAGGATGTTCTTTATGTGGTTAGACAGTGATAGCAGAAGTAACTTCAGTCCTTAATCTTTTGGAAAATTGGGTTTATTTACATACATGGGAACAGGTAGGTAAATCTCCAAGTTCGGTTTTTTAAAAGACAGTTCCAAGATAATTGAAAAATGCTTTTAAAAAGTGGAATTTGGGGGGCTCCTGGGTGGCTCAGGCAGTTAATCATCGTCTTTAGCACAGGTCATGATCTCACGGTCCCTGAGTTCTGGCCTCACATCATGCTCTCTGCTGCCAGTGCAGAGCTTGCTTTGGATCCTCTGTCCCACTCTGTCTGCCCCTCCTCCCCCCCTCAAAACTAAATAAACATTTTAAAAAGTGGAATTTGAATCAAATATTTGTGAAAGTACTTCTTTGGACGCCCAGGGTTGGCAGGGGGCACTACTTGAAAACTATTTTACTGGGCATTGTGTCAGATTTTGCTCTCTACTTTAAAAGAGTGGTTTAGCAATACTTTTGTGAAGTTTATCAATAGAGAACAACAGATTTAGATTAAAGTAGATGCCCTGCATTTTTCTCTGGGCAATTAAATTAGTAATTAATAATTTAAACCACTCAGTGAAAAATTCAAGCTGTTAATATAGGCACGGAAAACTCCCCAAATTTTAACAGCGATGATTTTTACATGATAGCAATTCGGGTGATCTGTTGCTTTACCTTTCAAGTTTTCTACTTTGCTTGAAATGTATGTAACAAGCATGCTTAATTTTTACAGAAACAACGATGCAAAAACAAAGAAAAAAAGTGTTTTCATGCATTGCCTCAGTGAAACCTCAGGACAACCATATGAAATCAGTGCTAGATAAGCTGACTTGCCCAACGTCACACATTTAGAAACTGGCAGAATCAGAGGGCAGATCTGGGATTTCTTTGGATATCGGAACTGTCGTGCCAGCATTATATAGTTTGATGTCCTGCCCGTAGTCGTTTCTCACGAGCAGCTCAGAGCCCTTCCACGCCCCAAAGTCCCGGATATAAGGCAGGGGCTCTGTTAACGACCGCAGTGATTCTCTGTGACTGCAATCATTCGCTTTTACCTTGATGCGTGCAGCACACTCCATAAACATTTAAGGCTCTGGCCAAGCACACGTGCGCCAATTACTTCTCTGTCTGATCATTCCTTCCATTCCATCATGCGGGGACGGTGCCCTGTGAAGCCTGCGGCACAGCCCTCCCCATGGATGACGTAATGGAAGCAGGGCACACCAGCCTTCCTTCTCATTTGACTTGAATAAACTTCTCTCTCCCCTCCATCCCTTGCAGGTGTCTCAACTCTCGCAAGTGAAATCAGATTTTCCATGTTTGGACCGAATTTCTCAAGTTTCCCTACTGGCAGGGGGTAAACCTCTAATTAGTTCACGTGTGCCAGCTAATTAGGTAAGAAATTATTTTGCTCGGAATGGCACGCAGACCTTCACTGGGGTCAATCCAACTGTATTTGAGTCAGAAACTGCCTGTTCATGTCCCTGCTCTCCTGACAAAGTGATGAGATGATAGATTTACTTTAGAAAGAAGAAACAAATGGAGAAAATGATTTGTCCTATGATTCAAAGCACCCTCAGGCAAAGCTGTGCAGAGGCCAGGCTTTTCCCAGGACACTACCGTATACACTCCATGCCCTCCCCTGCAGCCTTTTCTCTTACACGGGAAGTTCTCTCTTGATTTTTTTTTTTTTTTTTTTTTGCTCCAAAGCTTCTCTTAGAAAATGACGAATCAACTTATTGACTCCAAGGAGAAAAATGACTATTTCTCACGGTGATATCTTTCCTTCATCATGGGCTAAATTTGTGAGCCAAATGGATATTTATCTAATGATGATTTCAGATTTGAATGACATTTGTAAAACAAAGTTAATGTCTAGGTAACTGTCAGTTTCATGTGTTTC
Organism: Panthera uncia; assembly: GCF_023721935.1. Classification (NCBI taxonomy): domain Eukaryota; kingdom Metazoa; phylum Chordata; class Mammalia; order Carnivora; family Felidae; genus Panthera; species Panthera uncia. Next base: position 67,980,364 of record NC_064816.1, read on the forward strand.
CTTCTTATCCATTTCTACACGAAGGACAATAAGAACATTCCACTTACTTTCTTACACGGGATACATTTGGACAAATGTTTTTACAACAACTCTAAGTTGGCTTCACTGACCGTAGATTTGGTTAATTTTGTCTCTGTCCTTATGAAGGACGAATTCATCACATGTGCATACAGTTGTCTAAACAACCACAGACCGTTAGCTTTGGAGGTGTTCTTCATGATCATCTGGCTCTACCTCCTTATCTTAGAGAGGAAGAAACATCCCTAAAGGCAAATGTGACAGGCCCCAGAATACAGCTGGTTGGTGGTGCAACAGGGATTAGAACTCAGTTCAGCCATTGAACAGTGAAAACAAGGAGATGGACACATCTTACAGTATAGGAAGGGAGGCTCCATGTGTGCTCAGCCTGAGCTCTTTAGTAATGAGCCAAAGGAGTGGATCCCCTTCCAGAGGGGAGCTTGATGTCTTCAATAATTCAAAAGATTATTTTGTATCCTTTGTAGAAGTCTGACCCTTATATGGAGCATCTAACACTAAAAAACGACGTAATGCATGTATTTAAAATTTGCGGTGATGCCGGGCTCCAGCCAATGTTGAAAGAAACAGCGGTGTCATTTATTGTGTCCAAAGGGTCATGTATCAGAGACAACCACTCTGTGTGTGTGTGTGTGTGTGTGTGTGTGTGTTTCTCTAGTGCAAATAGAAGTATATACTCAGGCACGCAAAGCTGATCTTGGAACCCTATGATTTCACTACACAATGAAGATTTCCAGAAAAACAGTGACTTTCCTTCTCTGCAAAAAATATTATTCCTTCCACAGGGTTCATGTTTTGGGGGCTCCTGAAAGAACAGAGAAGGGTAAACTTCTTTCACACAGCTTTTATTTATATAGGTCTTTACTGTTTGGGAAATATTATCACATGCTATCTTGTTTGGAGTATGAAAGAAAATCACGCACACTAAAGCTATTGAGATGAGCTCTTTATTCCAAAATGGTTGGTAGATTCAAGACATCTACGTTTTCCTAAAATCTCCTGCATGAATAAACTTGTAGCAGGCTGACAGAGTTCTGGCTCGTTTCTCTGATCTGTGGCCATTTCTTACGTTATTGAGGATAATACTCTGTGATTGGGAACTGGCTGTAAGTGGTGGTAAGTGTAAGCCTTGTTTTCCTATTACGGGAAGCCTTTTTCTGGGAGTTTCAGAACTTCTGCTACTAAAAAAAAATCTGCAACGTCTCCCACCTAAGTTATGTAAAATGCATTAATAATTTTAGGAAGGCATAAACATTTTAAAAGTTAATATTAAAATTGGAATAGGAGCTAGCACTGATGTGTTAGTCAATGCCCATGCAAAAGTGCCCTTGAGATTTAAGCTCTTGGCAATGGAATGCATGAGGGTCTTTGCCTGGTTGGAGTCAATGACACGGGTTAAGGGTGCCAGGGATCCTGGCAGTTCCTCGCACTGAGGGTGACAATTGTTATTAGCAAAAGTGATTTGCAGAAAGTTCTCTCCTTCACAGGAAGAACAGAGAACGGATGTGGGTGGGGAGTGGGTCACAAGGACTGAGTTCTGGAATTCATTCTCCTTAAAAATAGGTCAATTCTGTTTTTCCTAGGAAGTCCCCTGGGCAAAGACCCCATCTCCTGCACTCTTTCGAATATAAATTGACCCTGACAGTGAAACAACCTCCAACTTTTGCAACTCCCTTTGGGGAAGAGCTTTAAATACAAGTTCAGAAATGACCTTGGTGCTCTGGGGAGCTTGGGCTCAAGGTTGTAACCTTCCTTAGGCCCTGGGGCTTAGAAATCCAGAGGCCTAAAGACCCAAGAAAGTAGGCTCACTGGCTTGCATTTCCTTTCCTAAAAGGGTTGAAAGTAAACACTTTCCTGCATCCTGCAGAGCCTTTTCCTTCCCTGGGCCTAGTGTTTCACATACCTGATGATATCCAGACAGTGCTAACCTCTGGACTCCATGAAAAGCCTTTTAACTAATCATTCCACCCATAATAGTCAAGCTGTCCAGAAGATGCGGATTGAACTGATGTGAATAACTTTGGTTTTGGTTACTTTGAAAACTTTTTTTGTTGTTGTTCCTTTGAGGAAAATGAGCTCTTTTAAAAAGATTTTCCTTTATTGTTGAGAATTATGGGCATGGGGAAGAAAAAGAAACAATTCATACTTAACGCTGGTGAAGGAACATGCTAAGAATCTCAGAAACAAGAATGTACTGTTGGAAAATTTTACTTAATAGATGCAAATTGTCTTCTTATAACAGAAACTTGCCTCACTCCACACTTCACAGTTGTGGTTAAAAGACACACTATGTTCAAATTTGATTATTTACAGAGTCAAAGGACACATGTCAAATTCAGATTGGTCAAAGGCCCTTCTGTTTGTGTTTTTAAACCAGATCAAAGAGGTCCTTTATTTAAAACAATGACTGTAATGCTCAGCTTGCATCCAGACACCAGTGATCCAGCCTCTCGGAAAGGGAGAAAGAAATGGTCTCTAAACCCTCTGGTCTGCTTCTCAGGCTTTTTTTCCAGATAAAGGGAAACTCCTTTGCAAGGTTCTGACAGCCAGTGAGGTTGGGGCTATTCTCCAGGGCTGGTTCAAAGGGGGATTTGGGATGGGTGAGAGAATGTCTTCTGAGCTCACCCCTTTCCTTTGGCTGGCCTGGGTCTATATATAGAAGAGAATCTGCATACATATAGAAGCTAAGAGAAATTGCTAGAATGCTTCTTTTTTTGAAGTTTATTTATTTTGAGAGAAAGAGAGACAGAGAGCACAAGCCAGGGAAGGGAAGAGAGAGAGGGACAGAGAGAATCCCAAGCAGGCTCTTGCTGTCAGCCTAGAGCCCAACGTGGGGCTCAATCTCATGAACTGTGAGATAATGACCTGAACCGAAGCCAAAAGTTGGACTCTTAACTGACTGAGCCACAGAGGTGCCCCACTAAAATGCTTATTTAAACAGTTACCTTCGCTACAATCCAATGGATTGTATTAAGACCCTTTATATACGAATCAGTTTGAAAGCCATAATCCTTGCCTTAAAGGTCTTAATATCTAAATATATGATACTAGCAGAGTCTGAAACAGAGGTAAAAAAAAAAAAGAAAATAAACAGGAACCTACAAAATGAGTTTAGCAATGTGATGCTCATGGATGAATTTTAGTGAAAGTCATGGTAAAGGCCTAACTAACATATCTAACTTAGGGATTCTTGGATTTAAGGGAAGGGAGGTGTATTTACCTCTCCCACACCTTCTAGTAGAAATACTGAAAAGGATTCTGGAATTCATTCCTAGGCCCTTCGGGTACCAGGATTCATTCACTTACTCAATTTGACAATATTGATGGAACACTTGTTAGGTGCCTGGCTCTGTTCTAGGTACCTGTGAACCAAACAAACTTAATTCCCTACACTCATGGAGCTTATAGTCCAGTGAATATGGTGGGCCAGATAATAAAATAAATGTGTAAGCTCTGTCATATGTTGGAAGAGGACAAACACCACGAAGAAAATAGAGTGAGAAAATGGGAATGGGGAGTGCAAGAGTGTGGGGGGGGCAGAATGTGCCAGGGCAGTCCTCATTGAGAGGGTGACAGTGGAGCAAAGACTTGAAGGAAGTGGGGAAATTAGCCATGCAGATATCTAGGCATTTTAGGAGGAAGGAAAGGCCAGTGCAAGGGACCCAAAGTGGAAGCAAACTGAAATATTTGGGGAGCAGAGGAGGAAGAAGAGTACTAAGGTTGGAGACATAATGGGGGGGACACCATAAAGGGCTTTGGAGACCGCAGTGAGAATGTTGACCCTGAAGAACATTTCACTCTGAGTGAAACAGGGCAAGACTGTCATGGGGCGAGAGGAAGCAACAAAACCAGTAAGGAACCTATTGTAATCATCAAGACAAGCAATGACGGTGGCTGGGACCATTGTGGAAGCAGTGGAGGTGGTGATAAGCAGTTATAGTCTCAGTATTTTGAAGGTAGAGAGATTTCCTGAGCAAATGGATATGTGGTATCAGCAGGGTTAGATCTAGGATTTAAAGGGTCAGAATTTATACAATTTGAGGGCAGAGACCGGCAGATGTTTACTTATCACTCTCTTCTTCTTGAGTACACAGAAAGACTTTGTTTCCCAACCCGCCTTGCAGTTATATTGGACCATGTGACTGAGTTACGGCCAATGGGATATGAGCTGAAGTGATATGGTCATCAAGCCCTTGAGATTTAGGGATTTATTAGTTATTGCAGAATAGTATAATGTTATCCTTTCTGATATAGCCTAAATCTGAAAACATGTGATCACAATCCAATAAGGAGGAAATGTATATTCATGTTGGTATGTATAATATCTACATCTCCATAACCTGAGTTGTTCATGACCAACGTGGAGAGATATCTTTGATGCTAGCAACCTGGAGTCCTGCCAAAACTTCCTGACTGGGTCCCTGGAGAGCATGAAAAAGTAAATATTAAAGCCAAAAGAACAAAGGTATTTTATAATTATGTAAAGTTTATGTAATTAAAGTCGACCTATAATGCTCAAACTTTCGGAAGTAGAAGTTTTTCTTAGTCTGGAAATTCAAGAACGGAGGTATAGGATCAGTAATGAGAGAGAGTAGAGCATGCGGCTTGAGTGCAGGCAGGCAGGGAGAGAGAGGTAATAGTTAACTCTGAGCAAGCATGTCAGCCACTCCAAGAAGTGGAGGAGTCTGAATGGTTTGGGATCTTGATTCTGCCATGCTCATAGCCACCTGTGTGAGACAGTGGCCATAGGCGAGTCCTTAAACATAAATTAAGGACCATGTCCTTAATGTCCTAAGGACCATGTCCTTAATGTAGTCACCATGTAGGTTCCATAGGACGCCACAGCTTAAATGGGCACAGGTAATTGGTTCATGGAAAACGATCACATGATCTAAAAGAGTTCTAGCACAGTGAGCAGGAACTTTGGAATTAGGTCACCAGCTTAATTACCTTATTAGCTATAAGTCTTCGTTTAACTTTCTGTAAAAGGAGGTTAATACTTAGCACATTATCTGGCCCATGGTACACGATCAATAATTATAGCTATTGTTATTATCATCATCTTCTGCATCATTATTGTCATTTTGCATATATTGACAGCTGGAAATATCGATGCGAGAGGTCTGTCCCATGGAGTGTTGATGAGGGGTTGTGATATACTAGGAAACTAGCGCAGTGGACCGATCAATAAACTCCTATGCTAATCACCCTGCAATTGATGGGAGAGCACAACTGGATATTGGGTGGACTTTGAGCTTTGAACTCTATTTCAGTCTTTATAAGGTCCAGAAGCATGGCTGTGGTGTAGTTCCTTCAGCTCTAGCTGAGGTTTCTATCTTTCTCATTTCCGGGTATAACTTTACAGTATCTTCTCCCACCATTATTTGTTTCACTCCATGGGGATCTCTGAACTGATCTGTTCTGCCAGAGTCTTTGGCTATGAAGAATTCCTTTTACTGCTCTGGAGCTGTTTCCTCACATATAAAGTTAGAGCATTATTCCTTACCTATTCCACTGGCATTGACTGATGGGACAGGCATATCGTTAGAGAGAGACAAAGACTTGTAAACTCAGGGTGTTTCTGGGTTCGATGACACCACACTTAACACATGTATACTTTGCAATCATCGGTGATAATATAACTGAGAAGACATCTGATGAGGAGCCCAATCTATGACTAAGGCTAACTCAGCCTTTCTGTGATCCTCAAAATGGCCAGCTCTCAGAGATGATCTCTAAAGTCTTACTCCTGACTTGCAAAGAAACCTAACTTGTCTTACAGATATAACCATGTGGAGCAGGATGTCTCCTGAACATAAGATTCTTCACATGAACTCAGCAGAGAAAAGTCAAATGATTACAAGAATGGCATTGTAGTAACAGGAAAGGAAAGACACTTGGGAGGAGTTAGATTGTTTAAAACATTTGTATTTGCGCTTATGTAAGGAGAAACTGCCTTTGGGTAATATTCTCCACTCACTGCAAAGTCCCTCCTCTTGACCATAAAGAGTCATTATATTAAGGTTGCAGTAAATTATGGTTTCTGAGGAACACCTGGTCAGTCTCTTTCCTCTCCTGAAGCTACCATTTGATACCTGCCCGATCTAGGTTCTCTGCCCCAGATCTTTCAGACTGTGTAATATCCATGGCTCCTGGATTTGCATGATTTCTTCTCCATGCCTCTCCTTCCGGGCACCAGGGAGATCTCCAGTTCAGTAGAGCTCTGAGGGATTTCATGGTCTCTGATAAAAATCATTCAAAGGATTCTCTATTTTGATTTCTTCTTTCTGGCTCAGAGCAGATGACTGTCTAAATTTGGAAAAGTTGGAGGGGGGGGTCTATTTTTAATAGTGATTAGAAGGAGGTAAATGCTGGATGCCCACAGTCCAGAATCAAGCCTGTTACTCCTAAGGTAAAATGAATGGAATATAATCCACATGGCTTTAAGTGGGTCAGTGGAGGCATTTTAAAAAATGATAAAATAATAGCAAATGAACTAGAAATGTTAAAATGAAAAATAATAGAATAGAATAAAATAAGAAAATACTACACAGTAGTGATAAATATTAATGATTTCTTCTGAGATGGTCTTATGTTGGTATGCGGGGTCATCCTGGGGTGTTTAGGAAAGTTGTCCTTCAATGCTTTGACTCCCACTTACTATTTACACAGTCAATAAACTTTTACTATGTTGTCCTGTCTCCCCAGTTCTCCTGGTTTTCGGTTGATTAATTCTATTTTGTCAAAACATGTCATGCTTACATACAATTTTTCCACTCTTTTTCTCCATATTTGTCTTGTCAGCTCTAATAAATATATTCTGTTCTTTTTTAAAAAGTTTATTTATTTATTTTGGTGGGGGGTGGCAAAGAGAAGAGAGAGAGAATCCCTCTCTGTCATCAAGGAGCCTGGTGTGGGGCTCGAACCCACAAACCACGACACCATGATCCGAGCAGAAGTCAAAATTGGCTGCTTAACCGGCTGAGCAACCCAGGCTCCCCAAATGTATTCTGTTCTTAGCACTAGACTTTTTGCTGGTTTCTCCAGCCATCTCTTAGTTGGAAGACACTTATGTGTTAGTAGCTTTGTTAGGAAGGGGCTATGAGCACTGTGTTCCCTGACTCGTAGATGAAAACCTTTTGTCTGTACCATTGATGCTTGAAGGAAAGCTTGCATAGATAGATACAAGATCATTCCACTTAGGCTTTCTCACCTTGGGTTTCCAAATATGTTGCTGCAGCCTCGTCTTGTATACATGTGATGCCAAGAATTCTGAGACGCACTGATTTTGTCTTTTGTAGATGATGTGGCCTTTTCTGCCTGAGGATTTTTTTTAAGTCATAAATATTTTACAAAAATATGTTTTATCATTGACAATATTATACACATTGCAGGCATTTTCAATACGTATATCCAAGTCTTTTATTTTTAGAATGCTGTTTTGGATATGATTTTAAGTATGTCCAAATGAAGTACATGTTGGATCCTTGTAATTTTCTCTAGTTTTTTTCTTTTTGTCTTTATGCAGTTTCTAAGCCACTTCTCTCTTCAGCGTCTCTGTCTCCGACTACATTTTCATCCAAATGTCTTTTTCCTTGGGAATCTTATAAATTAGCATTCATTTCTGAGATGAATTTTTTTAAAGTTTATTTTTTTATTTTCAGAGAGAGAACTCGTGTGCAGGGGAGGGGCAGAGAAAGAAGGAGAGAAGGAGAGTCCCAAGCAGTCTCCACACTGTCAATGCAGAGTCGATGCAGGGCTCAAACTCACGAACCGTGAGGTTATGACCTGTGCTGAAATCAAAAGTTTCACATCCCTCTGTTGTTCATTTCTTCACTGAGTTTCGAATCTCTGATTTGAGATATTCCTTTATTAAACATACTATTAAAAATAGTTGGTTTTTTATTAAATGCTTTTTAATGTTTATTTTTGAGAGAAAGAAACACACACACAGCATGAGTGGGGGAGGAACAGAGAGACAGACAGACACAGCAGGCTCCAGGCTCTGACCTGTCAGCACAGAGCCCAACACGGAGCTTGAACTCACAAACCACAAACCTCATGACCTGAGCCGAAGTCAGACGCTTAACCGACTGAGTCACCCAGGCGCCACCCAAAATAGTTGTTTAATATTTAACTTGTGTTGGGATGTAATGTTAATTTTTTAATACTTTTCCTGGTTAGCAATTATACACGTTCGTAGTGGGCAGGGGAGAGGGAACCGGGTGGTTTACTAAGTTTCTTAGTCTAAGCCTGTTGGTACAGCAAGGTGGTAATTCTTTAATAAATGATGCTTTTTGGGGTAAGGGGGTGGGACATTTGTTGTGTGTCCGTTTTTATTTTAAGTTTTCTTTTCCAGCAATTGCTTCTTCTTATCCTTCACCACCGTGCACCCAAGGGCTACCACGACCATCCAAGTCTCCCTATCTCCCAGAATCTATGCCTTTCCAAGACCACCCTATCTGGTCATGCACTGTTGTAAGCACTCTTTTTTCAGATTCTTGGTAACCACAACTCTGCTTTGCCACCAGTGATCCGGTCTGTTTTCACTATCTTCCATTCAGGGTGACTCTTTTTTATTTATTTTTTTTTTTTTTTTTTATTTTTGAGAGACAGGGAGAGACAGAGCATGAGCAGGGGAGGGCAGAGAGAGAGGGAGACACAGAATCTGAAACAGGCTCCAGGCTCCGAGCTGTCAGCACAGAGCCCCACGCGGGGCCCGAAACCAAGAACCGTGAGATCATGACCTGAGCCGAAGTCGGACGCTCAACCGACTGAGCCACCCAGGCGCCTCCAGGGTGACTCTTTTGGGGGATGATTACATCTATCTTCTGCCTTATTATTTTTTTTGTCTGTGTATGCACTGAATGTTTGTGTCCTTCCCAAATTTGTATGTTGAAATCCTCCAAATCCCCTCCAATGTGATGGTATTTGGAGGTGGGGCCTCTGGAAGGTGATGAGGTCCCCAGGATGGAGCCTTCATGAATGGGATGAGTGTCCTTTTGGAGGAGACATCTGAGAGCTCCCTTGCCCCTTCCTCCGCATGAGGACACCGGCGTCCTGAACCAAGGAGCAGGTGGCCATCTGCAAACCAGGAAGTGGGCCGCATCAGATGCCAAGTCTGCTGGTGCCCTGATCGTGGACTTCCCAGCCTCCAGAACTGCGGAAAACAAATTTCTGCTGCTATAACCCACCCAGTCTATGGCATTTTGTTACAACAGCCCACACGGACTCAGACACTTCGTGCCCTACTGTCTGCAGGAGTCCTTGCAGTCAGTCCTGCCTGCCTCTCCCTTCCAGTGTGGGCTTCAGAAGCAAGCTCATAGGGCCCGGAGGGTCTATTTCTCCATTTTCGTGAAAGTAAAGTTTGTAATAGCCTTGGTCTTAGGGCATGGCAGAGAAGTGAGTATAGGTAATGTGACTGACTTGTCTCCTTTTTGAGCTTTATGATTTTGTAGTGCCATAAGAATTGGTTTTAGAGAGCCTCCATTATCCCATGGGAACTTGGCAGCCCAAGATGGCCTTGGTTCTGGAGGTCTTTATTAAACTGGGAAAAGGCAGGGGCACCTGGGTGGCTCAGTCAGTTAAGCCTCTGACTTTGGCTTAGGTCATGATCTTGTGGTCTGTGGGCTCAAGCCCTGGGTCAGGATCTGTGATGACAGCTCAGAGACTGGAACCTGCTTTGGATTCTGTGTCTCCCTCCCTCTCTGCCCCTGCCCTGCTTGCACTCTGTCTCTCTCTCAACAATAAATAAAAGGCAGGGGCACCTGGGTGGCTCAGTCGGTTAAGCCTCTGACTTTGGCTCAAGTTATGATTTCATAGTTCATGAGTTCGAGCCCCACGTTGGGCTCAGTGCTGTCAGCGAAAGCCTGCTTTGGATCCTCTGTCTCCCTCTCTCTCTGCCCCTCCCCCGCTTGTGTGAGTTTTCATATGGGTGCAAACACACCCTATCTCTCTCAAAAATAATAAACATTAAAAAAGATAAATTGGGAAAAGGCAGAGAGTAATGGATGCCTTTATTTAGCACCTACTATGTCTGTCACTTAATACCACACTGCCAAATGTCTTGAGTACAATCTGGTCCATGGTGGATGCTTATTAAATACTGATGAATTAAAGTACGACAGGTGATTTATATATATATTACATCTGATCCCATGGTGGGTACTATTATAACCGGTAGATAAAGGAGGAAACAAGGCTAAGGAAAGGTGAATAGTTACCTCTTGGTTATACAGCTACTAAATAGCAGAGGCAGAGTCTGAGCCCAGGTCCGTCTGACCCACACTGCACATTCTTTCCTTCTTACTAGGCTGTCTTGGGAGGCCTTAGTAAAGGCATGCTGAATGAAAATTAGGAGGAGTGTCCTGGGAGTGCAGAGAAAGGAGCAGATGAAAGGAGCAAGAGTTTTCAAGAAAGCAACATAGATAAAATTAATTGGGAGGCAATTTTCCTTTTCTTCCTCTTCACAGCTTGATTATGCCAGGAAAGGGGACTCTGAAGAAAGGGTAAAGTTGCTGCGTTATATGTTGATGGGGTCCCCTATAATCTCATTTAAAGTCTTTAAACTCCTAGACGGCTTCATCACATATGCCCCGAAGGCACAATCATTCTTATGAAGACCAAATCAAAGGTAGAGCAAGACGGAGAGGAACAAGGACTCTAGATGCAGAAAGTTATCAGAAGGCGCCTCAAACTGGAACCCAAAAGTTGTAACTGCAGTGTCTTGTCTTTGCTACATGCTTTACAGTATACAAAACACTTTCCCGTAAGTCATTGCTATCAATCCATCTCTGAAGGACGTGGGACAAATGTAAATATAGGAAGCCCATGGGGTGCCAAGGTGGCTCAGTTGGTTAAGTGTCTGCCTCCTGTTTTTGGCTCAGGTCGTGATCTCACAGTTTGTGAAACTGAGGCCCGCGTGGGGCTCGAGCCTGCTTGGGATTCTCTCTCTCTGTCCATCTCTCTCTGCCCCTTCCCCACTCATGCTCTCTCTCTCAAAATAAATAAGTTAACATTAAAAAAAATACATAGGGAGACTAAAGCTTAGAGAAGTTAGGCGGCTTACCTGAAGGTCACAGAGTAGAAAGTAATGATGGGGCTAGAATTTTTATATTCTGATCCTTTGAGGGCTTTTCCCGCAGATACATATTCAAATTCAGAGTGACATGACAATGAAGGATCTATCATCACTTTAGTAACAAACTTGATTTTTCAAAAATTTGATGCTTTTATTTGACTCTCTCTTGTGGATGAGCAATCTTTTCTCTTGCTTGAGAGACACTCGATCCCTCTTTGCACTTTGTAAGATTAATCAGCTCCCGAAATGAGACAAAAAGTACTTTCTACAAGAATAACAATAAATAGATTAACCTTATTTTCACTCTTGAAGCTGATGTCAATTTGATCTGATTTGTTCATTTTATTATGAACATTGTGATCTCCAGGATAATGAAGAGAGCAAATCATAAAAAGTTTTCTGATTCATGGCGATCTGGGTACGAATCCAACTGTTTGCCTCCAATATAGAGATCAGCCACTTTTCTAGAGCACAAGACTCTGCAGGTCAAATAAGGGTCATAATAATAGCACTGAGTGGTGTATTTCTGTGACTTTTGTCTACAGCTGCGATTGTAGAACTTTCACCTGCCCTTGTAAGTCCCCACGCCTGTATTCCATATAATTTTGAGAATATCTTTGATGTACCCACAAATGCATCCGTTGAGCTGTCACATAGAAGTCACCATTTTCTTTTCGCTTTTCTGAAATCTACGCTTAAGGCCTCTGAGACTTGTCAAGCAGGCAATATCTCCCAGGGGCGCTAGACTTTGGGTGCTAGACAACAGTGTCACGACTCTTGGTGATACTTAATGGGTATCTGAGTTTGGGTGACTGAGACTTGCTATCCAGGGCACTGATGTCTGTCTGTGCAAAGGGGTTGCCAAGAGCTCCAAAGAGTACAAGCCCATGGTGGCTGAGTCTCTTTCTCTGAACTTCGTACTACAAGATTCCAAAGCAGACTTCCTGATGCTTCCAACCTCTTCTAGACACTCAAGTGACTCAGTTCTTTCTGTTGTCACTCCTGGAGGGTCCAGAAATGAGTCCTTGGGGAGTGGGCCAGACACCTACCCATGTGGGCTTTAATCACCCCTCCTCCCCGCTGGGGAGACACTGCTCTCACCCACGCCCTCTCTTTCTCCATGGTCACTTCTCTGCCAGGAAGCTCTTCAGATCCTCGTGCGAATTTCCTCCTGGAGCCCCGCTTCCCCTGCCTGGCTCTTTATCAAAACATTTTTAAAGAGTCAAATTCACACAGATATCTGCTCCTTTGCAGTAACTTCCTATTAACCACTCTAAAACTATCAGCATTATCATTATTTATCCCCCCCATTAAAAAAATTAAGTTTTTTACTACCCCTGAAATTGCAGCCTAGGGAGTTCAGTGGTTAGTGTATGACTACACTTGGGGAACAAAAGGCTCCTTTCCAATTAAAGTTAATAGTGGGATAACTTCAGACACACAAAGGGAGAAAAAGGCACTTATGAGTCATGGTGAGTTCAAAAGGAAAGCGTTAAGGTGGAATCACAGAGCATCATGGGAAGGGCTATTCAAGCCACCATGTCAAAAAGGCTGATTAACAGCCGTTCCCAGTCGGCCTGATCACCAGGGAGTCTTACTGATAAAATTATTTCCCCTCCAGAGAGAATCTCCCTGAACGGAATAAATGTTTCACTTCTGAATAGGATTCATGAAAAGGCAGGGGGATGGTGGCGGCAAGAATAAAGAGCTACATTCATGGAGGGATCAGCAAAGTGTAACCTGATCTTGTTTATCACTGCTCACCCCCTCAAGGAAGTAGAAATTTATACTTTGTTTTAAGTCATTCCAGTGCCAGCATCTCAAGTGACTTTTTGCAGATACGTAGTTAGTAAGGCTAACGTATAAGGGAAGGCCATTCCAGGTTATTTAAAATATTATTTCACTGTCTGACAACTTTCGAGTTACTATTTTTAATAACATGTTAACAAATCCCGTTGTGCATGAAGGTTTAAACAGCTGAATTTTTGTAGTAATTTAACAATATTTTGAAATTCTTTAAAAAAAATTTTTTTTTCATTTATTTATTTTTGAGAGAGAGCACAAGTGGGGAGGGTCAGAGAGAGAAAGAGACAGAATCTGAAGTAGGCTCCAGGCTCCGAGCTGTCAGCACAGAGCTCGACGTGGGGCTCGAACTCACAGACTGTGAGATCATGACCTGAGCTGAAGTCAGATGTTTAACCCACTGAGCCACCCAGGCACCCCAACAGTATTTCAAAATTCTTACTGGGAACGTTTCTTCTTCCTTGGATCCGCTTGTTTTAATACGTGCATATTGCCTGATTTCTTTTAAACAAGGTTTCATTTTAAGTCTCTGTAAGAAACAAGCAAAGAGCACGCAGCATACATAGGAAATGAGACAAACCACCAGGAAAAACTGTACAGTGAGGAAAAAGGGCATTTGTGTGCCACATAGGAACACTTTATTTAAAGGGCCAATATGTCGTTCCTGAGTACTATAAATATGTCATCACTCTAGTGAAATGATAATCAAGTATTTGTGACCACATATTTGTTACCATGGCAACAAACCATGACATCATAAGCTCAAGTGACTGACATAATTGTAGGCGGCAGCTGGACAATGAGGGAAGGCATCTCATACATATCTATTTCTGCCTGCCACAGCTGAAATAACATTTTATAAAATGAACTGCAATAAAACCATGTAGAAGAAAATATGTTGATGGTCAACGTCTGCAGGTACAGCAAAGGACCTCCTCAAATCTTTACCGAATATGGGATTCTTTTACGGTGAAGCACCATCTTACATAAGCACAGTTTTTGCCAAGGGAGTCCAATTAAAAACTTGCCAATGATCTTGTGGGACACCTACACTTGGGGCCTTCCAGAGAAAGAACTGGGAAATTTGAGCAGGAGAAATCAGCTGTAAGAGAAAACGGATGCTGTGGCTCTCAGCCGGTGGAGCGAGGATAGCGATGGCACAGGGGGAGGGCCAGAGTGGCCCCATCCTGCTGTGAGCAGTAGGTACAGTAAGGCAGTAGAACCTGGTCTAACAGAGAGTATGTAGTAGGAGGACAGCTGAATAGAACAAGAGGGTGGGGTGGATGTGGATATAGAGCTCAGCTGGACTTCAGCAACTTTTGGTGTCCAAGAGTTCATTTTGAACACTGGTATTTGAATTTTCTAGATTGTTCTCTTCTTCCTAGTGCAAATTCTTTCTGCTTCTCCTCAAAATCTTTACCAGTTTTTTCTCTGAGCTTCAGAGAGAGAGTGTCACCTGGGCTCAGAAATAAATGTGCTCGAAACTCCAGATTGCTTGTGGGGTTTGCTCTCTGCAAATTATTGGAGGGAAGTACTCAGACAGCAAGGTTGGCCGTGATCAGTGGGAATATGCCCTGCCTGCTCCTGCCAGTACACCCACTCTCCATGGAAACGCAGGCTGGCCACTAGTGTTTCCCACAATGCTTAGCGGTGCTAACACTGCATGGCAGAGTGATGTGGTGGGGAGGAAGATGGCCCCACCTATGCTCAGGAACTCACAAAATCTTTCAAGAAAACTGACTGATATCCAGCTTACCAAAGTGTTCAAAATACACTAAAACCTTGGATTATAAGTAACCTTTTCTGCAAGTGTTCCACAAGACGAACAAACATTTCTAATAAATTTTAACTTGATAAATAAGCAATGTCTTGCAATAAGAGTAGTATGTGAAGCCTAATGTCACATGATCACATCTGAGCCCATTGTTCTGGAAATTCACTTTGGTATATGAGTGCTTCAGATTACAAGCCTGTTCCTAGAATGAATTATGCTCGCAAACCAAAGTTTTACTGTAGTACAAAGTAGGGGCAGATATTATGCCAGCTCATGCTATCCTTCTCTCCTCTACCTGTGTCTCTGGCACCATACACAGACCTCTTTACATGTATTCTAGGATAAAAAAAAAAAAACACCCATCATACACATTGACTATATGAAGGGCCCCAGGCCATAGGGAGAGAGGACAGTGGGGTGGGGATTGGCCTGGACCCATAAACTCAATCTCTGTTTAAGCATAGCTGTCCCCATGATGGCTTCAGCGTTTCAGGCTTCACCATCAAAGCAACTGATTCTTTCCCTAGATCCAAATCCTCATGTGAAATTTGCTATTAGATCTCTCTAATTCTATCCCCAGTCTACATCCAAAGTTACTGTTGTTCATTCCTGGAAAGCACGACATTTTCTTTCTTGGTCCTTTCTTGGCCACCTGGACTGTGAATCCACCACTGCCCCTCACGCTACCTGCGCATATTGTGTTCAATAGCTTTCTTCTATTTGGAACGCAGAATAACCCTCTTACCTACACCAAACCCAATGCCCTCACAGATTTCTTCATTTTCCCTCCGAGCTCCCAGCTAAGGGTTGCTCAGCTCACTTCTTCATTTTTAAAAACCGCATACCTCAACTTTCGTGTGAAGAGTGTATGTTGTGCTTTTAACAAGAGACTAACGTATCTCCCCCCCCCCCCCCCGCCCAGGGGGAGGCATACATTCCAGGTCCCAACCCACATTATACATTTTAAAGTCAATGTGACGGTGCCATGACTCTTCTACCCTCTGTCAGGTACCTTCAAACGGGTGTTATGTTTGGCATTTTTTGCCCTATTCCCAAGTTCTTCCTCGACTAACAATTTTTTGTTATTGATTTCATAGATTTGCTTAAAGTCACAGAATCTCTTGAGAATTACGAATCATCTCCTCTGAAAAATGTACATATTCTCATATTCATATTCATATTGCATTTGGTTTTACAAACCCTTGAAGTCCTTACTTGGGCTATAGCTTAATCATCCCTGAACTGGATCCTTTTCGGGATTTGGAGTTTAAATTAGCCTTCTCTACTGCTTGCCTATAGAAATCACTGCTGACCTAAAAACAGTGGTGAGTGCTGGCATAGACTTTCCTTTCCGTTCATTAAGTAAACTAAGTACCAGGAGGCCAAATATCTGTGACAAGAA
Source organism: Panthera uncia (assembly GCF_023721935.1). Taxonomy (NCBI): domain Eukaryota; kingdom Metazoa; phylum Chordata; class Mammalia; order Carnivora; family Felidae; genus Panthera; species Panthera uncia. The sequence goes on from NC_064816.1 coordinate 67,996,459, forward strand.
AGAAAAATGATTAAGTTGATACATGGGGTTATCTTGATTCTACTGTAGCAGTTATTAACTTATTTTGCATAACAGAGCTTGCCTTGGATAAAGGTTCAGTGAGAATGAGTGAATAAAAATGTGCCTACATGTCCATAAGTTTACATTTCAAACACATGGCCAAAATGCAAGGTTCAAATAGCATTCTCCTATGCTGACAACTTAGCAAGGTCTTAGGCTCGGTCCAAACATCAGGGTAACTGTGAATCGTGATTTATGAATTTGCTAGCTCCGCCTCGCTGGGATACTTGGGTATCTTTTTTCATTTGGGATTGGGAGTCAACTAAGCATTCCTGTCGCAGAACCGGTGAACACGTGTATTCCATGGAGTCAAATCCTGGTAGGCGCTGGCTCTCCTACTATGAACCCCACCGGGCTCGGTTTGTGACTTCTGGCCCAGGCAGTATAAAGAGTATGCAACCAGAATGGTGGAGGTAAAGTGCAATTGAGTATTCCTCCTTGGTTGGGAGCAAAGTCTAAAAATTGATTTAGTGTCTCTATCCCAGATAACAATTCAAAATGAATCCTTTAACCCTAAGTAATGGCTTTTATCTATTAGTTTGGGGAAGATGCCTCCTCCTGTGTACCTTTGAAATTTCTTTAGAAATGCGTCTATGATAGGAAATGCCTACAGGCTTTTCTCAGGGCCCCAGTAGATTCAGACGTCAATGGCCCACCCATGGAAGCCATCTTCAGAGGCCTCAGTTGAGGGCTGGCTTCTAGCTTGAGACTTTGGGGTGAAAATTTCAGGAGTTTCTCACTGTTTTCCCTGCTTCCTGTGTCTGATAGGCTGGATCTCCTGGAAGTTCAGCGTGTTGAGTGGATTCTTACAACATTGTCCAACACTCATCTTACAGCTGAGAAAACAGAGGTTCGGTGGAGTGAAATGGTTTGTCTAAAATTACTTAGTTCTGACCGATTCTTCTCACTTCTGTTCTTCTCTGGCTGTGTTCATCACTCCCCCCAGCCCCCAACCAGCGCACACAAAACAGATCAAAACCTGTTTTCCTTTTAATACTTTTTTTCCTCCCCTAGCGTGAATAGAGTACTTGAAAAAAAAAAAAAAAAAAAAAAAGAAGTTACTCCATGTGTGCATAGCAAAGATATTCTCCGGTAATCTCAATTTATAGTTTATCTTTGACATTTTTTTTTTTTTGTTATTTTTCTGTGTGTGCAAGTGTGAGAATAAACGGAATGGTCACTTCAAGGGGCCAAGTTAAGAATATTTCAAAGACAATCAAATAAAAAACAAAAAATCTAGTTTTTCATCCATCCACATTATTAAAAAAAATCCATATGCAGAGTCTTGTGAATAATTACATCGTGTCTTTGAGGTTAACTAAGTGTTAGATGACCAAAGTCACCAAAAAAATGCTTTCACAGGCTGCCAAAGTCAGCAGGGCACCAGCGGGCATGTGTGGCTCTCTCCTTTGGAAAATATGTTTCAGACAGTGATGAAAACGTAAACCACATAAACCATTCGGTTTCTAAGAGAACAAGTTTTGGGAAACCATGTTTTGGAATAAAGCCTCAATTTTCCATTTCACAACAAAGCTCTCCAAAGAAACGTTTTAAAACGTTTTAAAATTATAAGGGATACTGAGGCTAGCATGTATAAAGAAGGCTCAAAAAAAGAAAATACAAGCCTTGTTTAATCACGAAAGACTCAATTGCCCAACCAGCAGAACTGGTGTTATAAAGTCCCTCTCTCCTGCTTCACAAAACCCTAACAGCCAGCCATAACTTTCAGTTCAGAGCTCCACGAAATTTCACTCCTAGAGATTAAACTCCAGAATTTTATTAAAAGTGAAATTCTCATGAAAGAGAAAACACTAGGCTGTCTACTAATAGTAACTGTTTTTTTTTTTTGTTTTTTTTTGTTTTTTTTTTTAATTTTTTTTTTCAACGTTTTTTTTTTATTTTTATTTTTGGGACAGAGAGAGACAGAGCATGAACGGGGGAGGGGCAGAGAGAGAGGGAGACACAGAATCGGAAACAGGCTCCAGGCTCCGAGCCATCAGCCCAGAGCCTGACGCGGGGCTCGAACTCACGGACCGTGAGATCGTGACCTGGCTGAAGTCGGACGCTTAACCGACTGCGCCACCCAGGCGCCCCTAATAGTAACTGTTTTTAAGCATTGGTGTCGCTAAGCAATTAGCGTGGGAGCATGTGGACACTTACAAGAGTCAAAGGGAAAAGTTACAGAACAGAGACTTTTGGAGACATGGAAATATTGTGGCCATTTTAGGGAGTCACATAAAGATGATGAAGCCAGGACATCCCTGCCCTTACTACTGCAAGGACAAGGTAGCCAACAGGGTGGGGATTGGAACTCTCTGAGGTCCCCACTGAGCAGCCCTGGGCAAATAACTAGCCTCTCCGAGCCTCAGTTTCCTACTATATAAAGTGAAATTATACCTGTCTTCTACCTAAGAGCATGATTAGGACTCACAAATGTGATAACAAATGGAAGCATGATTAATCAGTTACTAAGTGCTATTCAGTCATAAGGATAAGCTTCCACATGATTTTGTTCTTTTCACTTTGTAATTAGAATTTATTTTTTTGAAAGATTAAAAAGGACAGAACAAACTGTAAATGGTTTGGACGTATTATTCTATTGCAGCAATGAATTGAAATGCTTTTCTCTTTTGTTATATTAAATAGACATTGAATCATTAAAAATGATTGAAAAATCAATGTCTATCCAGTTTTAATATATAAAAGCAATGTAGGGGAAAATCTGAAGGTTCACCCAGAAACGTGAAAATGTGCGATATGAAAGAAGAGGTCATTACTTTAAAATTATTACAACTAAGCGTCGTTACAATGCTCTGCATGTGTGTTCCCATTAACTTGATTACCATCAAATTTGAAAACAAACCACTCAGGCATACAACATATCCATTTCACAGCACTTGTGCAACCTTGGCGCACGTTTTTTCCTGTAAAGGTGAAAAATACAGAGAAAGACCTAACTCTGAATGCAGAGCACCTCCCCCGCTCATTAGAGGACACACACTCAGCCATCACTTGGACAGACTGGTAACATCCTCAAATCCTCTGGCGGATGTTCTGGTAAATAGTAGAAGTGTAATTAGCAGGGTCAAAAGGCAAATTTTGTCATGCTCCATGTCCAGACCAACACTTCTCTAGGCAGAAAACAACTAATAGAGAGGACTTTAGGGACACGTGTGTGAATGACAGAGCTAGAACCTGGTTATTTAGCATCGTGTATACCCAGAGCAAATCCAGGGGGACTGTGAACGGCAGCACCTGATTCTGTCTCAAGCCCATGCTTCTCCCCCTCCTCCTGTCATATGTGTAACGAAACTGCTCTGATTTCCCAGGGGTGAATGTTTATCTTGAATCTGAGTAATTTGCAAACGGAGAGTCTGCCTGAGCATTTTCAAATTGACCTCGAGGATTCCCAGGAAATTTTGTGTTGAGTCACAAGTTTCCCTTAGGTCAAGAACTCATTCTCAAGGTCAAGAACATTTGCAGTCTGGCATACTTGATCAATTTTTCCAACTTTCCTGTGGTTGATTAAGGTCTGATTTAGTCAGTTCTTGGTTTTCCCTGGTTAGTGTCCCAAGTCAATTGCAGGCAGCATTCAGTATAATTACACCCTTCCATTAAATAATTCTTTTTTGTTTCCTGAGACTTTTTATAAGTGAGCTGTGTGTTGACATTTAAAATTTGAGTTGGGGAAGAGTGGATATTTGCAGCTGCCCCTGCTTTGGTGTGGATTTCTTTTATAAAATGTTTAAGAAAAGGCATAGCCATCACCAGGGTGCGTGTCCTGAAAACACATAGAAAACTATGTCTGAGCCGGAGGAATTTTAGGGTTTATTTGGTCCAAATTCTCAGATGGGAAATGGGACTCAGACAAGTGTTTGGCCCAAGAATTTGATGCCGTGGGGCAGATAAAGGCCAAGAACTAGATTCCCAGTTGTTGGTCCTATCATTCCACTGTATCACTCCTAACAGAAGAGGGGACGAGATTATGAAGGATTCATCTATTGCTTCATATTGACTCTGAAATATTAAGTTGTTTCTCTGTGTAGTAGCTGCCGTTGACCCCTCACCCGTATTTCTTAGCAATCACGGTTTATAGGACTGCTGAGCTGTTACTTCCCCCTGGAAGCTTCTATGACTCTGGGCCTGAGGGCTTCTAGGAGATGCTCTCAAGAGTAGCCCTTAGCCAATGATGGTCTGATAAGTTGTCCTTTAAAATGGGAAAATTCTGAGGGTAGTTCTAAATCATCTCCCCGATGGCCGCAGCGGGATGGAGTCCCAGTGACCTGCTCATTAACGCACACTCTGGGCTGCCTTCTCTGCTGTCTCACTTCCACACTCCCCGTGGCAGGTAGAATAATGGCCCCCAAGCATGTCTGCATCCTAATTCCTGGAACCTGTGAGTACATTACCCTACAGGGCAGAGGGGACTTTGTAGATGAGATTAAGGTTTTGGGACTTGACACAGGGAGATCATGCCAGATTATCTAGGTGGGCTCGATGTACTGGCATGAGTCTTTGAAAGTTGAGAACTTTTCCCAGCTGTGGTGAGAAAGAAAGATGAGAGGGTGTGGGGGGTCAGAGAGATGCAACACTGCTGGCTTTGAAGGTAGGGGCCACCATCTCCAAGTGGAAGAAGGGGACCAGGAGCCAAGGAACACAGGTGGTCTCTAGAAGCTGCAAAAGGCAAGGGCTGCTGACACCTTAATTTTAGCCTAGTAAGATCCGTGTCAGACTTCTGACCTACAGAACTATGAAATAATTAATTTGTGTTATTTTAAGCCACTACATATGTGATAATTTACTAGGACAGCAATGGAAAGCTAATTCATTCCTTTACTCACTCCAGAATTTTTTTTTTAAAAATGTTAATGTTTATTTATCTTTTAATTAATTAATTAATTACTTTATTTAGAGGGAGCAAGCTGGGGAGGGGATAGAGAGATGGAGAGAGAGATCCCAAGCAGGCTCCACACTGTCAGCACAGAGCCTGATGTGGGGCTTGAACCCATGAACCGTGAGATCATGACCTGAGCAGAAAACAAGAGTCTGTCGCTTAGCCAACTAGGCCACCCAGACACCCGTCTACTCATTCCAGAATTACCTCTGAAATAAACCCCTTGCATTTAAACCCTTGTCTCAAGGTCTGTTTCTTGGGGCAATCCACTTTACAAGGTGCTATATGAAGCCCTCTATTTCTACCTATTCCTTATATATCTTAGCTCTTCAGTCAGGAATCAGACTTTTGTGTTTCTTAATGTGCCTCTTATGATTTAGTATAATGTTTAGCAATAACCAAATGTTATATAAATATGTGTTCATTCAATTGAAGGAATAAAAACACCCATTAATGAAGTTCAGCAACTATATATGCAGTCATGTGATGGAGTAGAAGTGGATGCTTAGGGCAATTCTATCTTAAACACCCTAGTGGTGGCAGTTGCATTTCTGTTCTGCTTCATGGCAATATTCAGAGTTTCTAGTACTAAGTCATAAACTTGTAGTAGTAAGTCTAGTACTATGTACCAATCAAAGAGGCAACTTGCTCTGCATCAGACAGCAAGGACTATTGAAATTAGCTTAAACGTATACCTTGTACATTATGTTTGAATTCATGACTTTGTTTGAAATAATAAGCACTCAGTAATTTTTCTTTTAGTGGAAACACCCTAGTAAACGGTCTTGATTTTATTTGAAACCACAACTCCTGCAACTTTTAGAAGTTTGCCAGGCAGATCCCAGCTGTGCTGTAGACCCTGTGTTAGGCATTACAAGTGTTCACCAATGCTTCATTCTCCTCTTCTGAGCTCATACAAGGCTGCATTTCCCAATTCCTGTGGTCGGACAGGGCTATGAGATTAGTTCCGAGTCAATGTGCCCCTCTGGGCTGAAGCACTTAATTGTCAGTGTGATACCTTCTCCTCACTTTCTTTTTTAAATAATAATCAAGGAGGCTGTGTGTTGCAGATGTTGTAGCTTCCAGGATATGGAACTGCTTTCAGTCTGGACAAGGTATGGAGGATGGTTCCTCTGGAGATTGGGCTGGGTTTACAATGGGCTTTGCACCAAGAAGAAATAAGTTATTTGTGTGCTGAACCACTGAGATTTTGAAGTTGATCCTCAGCATAACCTAGCTTAGATAGTTAACCCCCTACTAGGGTTACAATAATTATGGGTAATGTCTCTCCGAAAGATCAGGGAAGGAAAGGTAGTCTGTGTGAATGGTGCCCCCATGCATGTGACCTTGGATGTGTATAAATTAGTAAGGATCACTCAAGTTGGATAAGTAAAATCTGGGTGAAGAAATGTATATACATTTTATGAGCTACCACATATTTCACAAGAACAAAGATGGTGTAAGCCTACCTAATGTGTACAGTATCAAAATCAGATTACTACTGAGCCACACAGACTTTGCTAAGCTACCAACAGAATGTCACCGTCAAGAGACCAGGACCTCCAACAGTGAAACCGTTGACATAGTTCACTTTTTCACACAATGCATGTGATGCCCATGTATATAGGTAAGGAATAGTAACTCAGTGCATGTGTCAGACTGAACGAGAACATGCAGTTAATTGGAAACTGGAGTTTTTAGATAAGTTTACCGTATCAGCTGTTCTTTTGATCAATTCCACTCAGTTTCAGGGTGACTCTCTTCTGAGTGAAACCATGATGGGTCACTCATATGGTATACTCAGCGGAAGCCAAGTCAGTCTTTGCGGAGCATTCATTTTGGGTTCCAAATTATGTGTTTGCTCTGAGAGGCCCTGAGGCAATGAACTTGCAACGCACTTAAGCACCTGGATCAGGGTTTCTCAACTTGGCGCTGTTGACATTTGGGGCCAGATAATTCTTTGTTGCAGAGGAACGTCCTGTGAACTGTAGGATGTTTAGCAGCATCTCTGGTCTCTACCCACTAGATGCCAGTAGCTCCCTTAGTTGTGACAGTCAAAAAGTCTCTAGATATTGCCACATGTCTCCCAAGGAAGCAAAGTCACCCCTGGTGAGAATCACAGGCTTAGGGAGATAACCCTTGGGGGTAAAGAATTACTTGATTCCAGTGCATAGTACGTCCTAAACAAGATACGCATTGAAATTAAATTCAAATCTGATGGTACAATAACTGTAATGAAGTGACAGGACAGGTAACTGGAGTGCTTCACGGAGGGGAGAGGGAAGAGCCTCTGCTCTACAGCAGAAAGTACTTCCAGGGTTTCAGTTAGTGTTTGTAAAGCTAGTATTGCTAAAATATTTTATGGCATCAACTCATGCTTCCATAAACATACACTGATGTCATTTTCATCTCTGCCGGTAAATTGGGGGTACAGTATTGGTGGTTCCTTGTTTCTCCTTTGGTTATGTATTTCAGTTTCCTTAATTCTCATGTTCTTCCTAATCTTTCACTCCCTTCTTCCTCTTCTTTTCTCCTGATCCTTTGCCTTTCTCTTGTACCTCCGACTTTTTCCTCCCACTCATTAGAACGGCACTGCGATGGCAGTGGTGGCAACAGGGGATGTTTGTTGGGTATTCATCCGTCATTCACATCCTCTTCCCCATTCCTAATGGCACCCAGATTTTCCTTTGGCAGTTTAGCAGCCATAATTTTGGGTAGGATCTACTCCAGTGGTCATCTCCCTGTGTGAGCTTGGACCAGCCCTAGCCAGACGAATTTCATTGCAATAGCTCCACTTATCAGTTCAGTGACTGGTGTATAGCCCATAATAAGCCAAATAACGATCAACTTTCTCCTGGTCAAAGTGACTGGTTCAGAAGTAGGCAAGTGAATGGAATAGAACGAATAAAATGAAAGCCAGAAATTTTGACTGTTGGTCGGAAGACAAGGTCTATCTTCTGGAAAATGTGGTATGAGGTGTTATAATTGCTATAGTTCTCTATGCTAACATGCAGGGACCCATGGATGGAATTCACACATGGAATTAGGGAAGATCAGAGAGAATGAGAGAGAAATGGGGTGTTCTGCCTTCCTCCCTCTCCCTCAACTCTATTGACCAGTTGACTGAAGAAGAAAAATCACAGCCCTGGTTTATGGATGAGTCTGGACAGTATGCTGATATCAACTGGAAGAAGGATGGATGGCTACATCATATGCCAAACAGGAGTGTCTATAGACATTGGGGAAGGGAAATACTCTCAGATGGCAGAAGTCTGAACAATACATCCTGTCGTTTACTTTTTCTAGAAGACGAGATTGCCAGAGGGGATATTTATCTACACTGCTTTTGGTTGACTTGTAATCCATGCTGGCTTGTCTCAAGGGTCAAGATCTTGGAGATAAAAAGAGTGAACGATGGTGAGGAGAAAGTGTTTTGAAGAGACATGTGGATGGACATGTTGGAATAGGCACAGTGCATGAGGAAATTTGTGTTCCATGTGAATGATTCAACAGAAAGCAAGCGCTGCAGAGGAGGCTCTCTGGAATCACATAAACAATATGCCCCAGGATTAGGATTGTCCTGTACTATTGTCACATGGCCACTCTGCAGTGGTGGTGCCCAGATAAACCTTGACTGGGAAAACCCTTGTTATTGGCCCCTTCATAACCTCTATGTCTGTATTGCAGCTTCAAGGCTACGACAGCTCTCTCCTGACGCCAGCACTAAGAATCTTCCCACTAGAGAAAACTACCATTGTTTGAGTACCTACGAGCTATTATTTACTTAATCCTCCCATCATTTCTATAAGGCAAATGCTTTTACAGTTTTTAGATAAGGAAAGCCAAAATTTGAGAGGTAGGTTACTCACAACCACAAGGCTGGTGAGCAGAAGAACCAGCACCTTAATCCAGATCTGTCTGGCTCCATGGCCTGTATTCCTTTCATGGTACCTGTGATGTCTCAGCTGCATGGGATAAGTGACTCTCAGGAAAGAGTTTGGGTCCACTCAGAGGCTTCTGTACCCCCTCAGGGAGAGCCCCTTTGGAGCTGATCTGTGCTACAACTCTGAGGTGTTCATTCCAGTAAAACTGGATGGTGGGCACTTCTCTCCACTCTGCTGCTGTAAGGTAGCCCAAGTCTTCATCACCTCTTGCCTCGGTTATTGTAATGCCTCCTCCCTGCCTTTATCCTTCCGCCTGTATATTTATTCCCAACGAGGCATCAGCACGATTCTGTTAAAAGTCAAAAGAGGTCACTCCTTCACTCAAAACCTTGTGGAGTAAAACTGTCATATTGTAAGAGCTACAAAACCTTGACGATCTTGCTTCATGCTTCCCTTTCCCCCTCTCTGACCTTCATTTCCCTGAGTTCACGCTGGTCCAGCCACAACAACCTACTTACTTTTCTTTCAACTCAACGTATGCCTAGAAGTATTTTCCCAGATATCCTTTGGTTTACTCCCTCACTTCCATGTGTTCAAATATCACCCTCCAAGTGAGCTCCCTTCATTGCTCTGATGAGTGTTACATTGCCCCTTCCCAGAAGTGTACTCCCTTTACCTCTTCTGTATCTTACTTTTCCCTGTAGCACTTATCACCTACCACCATATGATGTTATTCATTTACATTCTTTTGTTTGCTCACTAGTTCCCTGCACCTGCCACCGCTGAACCACAAGTTTCATGAAAGTAGGATGTTAAAAAACTAATAGAATTTATATTTTAGAGTAGATTTAGGTTTATAAAAATATTATACAGAAAATACAGAATTCCCATATTTTCCATCACCCCTTCCTCTTTCTCTCCATCTTTCTCTCTCTACCTCCTCTCTAATCCAACTCCTGGAAACCACTGATCTTTTTACTGTCTATAATATTGCCTTTTATAGAATGTCATATTGTTGGAATCATATGATATGTAGCTTTTTTCAGATTAGCTTCTTTCACTTAGCAATATGCATTTCAGTTTTCTCTATGTCTATTCATGGCTTGTTCATTTTTTATTGCTGAATAATATTCCGTTGTATGGATGTATTATGGTTTGTTATTCATTTACTGAAGGACATTTTGGTTACTTCCAAGTCTTGCCATTATGCATAAGGCTGTTATAACATTCATGTACCGTTTTTGTGTGGGCATATGCTTCAACTCATTTGGGTAAATACCAAGTGGGGCAATTGTTGGATCAGGTGGTAAGAATATGTTTGGTTTTATAAGAAACACAAACTGGATTCCAAAGTGGCTGTACAATTTGACATCCCTACCAGCAATGAATGGGAGTTCCTGTTGCTCTACATCCTCATCAGCATTTGGTGTTGTCAGTATTTTGGATTTTGTACATTGTCATATGTATGTACAAGGTATGTAGGGGTATCTTATTGTGGTTCTGCTTTGCATTTCCTCAATGATATATGATGTGGAGTATCTTTTCATGTGCTTATTTGCCACCTGTATATCTTCTTTGGTGTGGTGCTTGTTCAGATATCTTGCCCATTTTTTTTTTAGTTGGGTTATTTGTTTCCTTGTTATTGAGTTTTAAGACTTTGTATATTTTGGACAACAGTCTTCTAACAGGTGTGTTTTTGCAAAATTTTCTGCCAATCTGTGGCTTGTTTTCTCATTCTCTGAACAATGTCTTTCACAGAGCAGGAGTTTTCAATTGTAATGAAGTCCAACCTTATTCAATTTTTTTCTTTCAGGAATTGTGCTTTTGGCATGAGAGTAGGGTGTTTCACCTGATTTTTTCATTGCTTTATCCTTAGCTCATAAACTTTTATTGGCACATAGTAAGGACCCAATAAATATTTGTTGAATGACTGAATGTTGTCACCTTAGGGAATTATATGCTTTCTTTTTTTTCCAAGGAAAATATTCATTTACCACGTTACCCTTAAGAAGCAACTCCAGCCCAAAGCCCATCTAGTCTACCAAAGGATCCATAATGTGGATGTGAACATTACCTACTGCATGATGGAATAGCAGCAGTTTAGAGTACATACTTTTTTTTTTTTTTAGGATGATAAGGTTTTGGGTCTTCCTTTGTCCAAGCACCTTTGGTTAATGTGGGTTTTCACTCTCAGGTTAGAATAAAAATGAAATAGGGCTCCTGGGTGGCTCAGGCGGTTAAGCGTTTGACTTCAGCTCAGGTCATGATCTCATGGCTTGTGGGTTTGAGCCCTGCATCAGGCTCTGTGCTGACGGCTCAGAGGCTGGAGCCTGCTTAGAATTCTGTTCTCCCTCTTCTCCCCTTCCCTACTCATGCTGTGTCTGTTTCTCTCTCTCTTTAAAAAAAAAATAAACACAAAAATTTTTTAATGAAATAATAAGACCAGAATTTATGACGACACATAATATACTAAGTACATAAAAGTAAACCTGGATTTGTCTTTATGAAAGAGTAAGCTGGTCTTGATTGTGGGTCAGACTGAGGATGCTTTTGATTCCCTTAAAGAAGTATGCTTGTGAAGGTGAATTGCTGAGTGACTCAAGAGAATGTGTCCCATCAAGAATTGATCCCCCATCTACTAAAAGCAAGACAGTGGCCTTTCTTTCCCCTTCCTTCCTTCCTCTTCCTTCCTTCCTCCTTTCCTTCCTTCTTTCCTTCTTTCCTTCCTTTCTTCCTTCCTTCTTTTCTTTCTTTCTTTCTTTCTCTTTCTCTCTTTCTTTACTTCCTGTTTTCCTTCTTTCCTTCTTTCTCTCTCTGTCTTTCTTTCTGTCTGGAGAAAAGAATCCAACAAACTTTGATTACATCATGTGGAGATAAATGGAAAAAAATCAATCCATAAAAATATGTAGGTGGGTGGAAGTCTATAGTACAGGTAGGAAGTGATAAGAATAAGAAAATGTTCCTAAATTTGTTACTCCTGACTAAGATGTGAAGGAAGAGAAATGCAGTATAATCTTTTAGAGAGGGAGAGAGAGACAGAGAGAGAGATGGAGATTATTAGAAGAAGCCTGATGAACTTTTGTCACTGTTATCCATCAGAGGATTTTGGAAACACTGGGTGCATTGCACTGCACTGGTGCTAGAGTTTTAAATTAGGATTTTCAGGATTTTTCTCAAGGGAATATTCCTTTGCCCTAAGTATGAAAAAGACTTTGGCTTTTCATCATGTCTCCATCTCATCAATGAACAGAAACATGGAGTCCTGGGACGTACTAGGATAAGACACTGAAAAGGTGATATCTTTCTATGAACAGTTTTGATTTTGTCATTGTGAAGAGACAAAGCTGAAGCTGAAAGCAGCCGAGGGCAGTCTGACCTGCACTAGCCCTCACCCTAGAATATGGGCTCCTTAGATGTTGGCTCTGGGTGCCTGCCTATGTGGGAGGTGGCTCCTGACAGGGGGGTGTCTGAGGAAGAACCTGCGTTTATGGCACCTCTGGAGGTGCATGGGTTGGGGCTCCTCACGAAAGAACTTGCAGATCAGCTGCAAGCTAGGTGACATCCTCCAGCTGCTGGGACCTTTGTGACCCTCCTTTGTTTCCCAGCCAAGGTCACCTTTTCCCAGGCAGCCCCTAGACAGGTTGTGTCTCAGGATTCCCATTGGGTTGGCCATGGTGTTATCAGATATGCATTGTGATCTGAAGCCCATTTGCCTAATCCTGCTTCCTCCTCCTTCCCTGGCACTGGGGAGAGATCTGCCCAGTTGTCTGAAGTCTTGTTTCCTAGTTCCGCTCTGTTCCTCTCTGATGGTATACCAGCCTCGTTTCCAGGAGACAATTGCACTCTTGATGTCTCCGGGTCTGCTTCCCAGAGGACCTTGCTGGCCCAGGGTCTTATTCGTTTCTAAACATTCTAAACAAACAAAAAAAACCACACCTGTCCACATAAATCAAGTTTATTGTAAAAAGTAGTCTCGAAGTATATGGTATAGAGGTAGACACTGTATAGAGGTATTCACATCTAACAAGCAGAGAATAAATACTCCTCTCCAATTGTTTCCAATCTCAATTCTACTCCTCATGGGAGTGGTAGATTTGGGGTACATCTCATTCCCCACTTACCTAGGCATATACACATACTGACAATTTTGTGTTACACAATTAAGTCCAGAATACAGGCATTGTTTTGCACCTGGATTATTTTTCTATTTAGTAATATGTCTTGGGGATTTTTCCATGCCAGGACAATAAATCTGCCTCCATCTTTTGGACAGCTGCATAATATTCTATTGTGTGGACATTCATGCATGTTTCTTTTTCTTTCCATCTTTCTATTTCCTTGTTTTTCATTCTTCCTTTTATTTCTCTTTATGAAAAAAAATATAGAAATTGAACATACTAACAAAAATTCAAACTATGTACAGGCCACACTTCTTTATTTTTTCTTAAGTGAGAGCAAGAACCGCGGAAGGCCAGAGGAAGAAGGAGAGAGAGAACCTCAAGCAGACCCCATGCCCAGTGCAGAGCTCGATTCGGGCTCGATCTCACCTGAGATCATGACCTGAACTGAAATCAAGAGTTGGATGTTCACCCGACTGAGCCACCCAGATCCCTCAAGAGACCACTCTTCTAACGTTTCTTGATTTTTCCTCTTTTAATGGTTTCCATGATGGCTTTTGGTGCTAGACTTCTATTTCTTTTTTTAAGTTTATATTAAAATAATAGTTATCATAACTAAAATAGGAAACAGCAATAAAGACTTATAATGAGTAACATCATTTCTGAAGTGGCCCACAGAATGGAATGAAAGCATAGACATGTGCTCAGTTCACCACCTTGAACACAAAATCTGATGATGTGGGAAGACATTGTGGTTAATACCCAATGGACGGTATCAGTTCTAACCCTGTTCTGTCACATCGTGACTGTGCAGCCTTGGACTCTTGTGACACCTCATTTTCCTTATCTCTAAAATTAGAATACAACAGTATCTTTTGTATCTATTGTAGGCTTTCCATAAATTGGGAAGAATGGCCTGTATTGTATAATATGTCAGGATTTGGGCTGCATATGTAGCACATACTGACCATATGATGACCATATTATCCTGGACCTCTTCTCAGAGATCAGTAAAAATGGTACTGGTCAGAAGTTCCCTCCCAAAGTTACGTGAGGACTCAAGTAATGGAATATCAACATAAAAGTATCTAGCATATCATAGGCACGCCATAAATGTTAGTTTCTCTCTTTCAATCCTGTCAGGAATACATGATTGCCCTAGACTTGAGGATCTTATGTAGTCTTCCACAGTATCACTGAGAGTTCATAAACTTCTCAATTGCTTAAGGAATGTGTGTGGGGTGTACAATTATTGCATGATCCTAAAAACTTCAGTCCTTTTTTTTAAGTTTATTTTTGTTTACTTTGAGAGAGAGAGAGAGAGAGAGAGAGCGCAAGTGGGGGGAGGGGCAGAGAGAGAGGGAGACTGAATCTCGAGCAGGCTCTGTGCTATTCGCACAGAGCCCGATGCAGGGCTCAAACTCAGGAACGATTAAATCATGAGTTGAACTGAAATCAAGAGTTGGACACTTAACTGACTGAGCCACCCAGGCGCCCCAAAACTTTAGTCTTTTATAAAGAAGAAAAACATTTCTGATTCTTTTTTTTTAAAGTATATGAAATTTATTGTCAGATTGGTTTCCATACAACACCCAGTGCTCATCCCAACAGGTGCCCTCTTCAATAACCATCACCCACCCTCCCTTCCCTCCCACCCCCCATCAAACCTCATTTTGTTCTCAGTTTTTAAGAGTCTCTTAAAAACATTTCTGATTCTAACACTGAGAGAGAAATGCAGGTGGATACAAATTTTGTCTATTTCAAACTAATGTCTGATTATTCATAACATGTCAAAGCTCTGCACATTTTTATTGATTATTGGAAGGAGAAATATCATTTTATTTAATTTTCATAAACATTGTTCTACTGGTGATTAGCTCTTCCCAGTGTTAAAATAATAGTTGACTTTCTTCAAGTCATCTATATTTATTTATGATTTTGATGAATTTGAAAAAGCATTCTAAATATGAAGAAACATGGAGATTTAGTATAATGTTTGCTTATTACCAATCTTCCCCCATGTATTTATTGGGACTAATACTAAACTGAAAAAAATTTCCTATTATACTTGTGCAATAAAAGATCATCTGTTGCAGTTTCTAACATTTGTGACGCAGTGCAAGAAGATATTCTAAATTTCTAGTTAATGGTCCAAACTAAATAGGTCAGTTGATTCTGGGCACATTGCCCATTTTACGGAAGGATTATAACTAGAAGAAATGCCAGCAGTAATACCAGAAAACATTAACAGTTTTGTGTATTTAGAAAAGTAACTACGGTGTAGGAAGAAGAGTCTTGAAGACAAAGGTGTATCTGACGTAGGTCCTATTTGAATTATTTTTCTGTCTTTCATTTCTCTAGCTGACTGAATTTGGATGAGTCTTGGCATACCAGGTATCTTATGGCTGGGTTTCCTAGAAGTCAACGCTAAGTCGAGGATGCCAGTATGGCCAATTTATTAACAACGTGCTTCCAGGGAAACTAGTAAGGAAGTGGAAGTGAGGACAGGGAATAGGAGGGTGCCAAGCCAGGGTGTGCTTTTAGCCTCATTCTTAGTGTGCTTCCACAGAACAATTCCCTACATTGCATTCCTGAGAAAGTCCTGCCCTGAGTGTGAAGGGCGTTAGAATTTCCTCATCAGTCAGTCCCTGGATCCGTGAATGCCCAGACACTTCCAGCTACAGAGACAGCAGATCTGGTGCTTTGAAGACAGTTCCCTCCAGAATGTTACAGGTGTCAGCCATGGGCATCAAAGCCCGTGGCACCTAGGGGAGGGTACACAGAACTGGTACCAGGAACTAGGGAATCTGGACCAGAGACAGTGTCTACACTGAGCAAGATTCTTTATTTTTATTTTTATTTTTTTTAATATGAAATGTATTGTCAAATTGGTCTCCATACAACACCCAGTGCTCCTCCTAACAGGTGCCCTCCTCAATGCCCATCACCCACTTTCCCCTCCCTCCCACCCCCCATCAACCCTTAGTTTATTCTCAGTTTTTAAGAGTCTCTTATGGTTTGGCTCCCTCCCTCTCTAACTTTTATTTCCCTTCCCCTCCCCCATGCTCTTCTGTTAAGTTTCTCAGAATCCACATAAGAGTGAAAACATATGGTATCTGTCTTTCTCTGTAGGACTTATTTCACTTAGCCTAACACTTAAAATTCGAACTTGAATTCTAAGCCAATGTAGGCTAATCAATGGTAGTGGGGAAGAAAACTAGAGATGTTTCTGGTAATACATATATAGCAGGGAGAAAATTCTTGGAGATTTATTCAGATTCATTGTGAAAATTTTATCTCTTTACATTTATAAGTTCAGAACCCAATAGCATCTGAGAAAATGACACTTTATGAGAATTCTTTTAACAACTATAGCCTGGATTTACTTTTTCCAAAATGGTTTATCATGTAGCAACCCTGCCGCTTTTGTTGATGAAGGTAGATTCTAATTCACACTGTGGTTATTCGTGGAAAATCTAATAGGTGTCATGTGTGCTGCTGGGAAACTCTAAGACATATAAGCACGGTTCCATTTCAGCATTCAGTTTGACTTCTAAAATACTCAAGTCTGGGGAAACAAGATTCATTGTAACATGCTCTACTGTGGACAAAAAGGGAGTAGAGAGGGACTAGTAAAGAGGGGGAAAGGCCTTTCATAGGCTACTTGATGCATTCAGTGAAAACTCTGAATTATGACAACATGAGGTAAGTCTCCAATAAACACAAGTCCTATCAATCTGCTAATGTGCATCAGCCGTCATCTATGCAGAACACTGCTTCTCAAACTGATGCATGGAGAGCTTGCTAAAACATCAATTTTCCAGATCTCACACCCAGGGATTTTGATTCAGGATGTCTCAGGATGGCTAAAATGAACAACTGAGGAAACAACAGGTGTTGGCGAGGATGAGGAGAAAGGGGAACATTCTTACACTGTTGGTGGGAATGCAAACTGGTGCAGCCACTCCGGAAAAGAGTATGGAGGTTCCCCAAAAAATTAAAAATAGAACTACCCTGCGACCCAGCAATTGCACTACTAGGTATTTATCCAAAGGATACAAAAATGCTAATTTGAAGGGGCACATGCATTCCAATGTTTACTGCAGTGCTATCAGTAATAGCCATATTATGGAAAGAACCCAGATGTCCATCAACTGATGAATGGATAAAGACGATGTGATATATATATGTGCAATGGAATATCACTCAGCAATCAAAAAGAATGAAATCTTGCATTTGCAACAATGTGGATGGAACTGGAGTGTATTATGCTAAGTGAAATAAGTCAGTGATTGAAAGACAAATAACATATGATTTCACTCCTAGGGGGAATTTAAGAATCACAACAGATGAACATAGGGGAAGGGAAGAAAAAAATAACATAAAAGTAGAGAGGGAGGCAAACCATAAGAGACTCCTGAATACAGAGAACTAACTGAGGGTTGATGGAGGGGAAGTGGGTGGGGGATGGGCTAAATGAGTGATGGGCATTAAGGAGGGCACTTTTTGGGATAAGCACTGGGTGTTATATGGAAGTGATGAATCACTGGGTTCTCTTCTTGAAATCAATACTAAACTATGTTAACTGACTTGAATTTAAATTTAAAAAATCAAATAAAAAAATAAAGAAGGGTCTGACAATTTGCATTGTTAAGAAGTTCCTGGATGTTGCAGACACTCTTGGTCCTTGGGCCATATTTAAACTATATCATTAATGTAGAAGCTTTTGCATATGTTTGCCTAGTATTGCATTTGTTTTTAATGGAAAACTACAGGGGCACCTGGGTGGTTCAGTCGATTAAGCGTCGGACTTCAGCTAAGGTCATGATCTCCGGGTTGTGGGTTTGGCCCCACGTCGGGCTCTGTGCTGACAGCTCAGAGCCTGGAGCCTGCTTCAGATTCTGTGTCTCCCTCTCTCTCTGCCCCTCTCCCACTCATGCTCTGTCTCTCTGTCTCTCTCTCTCTCTCTCTCAAAAAATAAACAAACATTAAAAAGAAAAAGAAAACTACAGCAGGCACTGGCACATCAGAGTCATTTTTCTAGAGTTACCAAATTGATAGATTAGCTTTGTTTTTCCTTCTTTACTCTGAAGTCAATATTTTGATGCGACTAATAAGGCAAGAAAGTAACTTCACTGTGTCTTTGCACTTGTCAGAAAGATGTCCGCACATGCATATTTAATTGGGAACTAAGGGATCTTAGAAGCAAGACTTATATTGCTACTACCTTGCTGATCACTCTTGGTTAGTTAACAAAATAAAACATGCATTTTTGTTTCTTTTCTTTCAAAAACATAGGCTTTTTTTTTGTCCAAGTAAAGTAGAAAATCTAGTATTTTGGTATCACTTTTAAGGTGCCATTAGATCTATCTGGAACAGTCCAAATGTATTCTCAAACAATATCATTTTGTTTGTTAAGATCTTAAGCGAAATTGTTATTTGGCTAGAGATTCTCAACCCTAGTAGGAACCTTTTTCTTATTTCCACTCCCCATTTCATTCTCTTTTCTGGTCAACACTATCCCTGTAGGAGTCAAAGAACACCTAAGCTCCAGGGATACAATGAGACCACTGTCACAAGAAAATAGATTTTATAGAGCAGGGATAGAAGATTGCAAATAGAAGCAAACCAGGGAAAAGACAAGATTGTGGTGCTTCTTACACTGGAAGGGGTGTGGATGCCTTGTGCTCCTGGGGTTCAGCAAAACACAGTTTAAATATCTTTTAAATGATATCACTTAGGTGATGACTTTGTGCCCATGGATTTTGTACATATAAGAAGAAATGCAGGGACTGGGATAGAGTGGCAATACTCAGTTGCAAAATGATTAACAAGGAAATTTAGAATATGTTTATTGCCTATTTATTTTAGGTTACAGATGACATAAAAATGAAGCTAAGGGAACACTCTCATGGAAAACTTCCAGACATATGATAATAAACCTATTGACCCCCATATCCTACTTGAAAATCATGCTCTGGTGGATCTTTTGGATTATGTTCCCTCTTTGGATTGGTTCTCCATTTCTCCTCCCACAGACAGCTATAATGAGAAGGCTGGCCCCTCTCTCTTCTAAACAAGGCATATCTCCGCCTTGGCTCTTTCTTCCCCCTTGTTAGAAGGCCATTTGGGGGTGGGCTCAGAGGACATGGGAGCAGACAAGTTAGTGCAGCTCTGTTCCAGGTGTTAGGGAGAAATGTTTTCCCTGAAGTTTAACTTTTCAAACCTTTTACTGATAAACCTTGAGGGCTGCAATGAGACTACAAGCAAAGGGGCAATATCTGAGCAGATTGATTCAACTACTTTTATTTTCTTAACCATTTTACTGAGGTGTAATTGACATGTGAAAGGTTATACATATTTAATGTAACAACTTGATGAGTTGAGGGATAAGCATAAAAACAAAACAAAAACCATAAATCATCCACAGATATACCCATAACCTCCCAAAGTTTCCTCACACTCCCACCATTATTATTATTATTACTAATTTATCGGTATGTGTGTATTATGTGTGTGTGTGTGTGTGTGTGTGTGTTGTAAAAACATGTAACGTAAGATCTGCCCTCTTGGAAAACTGTAAGTGTACAATATAGTATTGTTGGCTATAGGCACTATAATATAGATCTTCAGAACTTACTTATGTTGCATGAAACTTTGTACTCTTTGACCATGACCTCCCCATTTTCTCCTCCCCACAGCTTCTGGTAAACATCATTCTACTCTCTGCTGCTATGAATTTCAGTATTTCAGATTTCACTCATAAGTGAGACCATACAGTAGTTGTATTTCTGTGTCTGGCTTATTTCACTTAGAATAATGCCCTCACATTCCCTCCATGTTGTAAATAGCAGAAGTTCTTCATTTTTGAACGCTGAATTATATAGACACTGAAGTTATTTCCATATCCTGGATATTATTTCCAACTACTTTAAGTTCAGGCAAAACAAGTCTTCAAATCTTACTCAGGAACCTACTTCCATCACAAAGTAGAAGAGTAGAGTGGGATTTCGGGCTAAGGATTAGTTTTATATTATAAAAAAGTGGGTCTGTGTGTGTAAGGTTAAGAGGTATGTTAGTGAGCTAAAGATACTGTTTAGACATCTAGGGTGATGGAATGAGCCAAAGGATCTTGGTGAAGCCCATGATGGCAAATAAGATACGTGGATCTATATATGAGTATAGTTTTCTGCCACAGAGGCATGGCACTACCCTGTAGTGTGAGAATAGATGCTCCTATTATGGAAGCATCATGGAAGCATTTTCCATTTCTCTACTATTTAAAATTCAAAACTTCTGGCATTAGCTTCGCTTGCTGGCATCAGCTAGGTTTCCAAAGTTTTCATTTTATACGAACTGAACTTTTATTCAGTATGGGTCAAGTGAGGAGTCAGTGAATGTTCTAAGACAAGGAAATTTGGTCAGGACTATACATCTAAGATAAGAGAGTCTTTGAAACCATGGGCATTGTTTCAACTTGAAACTACAATTATGAAAGTATATAATTGCAAAATCATAGCATCAGTCCCAACCTCAAAGAATATTCAATGGATGTTTGAATATTTTCTATGATGTCAACCCATATTAACAACATATCACCTAAAAACCTGGGCTCCTTGGAGATTTCCTGAGGTAATTATTACAACCGTTCTTGTTTTTTTTTTTTTTTTTTTTCAAAATCTTTTTTCCTTCTTACCTGGATTATTTAGAATTGCTTTTCGTAGTAACATTCCACTCCAAAGTATTAGGAACTACTTAAAGTCTCGACTCTCATACGATGGACTCATGATGTGAATATTTTCAGTCCCATTTTCCTAACGATGATGATCCCAATGACCTTTTCTTGATGTTCAAAAGGTGACAAGGCCACTTTCTGCCTACCTTGTCATAAACTTATTTCTAGATGCAGGTCAGCATTAGGTTTACAACTTTTGTTCCTTAAGTAATTGCCATTTTCAGGAGATGGCTTTTCACTTGAGTTTTTCCAGTAAACTTTGTTTTATAGTGGCTATAGTTTCTTTGGAGTTTTGTTTTGTTATCTGAACTGAAACTCAGGGAAGTCTAGAGAAGACAATGAGAGTCACTAAATAAATATTAATCCCAATATAAGCAATAACCTCTATATCTCTCACAGAGGAGGGAAGCTTACCAGATTTTCTTAAGGAATTTTATAATGGAGGATTTGAAGCATACAAGTAACGATTATATTGTCACCAAAGTTTTTGCAAGACTAAGTACGATGTGGACATCAGGGAACATGCCTATTTTAATTCATGAACTTTACACAAGAAGTAGAATTATATACTACCTAGGTCCAAATAAAGGCTGGCTTTATTTATTTTTTATTTATGTGTTTTTAAGTCAGCTTTGTGCCCAGCACAGTGCCCAACAGTGGGCATGAACTCAACCTTGAGATCAAGACCTGAGCTGAGATCAAGAATTGGACGCTTAGCCAGCTGAGCCACGCAGGTCCCTAAAAGCTGGTTTTAAATTGCAGCTGTGCACAGAAGTGGCAGTTTCAACTGGTCTGCCATAAACTGTTGGGAAATGGGTCAGCGCTTTCAAAATATTTACAGATGAAAAATGCAGAATGTTACTCTCAGCTTTGCAAAAAGTTATAGATCCAGTTGGAATCTTTGTACTAAAATAGTAATTTGAGAAAAAAAATTGCCTCCTTCTTTAGCCGAGTAGGCAGTGGGAATATCACTGCCTATTCCAGAATTATGTAATTTATTACACTTTTAGGAATCAAGTGATTTTTTTGAAAATTAATGTGCTAATGCATTTATTTTCAGAGGTTGAGCAAAATTAAAATAAACCCCAAGCCCTGGTGGTCCTCAGTCTTCCCTAACTTGTCTGCTTGTGGATATTCTTTTATTTATTTATTTTTTGGGGGAGGGAGAGGGAAAGAGAGCGTGCGAGTGGGTGAGAGAGGGAGGGGTAGAGGGAGAAGGAGGGAGAATCTGCTTGAGGATGTTCTTAATGCAATCCATAGGAATGGCATACATCCACCTTCATATCAGAAGCAGTCAAAGAACAAAACTGCTCTCTCAGGAGATGAGCTTGGATCATATTCCTTCAACCTTGTCCAAAAAAAACGTGCCCTGAGTTTGTTCTGAGAAACAGAAAGAGAAATCAGGCACAGCCTCACACACTCCTGATTTTGGCTCTAAAATGTTGAATGAGGAGAAAGGGGCTCTGACACATTTCTCAGTCACAGGCACCGACCTGTCACACATCTGTCCAAGTCACAGTCAACCCAGGAACTTGATATCTTTGAGGCAAGAGAGGATTTTTTTGTTTTCAGGTAGACTTAAAGAAATGAATTAAGGCTTGTCGGTGTGATTTTAAACAGGCACCGCTCCGATTTAAACCTTCTCCCTGGAAGATAGATGGATATCCAGAATCATAAGTTCAGGAAGGAGTATTCATTGGTTATAAGAGCTGATGAGATAGAAAAAAAATGATAAAATATCCCCAGGGGACGTCAAAGGATAGGCTTGCTCTTTGAAACTTTCTCCCTCTGTGTGATCTGGAGGCTTACCCAAAGCTAAGGTGCCTGGTGTAGTCCCAGTCTTTTCTGTCTTTCCCTCTGTCATAGCTACAGCACTTGTCCCGTGGTCCAGAAAAGACCCCATCCCATTTGCTGTTGCCTGGATGTCTGTGCTAATAAAAGTTGGACATTGTTTTGTGTGTTTCCTTCAGTGGGCGTGAAATGTTCTATTTCCGTGTAGGCAAAATAACAAAATCGAACCACGAAGAGGAAATGACTTTTATTAGAAATACAATGTGCCACATGTGGCCCTTCCTCTAGGTTTTACTGACTACCTGGGCTGGTGAGGCCAGACAACAGAGTTGGGAACCCAGAAGTAGGTAGGAGCCACTCAGTTGAAGGAGTGATGACGTATCACAGTATGTGGACGAACTGTTCAGTCCGTGACTTTATGAAAAAGAAAACATATAAATTAGTTTGATTGGAACACACTGTGGAATTCGAATTGTGGATGTTTTAATTTTTCTTAACATTATATTTCTTTATTTTGAGAGAGAGCAAGAGAAAGTGAGTGGGGGAAGGGCAGAGAGAGAAGGAGAGAATCCCAAGCAGGCTTTGTGCAGTCAGTGCAGAGCCCAATGTGGGGCTCGATCTCACGACCCTGGGATCATGACCTGAGCCGAAATCAAGTGTCAGATACACAACCTACCGAGCTACTCAGGTGCCCTGAGTTACCTGTGTTTTATAATAAAGAGGCCCACACATATAGAAACATCAAGGATGATAAAACCAGATTCTCCCCATGAAGAAAAGTCCTGATAGAACTTAGAAGCTAGAGGAGCCTTCACTCTTCCACTTCCCACCAAAAAAATGTTGCGTGGAAAAGTCTAGCCAGAAAGGCAAAGCAGAAAAGAGAGTTCTAACAGCAGTCCATTTCTCAAAGGACAGAAGTGAACAGCTAGGCCTGTTGGAAAGTGACAATGAAACGTGAACTAAAGACATCTCCTGGGAGATTCTTCCCATTTTAGGTCAGCTCTGAAGTCTGGAGTTGTTCTGGACAATGCATGGTCCCCGGCCGTTCCACTAAATCCGGAGACTTCTGCTGTCTCTGCAGCACGAAGCAGCACTCTCGGTGCTCGCGTAGTGATACTTCCTTGTAAACCAAAGAGTCAGCCAGACGCCCTGTCGCCTGAGCCCACACGCCCACAGGACACAGGTGCCCTACTCCAAGCCGATCCTGTGTGCTGAGAGCTCTCCCTGTGTGCAGCCTGGCTGAGACCTCACAGCCCTTCTCCAGCCACGTGCCTGACTTGGTCTGTTGGCACATCACTGCCCCCTGTGCCATTTTGGAGTCAGCACAAGAAAGACCCGGGGTCTTTCTCACGGCAGTTCTATGCATCATGCTTTTTGTCAGTACATCTCTATCAAGGAGACAGTTTCATGGATTTCTCCTTCACTTGGTAAGGAACTAAGAATGGGAATATAGGCATGTGAGATAGTGATGAGGGCCTCCATGGCTTGGCATCTTTCACAGGGTACTGGGGTGTGTTTCCATGCCTGCTGTCCACTGGAGAGGGAGGCAAGGCAGGGAACTTCTCGCTTGTATTCCCCGCTTTGGCTGGCTCTGAGCAGTCTGATTTCTACATGCACATCCTACAGGCTCTGTGACAGACAAGCACGTCCTTCACCTGTTCCTCACCGTTTGCCATGTGGCCATGTGGCATTTGTCAACTGTGAAGGTACAGTTTGTGCTAAGCTGCAGAAACAGAACCTGCATCGAGGATGTGAGTGCAAGTAGTTTATTTTGGAGGTGGCCCCAGGAAAGATTGGTGCTCAATCCCACTGGGGAATTCTGGAAGCCAGTGTGGATCATGCAGTTGAGAGTTACCTCACCCAAGTGTGAGAGTTAAGGTGTTTCTACCACTCCCTCCTCTCAGTCATTGGTGGAGGGCTGCTGGCCTGGGTGACAGGTGCTTCCAGCCCACTTCCAAGATGGGCTAGGTGGGATCTGGCAGCCAGAGGATGCATGAAGGCAGCCACAGGATGCAGGAGGACAGCCACAGTCAGGTGGAGGTCAGGCTGGTGTGGGTGCATGGGAGGAGTGGAGGAGCTTCGGCAAGTCCTCTGGCTCTCCCTCCCTCCCCACCCCTACCCATCATAGTCTCCAGAGAGCCCTGTTTCAATAGCTGCCAGAATTGGACTTGGTTCAGGCACACTCAGAGCAGGTGGCCTGGGAAGGTTGGGCCCCGAAAACAGGGCTGCTCCTGGCCTTGCTTAGACACAAAAGCCCTGTGAGGCTTTTGCCATGTTAGCCAGTCGTGGAACCCAGGCCGACTCAGTTCAGAGATTGTTCTAATAGGCCCTACAACCAAACCCATATTCCTGACACCCCAATCTGCCTCTGCTCTTTGCTCATCACAGCTCCTGAGATTTTTGGAATTTCCTTGATATTTCTGGGAACTTCTGTGATGAGTCTCCATTAATTACCCTGGGCTTGACTGTTCATCAGCCTACATTTACTGCAAACGCGGGTCTGAGCTTTGTTTTGCAGAGTCTTGACGCGAGCAGCTTACACACATTGGTGGAGAAGTAAGGCAGGGAGATGAGTCTGTACCTGCAAGAGGGTCAGAGCGAGGTGCACCGTTTCCAGTTCCCAGCTTCCAGTGGGCTTCCTTTGGTCTTGAGCAAGGGGTTCCTTTGAAATGACTGTCACGCAAAGATGGCGCCCAAACTCCTAGCCCATGAGATCATGGCCTCCGGGCAATAAGGAAAATCATGCCCCCTTTATTTCAGCTTTGGAAGCCTCAAGACAAAGAATCGTCGTTGCTTTTTAATTAATCAATCAATCAGCCAAATAACAAATGTTAATTAGGCAACCACTGTTTGCCAGCCCAAAGTGGCAGATGCTGAAGGAAGCTCACAGATGTTGGAAAGGGTTCTTGCCTTTGGCAAGTTTACAGCCCAGATGAAGAGACCAAATTTATAATGCGTGACTCTAAGGTAGCATGACTTAATTTTTAGAGCAAACATGTCAGAATTTTTACATGGCTAATTCCCCCTCATGTGTTCCTATATTAAAGTATTATCGTTTCCAATTATGTAATGGTTATTATTGTAGTTACACAGCTTTGCACTGCAACATGTTTGTGGTAACTACGTTGGACAGCAGAACACTAGAAATGAGATGATTTTTCTCAGCCACCCTGTAACCTGAGGTTACTCTCTTTCATCACTGAACAGTGATGTAACAGTTTTATTGACTATACACAGAGCTGAAGAGGCAGTTCGAGAAAATGCTGACAAGGCTGGACCAGCAGCAGGACACGGAGGTGAATCTGTTTCACCATTACTCGATGCTGTAATTGGAGCTTGCACGGAACAGGGGATTTTACTTCAAAAAGCCTTGCTTATGGTGATTCTTTCTTTACAAGGAGGAAAACTGATTTCTAGAGATACAAAGTACTGAACATTTACTGTGAGCCAAGTAATGTATATGTGTTTTTACCTCACACAGTCCTATTGGGTAAGTTTTGACTTGTTCCATTTGCCAGTTGAGGAAACTGGCTCAGAGAGCTTGGATGACTTCCATGCCCTCCTGCTCCTCGAGGTCAAGGCAGGTTTGGATGCTGGTCTCTGGGACCCCATAGTTAGTATAATATACAGCCTGGGACTGGCGAGAAGTCTCCCTCAGCAAGGGCTGCAATTAATAAAGGCCTTGCTTCTTCATTCAGGTGTAGAGGAGAGTGTTGCCAAAAGCCGGTTCAGTGTCCAGGATAACAGTGGTGGATACCTGCCAGGGGCTGAGTTGGGACCCAAGCCAGGGCGGCCACAGGTTTGCTCTCACATTTGTCCAGACGTGGAGGAGGCCGAAGTGACGTTATCTTTGAGACTAACAACCAACTCTGTGCTATCAACATCGCTTCAAACACCTAAATCTAATTCTTGGCATGAGAGATACAGAGCAAGGGAAAGGAGGAGAAATGTCCTAATAAAAGAAAGGGCACAGTGCGAATCCCATTTCTTAGAAAGAATCTTAAGAAATTCTTTCTTTTGTCTGCATTGTCATCAACTCTCCGCCTGCTGTGCTCGCTTTCTTTCTGCTACCCCTTCCCCTCAATATGCATCGAAACTTCTTTTTCCTCTTTTGTTCAGTTTAGCAGGAAAGATCTTTGGAGACGAAGGAATGGGCGCCTTTAGCAAGCTCAGATATCAAATAATTTTTTCACCTCCCTGTAATTGAAATCACAGGATCAGGATTTGCTTCCGTCTGGCCAGCTCCTCTCTTGTTCTTTGGGATCACAGATGGAGTGGGGTGAGGGTGCTGTTGACTCCCCACGGCTTGTCATCTGACAGACGGACACCCCAGCCAGGAAGGGGTCTGACTCTTAGATGAATTCTTTTATCCTCAAAGGGGCTTCCTGCAAAGGAAACCATTAGTGTTTTGCTATTGGGTTTCTACTCCCCATGGTGTCTAAGAAACCATTCATTTAATTTTGTGACATTTTGAGTGGATTTGGAGAGCTAAGCCCATTTGAAAAGGCCTGTTCCTGTCTGGGAGGACAGAGCGAATGCAAATAGAATCCCAATGGTCAAACCACCAGCAGGCTGAGTGTGGGCCTGCCTGGCCCTGGGGACATTTCTGGTCTCCCTTTAGCCTTTGAGACACATGTCATGGGTTATGTTCCTCATAGTCGGTGATGTGGCACCCAGCTCTTCCCTTGTCATGGCTGTGAACTGACCCCAGAACATGAGAAAATTGGCCTGAACCTCGACAGCCAAGGCAGCTTAAGGAAGCTCATGCATTAAAGAGAACGGTGCTGTACGTGTGCCTTCCTCATCCTTATCTGGTGGGCAAAGGTGAGGGGGGCACCAAGGTGAAGAGCACATGACCCAGGGGATGCACACCTGGATGGGAGGGCCAGCTCTGTCATCGCTGGCTGCATCACCTGGGTAAGGTCATGGCAAAATGCTGTTAATAATTGTCAGAGTTATGGGGCACCTGGGTGGCTCAGTCGGTTGAGCATCTGACTGCGGCTCAGCTCGTGATCTCGCGGTCTGTGAGTTCAAGCCCCTCGTCGGGCTCTGTGCTGACCGCTCAGAGCTTGGAGCCTGTTTCAGATTCCTGTGTCTCCTTCTCTCTCTGCCCCTCCCCCACTAATGCTCTGTCTCTCTCTCTCTCTCTCTTTCTCTGTCAAAAATAAATAAACAGGGGCGCCTGGGTGGCTCAGTCGGTTGAGCCTCCGGCTTCGGCTCAGGTCACGATCTCGCGGTCCGTGAGTTCGAGCCCCGCGTCGGGCTCTGTGCTGACTGCTCAGAGCCTGGAGCCTGTTTCACATGCTGTGTCTCCCTCTCTCTCTGACCCTCCCCCGTTCATGCTCTGTCTCTCTCTGTCTCAAAAATAAATAAACGGTAAAAATAAATGAATAAATAAATAAATAAATAAACATTAAAAAAAATTAAATAATTGTCGGAGTTATCAGCCTGTGGGGGTTGTTCTGAGACCAGAGATAAGATAATTTATATAAAATATTTAGCATGCTACTGGGACACGGTAAACTCACAGTGTTAGGTATCACTAATACCGTGTTCAATACTGCTTTCCCTTTTATGCTACTTATCCACGGTGATTTGCTGTATATCCCTTCTTTTACTCGACCAGCACTGTCCAATAAAATATAATGCCAGCCACATATGTAACTTTAAGTTCTTTAGTAGCCACATTAAAAAAGTTTTTAAAAAGTAAAATAAGGTAAAATTAATTTTTAATCACATATTTAAACCCCTCAAATAAAAAATGATCATTTCAACGTGTGATCAGTATACAAATTTTTAATGAGATATTTTACTTTTTTTTTTTTGGTAATCCCTGGTCCTTGGAATCTTTGTATACTTAACACATGCAGATCATCTCAGTTCTGTTGAGCCATATTTTAAGTCCTCAATAGTCATCCAGAGCTAGTGGCTGCCCCACTGGATGGCGCTGGCCCAAGCTCTGTAATTTATAGGCATTTGGGGGAAAAAAATGCAAAACTTCTCAAGGCAATTCTCTGAGGATATCATTTCTTAAATTTAGGTTTTTGGTTTTTTTTTTTTTTAAGTCATTGTTGATAATTTGTATTTTTCTAGATATTAGTGTATTCTATTGAGATCTTTAAATTAAATACAAAAGTGTTTGATATATGATTCTCTTTTGATCTAAAAACTTCTACGCTTATGGTTATGGCCTATTTTCCATTCCTAATTTCATCAGACTCGGAGATGTTAAACCTGTTTACTTTAGCAAGGTATACAGTTACTCTTTTGGGGGCAGTCTTAATGAATTTCCATTTTAACACAGACTGGGAGGGAAGCATCTTTGTGTTTGGAGCCAGGAGGTCATGAATGGCCCTGGTTAGAGCCGATCTGGAGGCAGAGCTGAAATAGAAGCCATATGACTGTGGGCTGAGGGGGAAAAAGGAGCCAAGAATGTAGAAATGTGGACTATTCTAAAAAGAGATCCAAATAAGAAATGTATGGGCAGCTGGAGCTGGAGCTGGAGGAGAGCTGGGGCTCAAGATTAAGAAATGACCGGTTAGGGGCACTTGGGTGTCTCAGTCGCCGGAGTGGCCAACTTCAGCTCAGGTCACGATCTCACAGTTTGTGAGTTCGAGCCCCACATCTGGCTTGCTGCTGTCAGTGCAGAGTCCGCTTCAGTTCCTCTGTCCCCCCCTCTCTCTGCCCCTCCCCTGTTCACCCTCTGTCTCTCAAAAATGAATTAAAATTTAAAACAAGAGAGAGAGAGAGAGAGAGAGAGAGAGAGAGAGAAATAACCAGCTATTAAGAGGGTGGGCTGGCAGGCATCCTTGACTCAGACATCCAAACCTATGCTCTCAGAGAGAGAACCC
Source organism: Panthera uncia (assembly GCF_023721935.1). Lineage (NCBI taxonomy): Eukaryota > Metazoa > Chordata > Mammalia > Carnivora > Felidae > Panthera > Panthera uncia. Next base: position 68,025,792 of record NC_064816.1, read on the forward strand.
CCTGCCCCTGGGCCCAAGAGCTGTACCCTGATACAAGCTCATATGGCAGCTTGTGGTTCCCTTTTCTAGCTCTTTTAATATTTGTCACAATATGCCCATTTTATATTCATTATATATCATCCCTGTCATTCATTAGACCCTAAGCTCCTTGAAGGAGAGAGTCATGTCTGTCTTCTTCGCCAATAGATTTCTTGTGCCTGTTGTAGTGGGTGGTAACCCCTAGGTTCGCAATAAATACTTCTTGAGTGAAAAAACACAAAACTGCATTTCAACTTTGATTCTGCATTAGAGGGGAGATAGTGATAGGGTGTGGGGAGATTGTCATCAACTCTGAAGAGGGTGAAGCTGTGAGAGAGAGAATAGTTTTAACTATATCCTTCACAAAATGGGATTAAGTGTGACCAAGAACAGACACAAAAGGATAGTTACTGAGGAAGAAGAGAAGAGACACCCCCTCTTTTGAAGAGGATTAAAAGGTTGCCATATGGGTTTGTAGGTGACAAACAGAAACTTGGGGCCACCAACTCCTGATAATCCTCACTGTCTTGATGAGACAGGAGCTGACATTCTCAGGGGTGCCTGAGGGAGATAGTGAAGGTTAGCTGCTGAAGGGGAGAGGGGAATGGAGAAGAAGTGGAAAAGGACAAGTGAAAGGCCAGCAGTGGACCTGGGGATTCAGTGGAAGATGGAGTGAATGGGCGAGGTTGTCTCTGGTCCATCAGCAGCCCAGGTGGTAGAGAAGGTGAGAGCGTTTAGGGGACCAGCCCTGGGCTGTGGACTGGGCAGGTGAAAAAAAGTACAACAAAGAGGCTTCAATTATGGGAAACATCAAGGAACAGGAGAATGTGGGTCAGAGGGATGGAGTTTGGAGTTTCATCTTTCACAAGTGGAGTTGCTCTCGGTGATGGCCAGGTCCCTGGAGTGACCAGAGAGTGGGTAGCTGAAGCCAATGGATGTGAAGATGGAGTTTGGTATGGTTGTTATCTTGACCATTGGTATCCCTTCCCATTCCTTCAGGCCATATGTTGGAAGGAAGCGTTCAGGTTTCACGTCTAGATGACCATGGCAGTAGAGAAAGGTAGTTGACAGATGACAGAAGCAAGGAAGGGTGTAGCTGGAGGGAAGAGTCAACCTCAAAACTGGAAGCTTTATTTGAGGATGAAGAGCAAGCCAGTGTGGCAAATGCAGATCCTGGCTCTTACACTAATGTCTGGAAAGTCATTAAGACTTTTCCCTCTGAATCAGTGTGGCGAGCTGCTGTGTTCCTGACATCCATACTTTCTCAGGCACTAGAAACCGTCCTTCCATGTTTCCCACACCTCAGTCAGTCAATCTCTCCATACTGAGATTTATTAGCCCAGAGAGTCTCTATGTTTGATTAAGGACCAGAGCTTCTCCAAGCCCAGAAAACTAAAATGTTGAATGGAAACATGGAAAAAAATAGTCAGAAGTGACTCCTTGAAGTTACTGCCAACAGCCAATGTGCTAAGGACTTTGTAGTTAAAACACCCACGTCATTTCTCCATCTGAGGAATGTTTGTGTAAATAAAAATCAGTTTGTTCTCACTAGTGTTCTCATCAGCTTTGGTGGGGAGGGGCGGGCCATCCTTCATCTTAGACATTTGGGATCAGAATGTGTACCCATGCTACTTAGGAAACATTATAAGTCACCATTTGCCCTTGTCCCTCCTTTTCCCTAAGAGCATTTGTGAGCCAGATCTTGTCCTTTGCCCCACCTATTCTCTGTCAACTTCCCATTGGTGACCCCAGACCACAAACACTGTGTGTGAGGCCTTGGCAGGTGCATGAAGGTCTGCTGTGAAATCGACGTCTGTCCTTGAATTACCTGCTCACGTTGGGAAAGTAAGAGAACTTTGCAAGCTTAGCAAACTCTCAAACTTACCTGAGAGCGATAAAAATCTTAAGGGAAAAACTATTCGGGATGTAGGCTAACATATCTTCAGATTAATCAGATATTCACCGGAAGCCTGGACAGCCATCAGCCAGTGACTGAGAGGTAGGAAAGATCCATAGGAAATTTAGAGAGGAGTTGAGGAACTTGACAGACATAATCTGCTTTCTCTGAAGGTGCTGGTTTTAGGGATGCTGACCCATTTCTCTGGGAAATGTGTGGTCTGCTGACTATTTAGTGAATACAAGAGAAAGGAGTGATTCATTGGAAACCGGCACGTGCTCCAGTCCTGCCTTTTCTCGGCAAGGCCCTTGGCACTCTGGCTCTTGTTTCTGCATCTGGGAAATGGAGCCGGTGGTCGAGATTAATGCTTTCCGATAGTGCTCCAGTATGAAAACCTAGGGAGTGCCCCAGCACACCTCATGCTTCTTGTTCTTATTTCTTTGGCTTTCCGATTCTCTGATGTCATGGCCTCACCTTCGATGCCTGTCTTTGGTGACTCATTTCAATCCCTGCTTTGGTTTTTTGGGTCTCGTCTCAATACTCAGCTCTTATCTAGATTCATTCTTCCAACATAAGCCTCCCTATAAAGCCTCCAGAATGGGATCCCTCTTCATTTTCCGAAGGGAACTTAGACATCCACTGTTAGAACACCTCTGGTTTCCTCGAGGGGTACCCAGCTGAAACCTGAACGTGACATCTACCACACCCAGTCCTCACCTTATCACTAGTAAATTTCTACCTCCAGCACCATGTCAGGATACATTCCAGAGAATCTGTGGCTCTGGCTGTGTTCACAAGGGCCTCAGTGGAGAACTCCATGATGATCTAGCTCCAGGGACCGAGCACTCTGACAGCTCAGCCCTCATTGTCTGTGTTTTGACCTAGAAACATGTTTTGGGGCCTTTTCCCTCAGGACTGCCACGTACAATTGTGCACTACATGTCTCTGGGAGGTGTTTTTCATATCCACTATGATGCAAAAGTTGTCCCCTAGAGCTACATAGGGCATAGCTTGCATGGCCATATGCAGCAGATTGTTCATTGTTACCCCTGGAACAGATCCTCCTTTGAGGTTGTTGAGGAGGGAATGCACAAGTTGTTGGTTTTTTTTTTTTTTTTAAATGTTTGTTTATTTTTGAGAGACAGAGAGAGAGAGCACAAGCATGGGAATGGCAGAGAGAGAGGAAGACACAGAATCTGAAGTGGGCTCCAGGCTCTGGGCTGTCAGCACAGAGCCCACTGCAGGGCTCGAACTCACGAACCACTAGATCATGACCAGGGCCACTTAGCTGACTGAGCCATCCAGGCACGCTGAGAATGCACAGTTTTATCAGGAAGGCAGAATGTTGGATGTGTGAAGCTGGACCCCCTCAATGGCTCAGAGGCACTCCCTTAAATGGTTACAGTGTATATGGTTACATGTACCTAAAATTCAGCCAGTGTCAGGTGATGTGGGCCATGTTCTTCAGAAGGTTCAATTTTGACATTGTCAATGACCTGGCATCCCACACTGAGGAGCAGATAACAAAGGTAAGTTGAGAACCTCAAGAAACCCTCTGGACTGGGAAGCTTTCAACCCTCTGAGACTGTGTAACAGTTGATGGCAGTGATTGAGTAAGGGCAGCAAACAAATGTTTACTCACAACAGCTCCCAGCTGAGATCCATCCAGGAGCAGAGAGCTGAGTCTCCAAAACAGAAGGCTATATCCTCCTGGAGGAAAAGGCTGTATCCAAGGACTGTGGCTGGGCCTCTGTTGGTCCATGGAAGCTCTATTGGACCTATGTCAGACATGGTACCTTCTGGTTCTAATCTCCCTATTATCATACAAGGGTGGAGATCTTCATCTGTTTGTACACTTACCTATCCCAAGGCCTGGGACACAGTGGGTACTCAATAAATATTTCTTGAATGAATGTATCACTATTCAGTAATAGGTCAATGATGAGCCTTGGACTCTCAAAGAATTTATACATCTATTTCTGCCCTAGGATACCATTACAATGTATTCTCTTGTACAATGTACCTCTCCCATAACAGAGACAATTTCAACCTTTCCTTGAATGTTGGTCATGTATCTTCATCAATTTAACTTCTCTGTTCATTATAGAGATTGAGTACACAGACCATCTAGACCCATGATCTACAACCATGACTATTACCCCACAATTTTTCTTCCTTCCTTTCTTTCTTCCTTCCTTTTGTTTTCTTTTTCCTTTATTTTTCCTTCTTTCTTTCTCATTCTTTTCTTTTGCATTTTTTAAAAATATTCATTTATTTATTTTGAGAGAGCAGGAGAGAGACAGAGAAAGACGGAGAGAAAGGATCACAAGCAGGATTCACACTTGTCATGGAGCCTAATGCAGGGCTCGATTTCATGACCATGAGTCGGACACAACCAACTGAGGTTTTAGAGAACATTATCCAAAGTGGTACACTTCTGGACTCACTTGTCCACTTCCTAATACCACATGGAGTCTATCAAGAGGCCCATTAATGTATCCCCATCAGATGGGAATGCAAGCTGGTGCAGCCACTCTGGAAAACAGTAGGGAGGTTCTTCAAAAAACTAAAAATAGAACTACCCTACGACCCAGCAATTGCTCTACTAGGCATTTATCCACGGGATACAGGTGTGTTGTTTCGAAGGGACACATGCACCCCCATGTTTATAGCAGTGCTATCAACAATAGCCAAAATATGAGAAGAGCCCAAATGGCCATCGATGGATGAATGGATAAAGAAGATGTGATACACACACACACACACACACACACACACACAATAGGCAACTACGTGGATGGAACTGGAGGGTATTATGCTAAGTGAAATTAGTCAGAGAAAGACAAAAATCATAGGACTTCACTCATATGAGGATTTTAGGAGGCAAAACAGATGAACATAAGGGAAGGGAAACAAAAATAATATAAAAACAGGGAGGGGGACAAAACAGAAGAGACTCATAAATATGGAGAACAAACTGAGGGTAAGTTACAGGAAGGGTTGTGGGACGGGGGGATGAGCTAAATGGGTAAGGGGCACTAAGGAATCTCCTCCTGAAATCATTGTTTCACTATATCTAACTAATCTATCTAAAATTTTAAAAAATAAAAAATAAAATTTAAAAAAAGAGAATGTTATACATCCTCATTTACCAGTACGGCTAAAATCTAAAAGAGTGACAATACCGGATGCTAGTGGGAATATGGAGTTAACTGGAACTCCCACCCATTACTGGTAAGAGCGAACATGGCACAATCACTTGGGAAGCTGGCAGTTTCTGTTCTAGTTACTCATTTCTCTATGATCCATAAACCCCAATCGTAGGTATTTACTTAAGAGCAATGATTGTGTATGCCCATAAAAAGATTTGTATGTAGATATTCATAGAAACTTTAATCTTAATGGCCCCAAATTGGAAAAATATCAACCGGAGAATGAATAAACAATGTGTGCATATTTATAATTAGCAATAAAAGGAACTATTGATACATGTAAAAAATATATATATATATATACATATAACTCTGTCAGAGAAATAGCACCAGGCAAGCCCTCAGCCATTGAAGATGTAGTCCCAAAAGTTTATTTTCTTTCTTTTTTAAAAATTTTTAAAAAATGTTTACTTATTTTTGAGAGAGACAGAGACAGAATGCTAGTGGGTTAGGGGCAGAGAGAGAGGGAGACACAGAATCCAAAGCAGGCTCCAGGCTCTGGGTTGTCAGTACAGAGCCTGATGCGGAGCTCGAACTCATGGGCCGTGAGATCATGACCTGAGCTCAACCGACTGAGCCACCCAGATGCCCCAAAAGTTTATTTTCTATACCTGTAGTATGCTGAATAACGGTCCCCAAAGATATCTAGGTCTTAATCCCTAGAACGAGTGAATGCTGACTTATATGGCAAAAAGGACTTTGCAGATGTGATTAAATTAGGCTCGAGATGGGGAGATTATCCTACACAATTTGGAAGGGCCTAGTGTAATAACAAGTGTCCTCCTGAGAGAGGAGCTGGGATGCCTGGGTGGCTCAGTCGGTTAAGCAGCCGACTTCGGCTCAGGTCGTGATCTCATAGTTCATGAGTTCAAGCCCCGCATCGGGGTCTGTGCTGACAGCTCAGAGCCTGGAGCTTGCTTTGGGTTCTGTCTCCCTCTCTCTCTGCCCTTCCCCCCGGTTGTACTCTCTCTCTCTCAAAAATAAATGAACATTTTAAAAAATTAAAACAAAAAAAGAGAGAAGCTGTGGGAGATCTGGTTATAGAAGAAGAGAAGGCAACGTGAAGACAGAAGCAGAGGCTGGAGTGATACAGCTACAAACCAAGGAATGTTGGCAACAAACCAAAAGCTGGAAGAGGCATCAGATTCCCTGCTAGTGCCTCCAGAAGGAACCAGCTTTGCCAACACTTTGATTTTAGCCTCATAAGACTCATCTTGCACTTCTGGTCTCCAGACCTGTTAAGAGAGTAACTTTTTGTTGTTCTACACCACTAAGTTTATGGGAATTTGTTACAGTAGCTGTGAGAAACTCATATAACCTCCACACAAATATATTTGATCCTTTTTCAGATGAGGACAGGTACATCATAGCATTTCTGAGCACCGTCATTATCCAATCAGCCATCCTGTTTCCAGAGGACTGCAAATTACTCAAAAGAATGATAAAGACCCTCCGACCTCTCCGTTGGGAACATCATTCACAGTAAGGCCTGCACCAGAAGCCCATGTCTGCAACTCTGCCACTCAGGCCAATCTTTACCCAACCTCTGGCACCAGTCAGGTTTCCAACAGGCCTGCCTATTCCAGCCTTACAAGAACGTGTGTGTCTATGGCTTGAAAATGAAGGGTTCTCTTCCCAACAAAACCCATGCTTTTAGAAGACAGCTCCCTGGCCTTCATCCGGGACCAATTATTTTCCCTTCTGGAGAGTATGTGTCTTGTGGCCCCTCCTTTCCTTCTCTGCGTGACTTTGAAGAATTTCATTGTTTACTAGGGACTTTCATGTGAAGCAAAGAGAGCAAATAAGGTAGGTTCACAAGCTTGCAACTAGAGGATGAGTAAGTTCTGGAGAGCTGATGCACAGCATAGTGATTATAGTCAACAATACTGTATTACAGTCTTCAAGTTGCTAAGAGACTAACTCTTAAATGTTCTCACCACTTAAATGTTTTCACCACAAGAAAAGAAATGATAATTATGTGGTGTGCCAGAGGATTTAACTAATGCTATGGTGATAATCATATTACAATATATAAACGTATCAAATCAACACATTATACATCTTAAACTTACACAATGTTATGTCATCTATATCTCAATAAAAAATAATATTTCAGATTAATATTTATTTTATATTAATATAAAAATTGTATATTAAGGCAGAAATAAAAGGGACTTAGGATTGTTTATTTATGTCGTACTGTTTCCGTACCTTGACTGTGGGTTTCTCCAGCTTATCCAGGATGACATTTGTACTTGTTGGTCAAATGTTTGACCAAATATATGGTCTTGTTTAGAATATATGACTTGTTTGGTCATATATTCACCATGCTTGTATTGTGGTTGGTACAGAGTTATGAAAAGGGGACATCATGCATTATTTCTAGGTCAGCAGCAAAAGAAAGAGAAAGAAAGAAAGAAAGAAAGAGAAAGAAAGAGAGAGAGAGAGAGAGAAAAAAAAGAAAGAAAGGGAAGAGAGAAAAAGTTTCATAGGTTTACTTCTTTTAGTAAGCCACTAGGTAGTTTGGTGGAAAACAAGGCCTCTACTGTTGGTGGGAATGCAAATTGGTGCAGGCGCTCTGGAAAACAGTGTGGAGGTTCCTCAAAAAAATTAAAAATAGACCTACCCTATGACCCAGCAGTAGCACTGCTAGGAATTTACCCAAGGGATACAGGAGTACTGATGCATAGGGGCACTTGTACCCTAATGTATATAGCAGCACTCTCAAATTGTGGAAATTGTGGAAAAAGCCTAAATGTCCATCAACTGATGAATGGATAAAAAAATTGTGGTTTACATACACAATGGAGTACTACGTGGCAATGAGAAAGAATGAAATCTGGCCCTTTGTAGCAACATGGATGGAACCGGAGAGTGTTATGCTAAGTGAAATAAGCCATACAGAGAAAGACAGATACCATATGGTTTCACTCTTATGTGGATCCTGAGAAACTTAACAGAAACCCATGGGGGAGGGGAAGGAAAAAAAAAAGAGGTTAGAGTGGAAGAGAGCCAAAGCATAAGAGACTCTTAAAAACTGAGAACAAACTGAGGGTTGATGGGGGGTGGGAGGGAGGGGACGGTGGGTGATGGGTATTGAGGAGGGCACCTTTCGGGATGAGCACTGGGTGTTGTATGGAAACCAATTTGACAATAAATTAAAAAAAATAAAAAAACAAAAAAAACAAAAGTAAATAAAAACATTAAAAAAATTTTTTAAAAAGAAAATATTTTGAATGTAATGACAATGAAAATATAGCTAATCAAAAAACTGGTGGTGCAGCTAATGCAATGCTTAGAGGGAAATTTATAGTTTTTAATACCTTATTAGAAGAGAAGTGTTTAACTATATGGTAACTAATTTGGATGTAAATTTTAAAAAATTAAAAAATTAAAAAAAAACATAAAAAAATTTTTAAAAAAGAAAAAAAAAGAAAACAAGGCCTCTACTTGTGGTTTAGTCTGTCGATTTTGGCAGTTTTTGTGCTCTATATGGTTCTTCTTTTTCACTTAGTTGAAGTCCTGATGGATGTATGTTATCACATGTATTTTATATATATGGTATATATGTTATTGTATATGTATATAATTAAGGGAGTAGAACCTATGAATATTTAATCAGGAGAAAGAAGGTCTAAACTTCTTAGCCAGGTGCAACTGATTGAGTCCCACTCTGCATCAGGCACTGAGATGCTTTCAATATGTCACCTCATTTAATATTTTCAACAATTCGATAAAGGAGCATTATCTTATTTTAAGATAAGGTAACCAAGTCTCAAGGATTTGAAATAATTTGTGGAAGTCTACATGACTAATGGGAGGTAAATCCAGAATTTGAATCTTGTTTGCAAAGCCACTGCTTATTCCTGGGCACTATCCACATGCATGAGGAAATACCTAGTTATCTGTCGTCACCTGGGAAGGAGACTCAAATGGAGACACTACACCAGTTAGAGTGACCTTAGTCCTCTGCACCATTCTGAAATCCCTGACATGGTGCTTTTGACTTGAAACCCCTCAAGGATTCCCAGGAATATTTTGCATGGGGAGACACCATCATTGGGTTACCTACCTTAGAATGTAGGTTTGGGGTCTGAAACACTATTATTTATCCTATTATGCATCCAGAAAACATTAGGTTGGAGGATTTGGTGGTCCTGGCACAGAATGGACAACTAACACTATCTGTATATATTGATTCAGATCCCCAGAAATGGCAGCTGTAGTTGTATAGTATGTGCCCTGCCATCTTGCTTCCATCCCTCACCTTGGGTGGATCATCTGTCCTTGAAATAATGTCTGAAGAGGTCCACTGTGGTGGTCCAAGGGAGTGCATAGTTGGCCGTACCTCTAAGTCAATGATGGTAAGAAGCTGGGAGATGGCCTGGAAGGGTCAGGGTGGAGAGAAGATTCTAACATGATTTTCGCCATATTGATACAAGATTTTTGCCGTTTGATGAGCAACAGACTGCCTATCTCCAGTCTGGTCTTTTGTACCAAAGTAGGTGGGATTTGAAGAGGTCCCAACCTTCTCAAATGTCCCCAGTGAGGAGGAAAGGACCTGCTGTTTCTAACCTGGGTGTTTTAATACCAAGTAAAATGTCGAAGAGTTTCCTCAACTAGTACAACTTCCAAACAGGTATTGGTAATAGATCTTCTATATCATTCGGAAAAAAAGATCTCAAATTTATCTGGCCCCAAAAGTTAGTTTTGTGTCATATTAGTTCTGTGAATTCTGCTGTGTAATGAAAAGAATGCTATAATCTAAATTTGTGAGGATATGGTATCTTCTGTGTTCTGCTTTTGGAGATTAACAGTGACATATAAATCCTACAATAAATTTATGTTTTCAGACCTGTTTCACCAAGGAATCCCACTGTGTATAATATCTATCAACATCCCTTAAAACCTGTGTTCTCCAGAGCCCTCCTTGGGAAAGGCTGGAGAATGAACAATTCACAGGATACAGCCTAGGACCAGAAGCCTAGTGGTCCTAAAGCTACCGCCTGCTTTTCTTGACTGGGTCTAAGACACACCAGAAAAGCAGAACTTGTCAATTGGGCAGGTGGTTGGATCCACAAACTCAACCTCCCTGCATCATTCCGCACCCTGTCAGTGTACATCATGTGGCTGTGCTGTCCACACACATTGTATTCACCAGACGGCTGCCAAATTCGTGCCTCCCTAGGGCTTTAATGGGGGAAATGGAAGAAGTCCTTTGATTTTGGACACCTAAACTTCACCATCTATAAAATGGATGGAAACCTAACCTACGCTTAGGTTTCTCAGAGGTGCAGTGGAGATGAGGTGAAAGGTTCTCTGAAATGTCCCGATTGTGGGGCATTATCTTAGCGCTGAGTACAACTCTTAGAGATAATGACTGCTATTAGTACCACAAAGGAGGTGAAGCACATTTAATGCAAAAGAAAGTGATGCTATTTTGAAGAGGGTTCACACAACGGTGCATGTTATATGCATTTAGCTTGAAGATGGAGTGACAAGCATGAAGGAAGTAAAAGGATTCTATCAGTGGGCTGAAAAGCCCCATGCCTGTGCTCATGTGTTATATGAAGATGCAAACGGTAATAAGAATTTTGTTAATGAGAAAGCAAACTGCCTCTACAATTGCAGTATTGAATATGTAGGAAAAAAACTGAATAAGTGGCTTCGTTCACTTATTCCCCTCCATCCCGTCCCAAGCGAACCCTTTCATCTTTTGGGATTAGTATGCATTTAGTCCACCTTTTTATACACTTTGTACATTTATTGATTTTTAAATTTATTCTGCTGTACAGTGGGATTTTACGTTTAGAGATGCACAAGATCTTCAATCTGTCAAAAATGTATTTCCAGAGTATGTTCGTTACCCACAGGAAACATAGACAAGCACTTATTTACCCATTTAACTTAATTATATCCTGCCTCATTCCCCAAAGGATTTATAGGAGTTTCTAATGAGACATATAATGAGAAATATTTACAATAAATTTAAATTCAGGTAAAAAGAAAATAGTGTAGAAAAAATAAGGCCAGACCATAAATTATGTCAATAAAAGCCATTTCAATGCAATTCACTACAATTTTATTTAAAGCCTAAGGAAGATTTCATGGAATTCGACAACCTGAATCTAAAAGACATACAGAAGAGTAAAGACACATCTAAATCTAAAAGACACATTGAAATGTAAAGGGAAGCAATTAGCCACAGCCAGGAGGGATGGTTTGCCCTATTGGATATAAGGTTATAGGAGTCTGGAGCACTTTGGGCAGCAAAAATTGTGCAGGGATGGAGAAGCACACTACATAGAGTCAACTAACTGACCTGTGCATGCATGGAAACCTGGTCTGTGATAGAGCTAGCCTTACCAACCAGTGGGAAAGAAGGACTATTGTGTACATGGCGTGGGCAGAACCAGCTATCCATTTGTAAAAGATAAAATAGAACCAGCCCTCTATGTCTTACAATGTCCCCAAATCAATTCCAGGTGGAACATTGACCTAAGGGTGACTGAGAAACTTGGTAAAACTTAAGAAAAAAGATAGGAGAATGCCTTTATGGTATCAGCATAGGATAGGACCCCTCAGACAAAGGCAGGAAAACGTCAAAAGGGGAAAATGTATAAATGCAATTGCATTAAAATTACAACATTTTGGGGGCGCCTGGGTGGCTCAATCTGTTAAGCATCTGATTCTTGACGTCGGCTCATGTCATGATCTCACAGTTCTTGCATGGAGCCCCCGTGCTTGGGATTCTCTCTCCCTCTCCTTGCCCCTCCCCCACTTGCTCTCTCTCTGTCTCAAAATAAATAAATAAACATTAAAAAAATTACTACATTTTGTATAAAAAGGAGAAAAGGAAGAGAGGGAGGAAAAAAGGAAGAAGGAAGGAAAAGGAGACTATAGACGAGACTCAAAATTTAAGACTTAAAACCTACCCAACACAGATTAATAACATATAATGAATCATATATATTGACTACACATGTAACATATAAGTATACTATATATAATAACATGTGTGAATATATGTAATGAATAATATGTAATTGATTAGAAAAATGCACTTCAACGGAAAAATGAAATGGGGGAAGGATGAACAAGAGATTTTTGGTAGAGGAACCCAAACATCTGAAAAAATGTTCAAACTCACTAATGTGGTAATAGAAATGTGCATGAAAAGGACAGTGAGAGACTGTCATCCATACAGTTAGAAACAATGTGGGGAAACGGGAATCGTCATAGGCTGCTGGTGGAATTCAGTGCCTTTACTCTACTCTGGTGACGACTGTCGGATGGCAAGATGTGCTCACCCCGTGATCAGCAAGTCCATTCTTAGAAATACACTCTGCAGAAACTTTGGCACATGCACGCATGGAGGCCCATATAAACACATTGGTAAGACTTCAAAACTCATTAATGGGAATATGCATACATAAACTTTGGTATGTTTTAGTAATGGAATATACTCTATGCCAGTTAAAAGACCAAAGGAGAGCTTCCACTATCAAAGTGGATAAGTCTCATAAATGTAACGTTGAGAGAATAAAGTAAGTTTTACAAAGATGGATAAATATGGGAACATTTATCTGAAGTTCAAAAAATAACAAAATAGCACTTTGTGTATCTTATAGAAACATGGTAAGTCAATCAAAATTTGTGAGAAAAATAAGCACTAAGTTAATGATAGCTATTTCCTTTAAGGAGGGAAGAAGGCAATGTGACAAGAGGGTCTCAACTTTATCTGTAATTTTTATTTTATATAAAAAATGTCAATGGGATGCCTGGATGGCTCAGTCGGTTGAGCATCAGACTTTGGCTCAGGTCATGATCACACAATTCATAGTTTCAAGCCCCGGGTCGGGCTCCGTGCTGACAACTCAGAGCCTGGAGCCTGCCTCGGATTCTGTGTCTCCCTCTCTCTCTGCCCCTCCTCTGCTTGCACTCTGTCTTGCTCTCTCAAAAATAAACATAAAATTTTTTTTTAAATGTCAAAAACAATAGACAAACAATCCAACAGAAGATGTGCAAAATGCACACGCCAGGTTTTTATAAATAAGGAATGCAGATGACCAATAAACATATGAAGAAATACTCCACAGGAATTAAAATCAAGACCAGAATGAGATGCCATTTTGCACCTGTTTTATTGGGAAAAAATGAAGAAATCTGACTTACAAAGTGTTGAAGATCCAGGATCACGGCTGGTGGGAGTAGGAACCAGTCTTGGGAGTAGATAATGGTATATTACAAGGAGTCCTAATACATCTTAATATATAACAGTATATCACAGTGAGTCATACACAGTATGTCACCACGTATCATATAGCATATCGCAGTGTATTGTGGCATATCCAGTATATCACAGCATAGAAGTGGATATTATTACAGCCTGTGTCCAAGCTACTCCACTGCTAGGAGTCTACTCAAAAGCACCAAAAGATACCTGTGAGAATGTTCCCCCCTAGTTCTTGTAGTAACAAACAAACTGAAAACAAACCAAAATCACGCAAAATTGAGGCATGTCCTCAATATGGAACAAGTCAGCAGTGAGCCACATATAACAGAGCCACATATAACACACAGATGAATTTGGTAATGCATTATTGAGTGCCTGTAACGTATCTCAGAAAACTTCATACACCATGATATTCTTTTGAAGAGGGTCAAGACCAAGTAAAAGAATATATCAATTGAAAAAAATATGTTGATTTGGTATTAATACATCATATATCTATTTATCTATATATAATCATAAAACTGTATCTTAAAAAACACAAGAGAATGACAAACACCAAAATCAGGATAGTGTTTGTCTCTAAAGGGTAGGTGGGGATACCCTTTACCCAAAGGGTTGCAGGGGATACCAAATCAACAAGTGACCACATGAATAAACGAATTAATAACTAGTTGAAGGCCATAAATAACTGAGGGCCACTAAAGAGCCAAGCATTATACTGTGTCAAAAACCAAAAGTGATGGTTGATCTAGTTCTGTGCAGCTGAGGCCATTAAAAATAAAGAAAAATATAATTAATAGAGACCAATGTTCTTTTGATAAAACAGACTGGTGGATATCAGAGATTCTTTTAAGTTTTCGGTATCCTTGAAAATATCCCACAATTAAGAAAATTAAAAACATAAACATATCACACAGTTTTTGCCAATGGTCTCTTCATTTTGCTTTAATGTTTGTGGTTGAAACAAAGCCATATCCTAGACATAACCATCTCAGAACTTTGAACTTAACAAGAACAGAAGTTGAATGCTTTAATCTGATAATAAAATTAATCAGTATTAATGGTATTCATAATAATGATTTGTCTACATGGAGATTAAGTATACATAGTAACTAGATCAATTCAGCTCAGTTCACTTAATATCCATTGAGAGATCATTATGTACAAGGCACTGTGTTAAGTGCTTGGGATACAGAGGTAAATGTGTCCTACAGAGACAGCTTATGCCCTCCTGGGATTTCTTGTTACATAAATTGTATCATTTAGCACAGCTCCTTGAGGTTTTTAATTTGATTCTTTGTTATTTCTTCAATATCTGTAAACAACTTACATGTCAACAGGGTTATTGGTATCATATGAAGATGATTAGAAAACATTTCACATTTGGGGAGGCACCTGGGTGGTTCAGTAGGTTAAGTATCCAACTCTTGATTTCAGATCAGGTCATGATCTCATGGTCATGACATCGAGGCCTGCATCAGGGTCCACGCTCGGCGTGGAACCTGCTGGGGATTCTCTCTCTCCCTTTCTCTCCCTGCCCCCCACCACTTACGTTCTCTCTCTCTCAAAATAAATAAATAAACATTAAAAATATCCAAGATTTCAGGGTGCCTGGGTGGCTCAGTCGGTTAAGCGTCCAACTTCGGCTCAGGTCATGATCTCACGGTCTGTGAGTTCGAGCCCCGCGTCAGGCTCTGTGCTGACTGCTCAGAGCCTGGAGCCTGTTTCAGATTCTGTGTCTCCCTCTCTCTGACCCTCCCCCGTTCATGCTCTGTCTCTCTCTCTCTCAAAAATAAATAAACGTTAAAAAAAAAAATTTAAAAAAAATATCCAAGATTTCAAATTTTTGTCCACATACACATGCACCCACCCACATTCAATAATGTCCCTTCACATTTACTAAGATGCTAAGCACCAGGCGTTGTCCAAGTTCATGGAGTTCATTGCTTTTGTGCAAAAGGCTGGAGGACTCATGTGAACACATTACACATTACTCTGTTCAGTGAGTTCATCAGGTGATTCCTATGTTGAAAGCTCAGGACACCAGCCTGTGGACCTATATTTCTATTGCTTTTTTTCTAATTGCACTCAGCACAGCCAGGAGGGAGCTCTGTGTTAGTTCAGATTTGGGGGCTGCCAGGAGTAGAACTCACTCGTGCTACCTCAAGAAATGGGATTCCATTTAGAGATATAGATGACACTAAGGGAAATGGGCCCTCAGGGGATGAGTAGGAGATGTATTTGAGCTAGGACGTACAGAGCAATGATCTGTATGGCCCTTGTGGCAGCCAGGCGGCTGGAGGGACCGTGGTCCCCTTCCACCTCCTTGCTTTCTGTGGTTGCTGCCACACGACATCATGAGTCAGCTCTCTCGCCGTGGAGAAACTACTAGGAAAGGTTAATACTTTCTCATGGGCCGGTTGCTGACATTAAATGAGCCAATGGATACAAAATCGTTAAAATAGAGCTTGGCGTTTTGTAAACACTGTAATATTATTGTTTATTATTGTTGTTGCCATCTCGAAGTCTCAGTCAACTAACATCCTGAGTTTATCCATCACTTAAACTCATTTGGTGCCTCCACAGCTTACCTTCTCCCCAACATTTTATGTTCTGATCAAATTAAAAGTGCCCAAGAGGCAATCAAACTTTTTTTCCAGGCCTGTCACGGTTTGCCGGCTACCTTGATGACAGGCCTTTGAGATTGCCTACCCAGTTAGGATGGCTGGAGCCTCCTGGAACAGTGATGGCACTCAGCTTATGGAACCACCCAGGCTCCTTCCTTAGTACAGACTGTGGCCTTGGCAGTGCCTCAGAAGGGACCACAGCAGGTCTTGAAGAGCAGGAGCTGAAGCTGACCTGTCTCACACATGCTTATTTTCCCTTGTAATTTATCTAAAAAATCAACTCAGTGGAGTCATACTGATCCTCAAATACACAATAAGTGATACAGACCTGGAGTCGTTGTACCCATCCACTGAAGAAGCTTTATGAAAACATCCATTTTAGCTCTGGAGCCGCTGCACAGATGGAAACCATGCCTCAATCCACTTTAGAATGAATCAGTGCACAAGTAAGATCAAAATAATCTTAGGGTCACCTGGGTGGCTCAGTCGGCTGAGCATCTGACTTTGGCTCCGGTCATGATCTCGCAGCTCACGAGTTCGAGCCCTGCATCGGGCTCTGTGCTGACAACTCAGAGCCTGGAGCCTGCTAAGGATTCTGTGTCTCCCTCTCTCTCTGGCCCCTCCCCCACTCATATTCTGTTTCTCTCTCTCTTTCTCTCTCTCTCTCTCAAAAATAAATAAGCATTAAAAATAAAAAAAAATAATCTCAGTAAATTTTGGATTTACCCAGACAAATTCATGACTAACGTCAACCAAAATAAATTGATCTGACACTGGTTTTTCAATATCTACATACATTGGAAATATCTGACAGCCAATACGTATTGGAAATAATATAGATCTTGGAATCAAAGGCCTCCAGGTTGAATCCTGACTGTCATTCAATAGGTGGGCGACTTTCTGTAAGTAGTTTAACTCCTCTGAGACGAATTCCCTTAGTTGTGGAGATTTTCGATACTATTAGCACAGCCATGTTATTGACATATAAAGTAACATATTCAAAAAAAAAACCAAAAAACAAAAAAACAGATCTTGCAGGTCCAATACCAGAGATAGAGTAGGTTAAAATGGATGAAAAGTAAAATTGGAAATTCTTTATTACTCAAGTTATTGATTTGTTTCTGTTATTTCTCAGAATACAATATATTCCATGAGGATGAAAGAAGGTATAGGAATATAACCCAAACATATATCAACTGAACAAAATACAGCATAAGGTTTTGCTATTGCCCAGCTTAATTAATGCAGGTTCTATCTTTGCTTTTAGGAGGCAGAGTGACTAACTGGCTCCTAAAAGACCTCTACGACTTTTGTTTCTTCTATCTGCAATTGCATTGATGGTAAACTGAAGCTACGTAAAACACAGGTGAGTGAAGAAATCCTGATCTGATTGAAGTGTCTTACAGATCAGAGTTTTAGTTTGCACAGGGTGTATATATGATTTTTGCCCACTTCATGGATCCTTCAGGGGTGTTATTACTATGTGGTTTTTAACTTGTATTTTTATTTATTTATTTATTTATTTATTTATTTAATTTTAGAGAGTGGGAGAGCGCTTGAGAAGGGGAGAGGGGCAGAGGGAGAGAGAGAGAAGAATCTTCGGCAAGCTCCACACTCAGCACGGAGCCTGATGCGGGGCTGGATCCCATGACCCTGAGATCATGCCCTGAGCCGAAACCAAGAGTGGGAGGTTAACTGACTGAGTCAGTCAGGCACCCCTAACTTGTATTTTTAAACCGCAGTGTGGTCTGGATGCATGTGCTGTTTGGGGCAGCTAAAGACACTACCTAGCACATTTGAACTACTTTTTCAGATAGTGAGTATAGGATACATTGCGGCACCGAGGCTTTCTTCGCGGTTGACGGCGATGTGGGGGGCGAGCGGGCGCAAGGGGCCAGAGTGCGCTGCCCCACCCCCGGGCCTCCCCACCTGGGCCTGGCCTTCCTGTGCTCAGCGAGGAAGAGCCCAGAGCCTGCAGCAGCCCATGAACAGGCAGCGATTTCTGTTTCCCGTCAGCACAGCCTCAGAACAGCAATTATACATGAAACCTGAATCTGGAAAGCCTCGTTAATGGGAATCCAGCAACTGGCAGAGCTGTGATTTTTCACAACCTAATGTATGGGGAGGTCTCCCCTCTCTCCTGTGCCTCTGCGTCCACCTCCCCTGGTCATCAACGTCTCCATCACGTCTATGTTGAGGACCTCCATCTTCAACCTGCCCAGAAATTAGAACAGAACAGATGAGAATAGTGATTAGGAAAGTCTGTATACTGAAAATATATATGTAGAATCTATATGCACAAATTATTTAATCCCCATGGGAACCTCACAAAGAGTTACTTACTACTAGACCTATTTTACTGCTGAAAACAATATGAGGTTTGGAGATGTTAAATGATTAGTTGGCCAAGGTTGCACAGTTCGTTACTAACTTGGGAGTCAAACTCAGGCCCTCCGTCTCCAGAGGTTCCTAGGTGGGAGCCCCACGGAGAGAAGAAGGAGAGGACCCATGGGTGCAGGCAATGTGTGTGTATGTTGGGAGTGAAGATGTCCTGTACCTGTAATCTGGCGCTCGCAAATCTGTTCCTTTTCCCCCCGTTCGGAGTTGGTTTATGCTCAGGGTGTCAGCAGACTGAGGTGGGCTCTTGGGGTGAATATTTTTGATTGTATGTCTTATGGCTAGCCTTTCCAATCACACAGATAACTGTGAGGGAGGCCGGCATGTCTTTTCTTATTACTGTCCTCAAAAAGTGAAAAACAAACAAAATTTTTCCTTTAGTTAAACAACCGAGAATCGACATTACTCAGTATTGCTAATTTCGGTAGACAGTCTCCAACCTGGCAACATGTTCCCATGTAAAACTCATTTTTAGGTTGGTCGTTTAAAATTCAGACCACATTTTCAGAAACAGTGTTATAAACGGCAATCTGGTCTCCAGGCTACCTTATAAAAACCTATTTAACCCATAACATAGCTCAAATATTTTGTATTTCTAGTAAAAATAGTAGAGAATAACGCTATTGCACTGCTGGCAATTAAAATAAATAATAATCGTGGGCTAATTAACTTTTACATCATTTGCATGACCTATAGCTTGAGGAAACCCAGTGTAGATGGTATAAGAGCTAAGAGATTGCTCTGGCGTCAGAATGTCTGGTTCATATATTAGCTCTATGGACTACTATCTGTGTGACCGTGGGACAAGGTATGACTCATTAAGCCTCAGTTTCCTTAACTGTAAAGCAGGGGTAAAAAGTTTGATGTGGAGATTAAATAATAAGGTGTGTAAAAGCACAAGTGTTGTGGGATTTAACACAAATTTCTTAGGGTGTCATAGCAGTAATGGATATGATTGATACCTGCTGAGTACCAAGCCCTTCTCACTGGACAGACACCATGCCAAGGATTTTGTCTATAATTTAAAACCGATAGCTCAGAGAGGAAGTAGCTTTTATAAATGTGGTGCTTGAGGCTGCCCTAGATCAAACAACTCTGTCCGAAGTCACATAGAAATGTGTCAACTTGCGTGGACCACAGGGTACCCAGATTTTTGGTTAAATGTTCTGGATGTTTCTGGATGAGATTAACATTTGAATGGTAGACTGACTGGGTAAAGCAGATCGACCTTCCCCAATGTGGATGTGCTTGAATCGAACAAAAAGGCTGACTAAGAGAGAATTCCTTCTCTCTCTCTCTCTGCCTGACTTTCTTTGAGCTAGGACATTGGTGTTCTTCTGTCTTGAGATTCAGACTCACTTACGCCATTGGCTCTTTGGTTCTCAGGCCCTTGGACGCTGACTGGAATGATACCATCGGCTGTCCTGGCTTTCCATCTTCCTGACTGTGACGTATCTTGGGACTTCTCAGCTTCCATGATTGGATGAGCCAATTCCTTGTAATCAGTGTGTGTGTGTGTGTGTGTGTGTGTGTGTGTGTGTCTCCTGTATTGGAGAATAGATATATATCCTATATCAGTTACATATATATATATTCTGTTTACTCTGTTTCTCTGGAGAACCCTGACTGATACAGTCACAAAAGTGGATACACTAGGCCTAGAACCCAGGTCTGTAGGTTTGAAAGCCGAGACTCCTCTGAGGTCAGGCTGTGACTCCATGATTCGGACTGTGCAGTCCTTACCCTGTGCAGGGCTACAATGTCCAGGGTGGGGATGGGGGCCATTGGGATTATCTGGGCCAGGAGAGGGGAGGAGAAATGGCAGGGAAGAACATTCCGAGCTAGGCAGCTGTGTGAGCCAAGGCAAAAATGGATCCCCAACTCTTATCAATTGTTGCCTAATTTAACTATGGAGTTCTGCCAAGGCTTACTTTGGAGACTCCTTTGAACTTGCTCCACAACTCTGTATTTGGGGCCCAAAGTCCCCCCAGTATGCATGCCTGGAGGCCCTCCAACCCACACCTGGTGCATAGTAGGTACACGATAAACCTCGTTAACTCTGAACACGCTCTCGTCACACTTGCATCATTTCTTCTGCCGCTTCCAAGAAGTTTAACTTCCTGGGGGTAGGTCATAAATCCTTTGATTTCTGGAGGTTCCCTCACCAGCATCCCGCCAATGCTCACCACCAAACTTCCAAGTGACTCCCTGTGTGAGGGAAGCAGAGGAAAGACGGAGGTTTGCTAACTGCAGATGCCAAGAGAAAGATTAAAAAATGTGCGTACTCACACCCTGAACCTGAACCAATACCTTTACACCTCTCCTGACTGGAAGGAGGCTTTGTTTTGCTTTACTAACTTGCCTAAGGCTTCTCCACTTCAGGAACTGATTTCCCACAGATGCTGTTTCATTATCTTCAATGCAAATGTCTCTAAAGCATCAGCTTGTGAACTTGGTTTTACTCTCCTTTAGAATACAGTTGACTCCTGAAACAACATGGGTCTCAACCCATGCGTCCACTTATATGCAGATTCTTTTTCAATAAATACAAGTACTAATAAATAAGTACAGGACTGTAAATGCATTGTCTCTTAGGATTTTCTTAATATTTTTTTTTTTAGTGTAAGTGGATAAAGCAGTGAAATATAGAACTGCCAAGTGATTGCAAATATTAGGAAACTATGCTTGAAAGAAAGAAGAGGGTGTAAGAATATGGTAGTGTAAGAATATGGTATGCAATGCATGTAACATATAAAATATGTGTTAATTGACCATCTATGCTACTGTTTAGGCTTCCAGTCAACAAACAGTAGGCTATTAATAGTTCGGTTTCTGGCGAGTCAAAAGTTACACATGAATTTTCAACTGTATGGGGGTTGGTACCTCTGATTCCTGCATTGCTCAAGGGTTGGCTGTGTAATATTTATAATTTAAGCTTAACAGAAAGAACCTCATCACACTGAAACATTGGCCAAGTTAACAAAATGCAGACTAATAAATAAAATCCATCTAAAATTAAATATCTACGGATTAAAAGAAAGCCATCCTAGGAAGTCTGGGAAACGCAAAAACGTAAAAAGCAGGTAAAGCTTTAGTGCTGGCGGAAAAACTACCTCCGCCACCATTCTGGAGACCCCCCCACCCCCACCCCATGGACTTTTCACTCTGTGTTTCTGTGTGTTTGGCTGGTGTGGTTTGTCTCTTTTGCAACTTTATTACAAATTAAGTAAAAGAGATTTGGGTTCAAAGTTGAAGTGTGGGCCATTCCTTCCACTTTGCAGGAGTCCCCTTCTGGCCTTGGCCATGGCCACTGCCTTCTCCCAGTTCTGCAGGCACTGAGGGTAACCCGTGGCACAGGAGGGACCAGCCACGCTTCCCTATCATGACCATCACTGTGCTTCCCAGTTGGGAAAACCCTGGAAAACCCGGGATGCTGACAAGACCCAACTCAAGGTTTCTCCACTGGAATTCATTAGTTTCATGTTGTTACCCAGACTCCCTGATTAGTTGAGGTCAGTCTTGAAAAGGTGACAACATTATCTACTCAGGGCCCAGCTGCCGTGTTCTTTTTTTCCTTCCACATGCTTTTTCTCTGTAGAGAACTTTTGACACTGAAGTAGATATTTTTACATGAAAATGATACACAGAATTCTGAGAGAGCCTGGAATCTCTCCCTTTATCTACTTCCATGTGGCTGTTGACAACAGAGATCTATAACTTCTGGGGTACATCCAACACATGAAAGGTTGGAACATCCATACATCACCCACTTCTTTCTTTCAAGAATAGTTGCCTAATTTTTGCAATCACTTGGCAGGTCTATATTTCACCACTTTATCCACTTTCTCCCCATCACTGATTGCTGATATAAATGTGGGGAGCAAAGAATCATTCTTAAGACTTTTTCCGGGGCTTTAGAATTGTTACCAACTGCTTTGACACAAAAACTACAAATAAATATATGCTCCACAATGAATGGAGTAAACAGGGGACTTTTAGAACCCAATAAATTGGTGTCTAGAAATAGGTTTTCCATCTGTGTGCAGCCTCTTGGCAAAACATGTGCATTTTCACTAACCTATGTGCTAAATTACTGAGTTTTACTGCATTTTAAATTATTTCATATCCAACCCATAGTTGCAGAGATATGTGGCAATCATCCAATTTTTTTTTTTTTTTTGGCTTAAGTTTTACTCTTCTATGGATTAGGACAGAAGCAGACTTAAAGCAGAGTTTTACTGGTCAGAATCTACATGCTGCCCAGCCCAACTGCAAATATAATACTTTAGTGTTTGGCAGTTGCCTAGTGAAATTGCCAAAAAAAATGTTTAGGACAATTCTTTACCCCCATTAATGAACGACTCCCAGGAGAAGGAAATAATGTAAAACTTAACATATGCCAACAGCTGTTGCGAATATGAATAGTCGTTCAGGCTTGATTAAAGTCATCAAATTTTGTTCCCCCATTCGACCACGCACTCAGAGTAGAGCGATGCATGAGGTGTGACTAATGGCAAAGACAGTAACTTTAAAACAAAGTAAACATCTAGACAAATGTCATCTGTCAAAGAAATTGACTTGAACTGCTGTATACACATTCCAGTGACCATACCAGTCTTTGGCTTCTCTAGAATTGCTCTTTTGAGTCAGTTGGAGCCATACAGAAAACTTATGCTTGCTGCATTATGATAATGAAGTCGACTCCCGAGGACAAAGATCTATTATCATTGATTATGTTCCCAAGACTGGATCTATTTTTGGGTTAAATAGGTCTATTAAAAACAAACTCATGTAGTCATTGACTGCTTTGATTATTGCCTGGAGATGTATGTTAACCTATACCACACGGGTCCCATGTTGAGCCCTGCAATTCGAAAATGTCTGGACATTTCTGGAGGGGCTGTAAGGAAGGTCTGCCATGGTTCCATTTACATTGAAAGAGTCACCAAGAAAATAAGACCCTTAGGAAGCCCATGTATTTAAGCCAGTCTAAGGACAAGGCATCACTGTTAGAAGGGACACTTCAAAGTCTTCTATGGTATCTGTCAGTTATATAAACTTCTGGGGAGGAGGAGGACAAGACTGAAATTACAATTAAAAGTGCTGCTTTGGGATGCCTGGGTAGCTCAGTTGGTTAAACATCTGGCTCTTGATTTCGATTCAAGTCATGATCTCACAGTTTGTGAGTTTGATCTCTCTCTCTCTCTCTCTCTCCCTCTCTCTCTGTCCCTCCCCTGCTCGCTCTCTCTCTCAATAAATAAATAAATAAACTTAAAAAAAGTGCTGCTTCGCTAAATGTTGCAAGTCTTCAACAGTAGAGTGTGGGGTAGTGACAAGTCAAGCAGGACTGTTTTCATTGTTAGTGTGGATCAGAACCATGTTTATACTGCTCAACAAGTCTAGTCCTTCAGTGGTTAAAACAATTGTTCATGGAGGCTTCTTATAAATCCTTTCACAATACGTATCTGGAGAACATAAATTATCACAAGAGTTTTTATTCAACGAAAGCACCACAGTGTAGTGGCTAAGGGCACAGACTTTGAAATGAGGCTGGTGGGAGTCTGAACACCCGACCCCATTACTCACTAGATAGGTGACCTCAGGCTGGTCACTCGCCTACTCAAAGACCCAGGTCTCTGGTCTATACCAGAAAGAGCGTTGGTTAAATACGTGGTACATTATCTGATCACAGAGTTCTAGATCACTCAACACAAGTCCTGGGAAATTAAATCTGCCTCTACTTTTCTGGTCCATGTGCCAACTATGAAAGAAAGGCTCCCACTTGGTCAAATGGCTACCTGTATAACAGCCCTTTAGTTTAAAATTGGCCAGGATTAAAAAAAAAAAAAAAATCAACCCTTCAAAGCAGTGTCCTGTGTTTGTTTGGCTCTTTGTTTGTGACTTGCGTCCTGTGGCTCCTCTGGGGGCAGCAGTTGTAGATCAAAGCAGTGATGGTTCTTATCAGACCCAGTTTAATTTAATCCTATATTTTCTAAATCTCATCTGGAAAGGCTTACTCTTTTTCTTCTACAAACTCTATGATCATCTCTCTCTGATTTGTTCTGGATACTGTGTGTTGACCATTCGACACTTTTAATCTCTGACTATCACAGAGCCAAACCATCACCTACACTTTGGAAATGTTCTGGTTAGATCGAAAAGAGCAGAGTCAACTTGTCACCTCTCTGTCATTTCTTTCCTGGAAATCTCTTCTCTGGTCTCCTTGCCTCCAACCTTGCAGCCCTTCTAGCTAGATCAGGAATCAATTTTCTGGAGACAAAAATGACAATTTCTCTTCTCATGCTTTTTCCTTTGAATAGTTCAGTGGTTCCCAGGTCCTTCAAGATGAAGGCTGAACATCCTTACATGGCCTACATGACTGACTCGTTGCAGCCATGTTCCTGCCTGCTTCTGGACTTTCTTACTCCACACTGTCACTCCCGCATGCCCTTCATCTGGCCACACTCTCTCTTACTCTGGTGTCTTTGCTCACACAGGTGCCCTGGCCCCTGGAGTGCTCGCTCTTATCCTGCCACATGACTGCCCACTGCTCCTTATGCCAGAATATCCTCCCTGGCCCCATCTCTCTCCCTACAGTCATATTTGGTACCCTTCATATGTAGTCTGAAGGACTGAGGATGATAAAGCTTGTGAAAACACATGATACATGGTAGGCTTTCAATAAATGTTAATTCTCTTCTAGTGACCAAAAAAAAAAAAAAAACAAAAAAAAAAAAACCAACAAAAAACAAAAAAAAACCCCAAACAAACAAACGAACAAAAACACAACTCTTAACACTACCTATTCCATGTCTGGGTTGCCTTTCAGATTCTCTCCAAAAAACTATTCCTTCTTTCTTGAACTTGGTGCTTTCCCTTCCCTTGTTGCAAACATATTGAGCATCTTGGCGGCTACATGAATTATTATCCAACTGAAATGTATTTTTTGAAACATTCTTATCAGCCCTTTATTCTGGGATAAATGTGGCCTTATCTGTCCCCTAAATAGATAGGGTTCTAAGGATCTTTCTAAAGGCCTCTTCCAGCTCTAACATTCTTTGGTTGTAAGATTTATTTTTGTAAAACTCCTTAACAGAGATGAAGTCAAATTTCTGGAACCCGATTATACAAATTTAAAGATTATCTGGGGCTTTGGTTCCTCCCCCTCCTCCCCCTCCTCCCCATCGGCTGCCTGCCCTTTAGCCATTTTTACTGCTCACAAACATCTCTGGGCAAGGAGGAAGAAAGGAGAGGCCATGCTAATACAGCAACTTTAGTAAAATGCATCACAGGAGAGGCTGAAACTGTTGGTTGGAAAAGGTTGACCAGCTTCATCATCCCCCTACCTCTTTAGACTGACCGAAGGTAGGGTAGCTGGACAATTACTCCATCTCCTCTAATTTTTAAAAAAGAACAGTGTTCGGTCCACGTAATTGCTCAGCCCCCTGTTGGGGTCCTCTTCTGTGTGCTCAACTTCACTGCCTCCTTGACCATGATTTCTTTCCTGAACTTGTTCGGGGGTTGACTGTCCTGCTTCTCTCTCCCTGTCACACTCTAACATCCCTCTATTTTGATGAAATATGGAATGAAGGATGTGAGGACTTGAAGGCTTGGAACATTTCACTGTTTCAACCTGGCATCTTCTATTCCCCTAAGGAAACCTTCCCGAAATTGCCAGTGAATGCTATAAAGAGATCTCTTGGTTGTAATGTCTGAAACTGACCTGGGGATTTTATGTAGAACTCTGCAATGTCAGCAGCTGCTTAGCTACACATATTCCACACACAACCCCTTTTATAGCTTTGACTTAGAGCCAACTTCTGTTTCCAGCTCCAGTGCCAAGAGCCAATGGCCTGCTTAGGTTGAAGACAGCTTATTCTGCCCTAGAACTTTTTTTTTTTTTTTTTTTTTTTTTTCAATTTGGCTGACAGACACAGAGCCCTGGGGTCCTTAATTACCCCAGGGGATATCATGACACTGTTTGCAGAATTAAGATTGGGTCCTGGGAGTGTGCCTGAATGCTTCTGTTCTTATGACTTCGTTGCCCTGGGTCTAAAGTTTGCCACAGGTGTCTTGCACAGCTCAGGGGTCCCATAAGGCAAACCAGTGAGTCCTGTTCTGGTTTGAGTTTAACCATTACTGACTTGTTTTCTTTCTTCTTCTTATCCATGGCCAAGAATGTTTTGGCAAAGTTGTCTAGACTTGAATGGCGGTGTGGGGGGGGGGGCAGGGGGGACGTATGTATAATGGATGATCAAAACCTTTTCTAAACCGTTTGGCACCTTATGTCACTTCATGCTCCCAGTCTGTGAATTCTGAGAGAAGCCAGGTAGATGGCCCACTATCACAAGGATTGAGATCTGGGCACACTGTCGGAGCAATATCCTTGATGAAGGTAGCCACCCTCTTTTTTTTTTTTTTTTTTAATTTTTTTAATGTTTATTTATTTTTGAGACAGAGAGAGACACAGCATGAGCAGGGAAGGGGCAGAGAGAGAGGGAGACACAGAATGTGAAGCAGGCTCCAGGCTCCAAGCCATCAGCACAGAGCCTGACGCGGGGCTCGAACTCACGAGCTGTGAGATCATGACCTGAGCTGAAGTCGGACGCCCAACCGACTGAGCCACCCAGGCGCCCCAACCACCCTCTTTCTGAGTGGCAATAGCATGGAATATTTCTTAACTGCGTTCTACATGTGTGTATTACTTCACATGATCATTGCAATGACCCGATTCATTTTGTAATAGTCTTATCTTCATTTTATAAATGAAGGGGGAAACAGGTGGTTACCTGATTTCTCTAGGGTCATAGAGCCGGTAGGAGGCACGGCTGGATGTTGCACCATAATGATCTGCTTTCAGAGCCAATATTTGTACCAGTATTTTTTACCGTTGCTGCTCCTTTGATCCCCTCTTCAAGTTATGATTTTTCTATTCAAGTGGGAAGCAGTGACTATACTTCAGAGAAGGCCTGGCAGGATCGAGCCGTCTTCAATTGGAGCTGTGGTGGCTGGGTGAGTTTTGTCATGAACTCAGCAAACATTAGGCAATTATCTCACCAAAGCCTGGCACTGAGCTAGATCTCATGGCCACGGTCTTATGGATGACATAGGCTCTGGGCAAATTCTTACAAATGGGTGCTCTAGAATTGATCTGGCCACATGGTACGTCACTGTGAGGTCTTGGTCCTGAGGATCACCTGGAAACGGAAGGATGAATCAGAGTTAGTCTGCGGTAAGCCTGGGGAGAGTCTGCTGGGTGAAGAAGAGCGTGTTCAAAGCCTGGAAGCCAACTAGAGGCAGTTAGCCAAAGTCCTTAAGTGCTCTAGAAATCACACAGGGGCCAAAGCACCCAGTTGTGACTCCTAAGCTGCATGTGATGAGGGTGTGCGAGCATCCAGGCTGAGGCCCCGAGACAGATCAGCTCTGAGTCCCAGCCCTGGTCAACTTCTTGCCCAGCCCACCCCTGTGAAGATACAAGGAAGTGTGGAGGCCTATTCCTGAGTTTCTGTGGCTCCATGATCATGTGGGTGCGTCGGGGACAAAGTGAGTCCAAACCACTGTGAATCAGCACAGGATCCTGAATGAAGTCAGGATGGAGTCTAACATAAACATACAACAAATCCAACCAGCTCACCAGTTAGGAAAGAAGCTCAGTCTTCCACTGGAAAGTGATCATGTGTTGTTTTTTTTTTTTTTTCTTCTTCTCTTTTTTCAAATATTTTTCAGACTTTGTGATTCACTAATATTTGAGCTCTCAGGAAAGAAAGTGCTATAGGAAGGACCAGGGCTATCCACTAGGAATAAATAGGGATGATCCTGATACAGTTTACTTCTGGGGACTTGGTGACACCTGAGTCACCAGCCTCTTCCTGTTGCAATTTCCTTTTTGGAATGACATCTCAGTGAATATCCTCGATCCTAGTAACGTGTTAAGGAAGCTCGTATTCGTTGATGAAAGTTCTGTGCAGGTTTGTTCTCACTGGAGTTAAGAAGGGGGCTGGATTGGTAAAGGCACTAGGGCAGCTGTCCTGTGAATCAGGAAGGGAAGGAGCATCACTTATTACAGCACCCCTCTGTTGGAGTGCCTACCACATCCCAGGTACATCACCGGGCACTGCAAACATACATACTTGCTCAAAGCTGTCAGTATACCGTGGTTTCTTGAGGGGAAAGGCTAAGGAAAGGAGAAGAGATTTAAAAACCAAGCTTAGGGGAAGGCCGAGGACAAAACTCACCTGCTTTCCAGGTGTGTGCAACGGGCACAGGGGGGCCAAGAGCCCAGGCACTGAGGAGGAAGCGCTGACATAAGGAAGATAATAAATGTTCTGAGATTTCATCACCATCGAAGAGTTCTGACACATTACGGTGAGGGCTTAGTTCTCTCTCTGATTCATATTTCTCCTGTGCTGTGGGATCATTTGGATTTTGAGCGTGTAGAATTACTGACTGATTTCTTTCTGGTCAGATTCCTTTCAGCTACACACAGACCCTTCTTGTAATGAAAACCAGGTTTCCTGTTACAGTTAGCTTTACATTCAGGTAACATGTTGCTGTCTGGAATGAGCAAGTGTCGATTTTGAGTCATACTTTCCACGCTGATGCTAAGCCTCTATGCTTCCTATGTCTGGTGTCGAAGGGGAGACTAGGAAATAAAAAGCTGTGGCTGGGTCAGAAAATTTACTTCCCATCCAAAGGGTTAATTGGCTCCTCCAAAAACATGGAGCTACCTACCGAGGCTGCTTCCTGAGCAAAGAGAGTGTGAAAGCCTTCTGGGTCGCCACCGATGAATGTTCTGTGAGAGGCTGGCCTCAGTTGGTAGAGAGCGGACCCATCTCTCTGTTGGCCACGGCGTTGGCGGGAAGCCTGATGAAGTCATCTGATGCTTGGTATCTCGGAGAACCTTATTTTGAGCTGCCTTCAGAGATTCACAGAAGATCTTTAGGTCCTGGATCGAAAGAGTCCAATTGGGAAGAAAAACGTTACTGGAAATTATTTTCCTCAGGGACCAAGTGTAAGTAGGAACAAGTGTTTGGTTACAAGTCCAATAATCGGCACATGACAAAGTTTCATGTTAATGTGAAAATTATTTGTGCACACGGTAACCAGACATCTTTTGTTGTTAGTGAAAAGGGAGGGCAAAACCAGTCCTAGGTTCCCAATTTTAGTCCCAGCTGCTGGGTGATGACACACATGCACCCGTGTGGGTACCATGGCATCTATCTAGTTATATCCCCAGGACTGAAGGGCACATTCTTCCCTGGGCCTGGAGTTTGAGGCTTTCCTGATGTGAGCAGCTCGGGGCAGGTGAGTCGGTGCCTCTGTCACTCATAGGAAGCTTGGGAGTGAGGGTGGGGTGGGATGGGACTCCCCTTTCCACAGCAAGGACCCCAGTCCCTGAAGAGACAGCCTTCTCTGCAGACATTGTGACTACAGCTAGGCAGACCACGCCCTGCATGGAGAAGTGGGCCACCCCAAGGTGACATGGAGAATGAGAATGAGGCATTGGAGGCAGTAAAATGATACAAGTTCACCCAAGCACGACTGACTCTCAGTAGAGCCGGGTTCCAGCTTGGTACAGTGCCCCGGGGTCATTCTTGGTACTGGCAGGCCCAGAGTTGAAAATGGACTTGGGAATAGTTCCATCCAGTCCCCGTAGGACAGCTTTTCCTCTGGCCTCTTCTGCTTGAATGAAACTAGATGATGAAGCTTGCTTTTCTCTTATGCTTAGCTGCCAGCACAGCTTGTGGGCCTGGGAGCTCCCTTCCTAGCCCCAGCAGGCTGCCTCCAGCCCCCAGTGTTCCCCAGGGGCTGATGGGGCCAGAGTACAACAGACTGATTGATCAGAAATACTTACTAAACAGTTTGTTCTTGAAAGAAAGAAAGAAAGAAAGAAAGAAAGAAAGAAAGAAGAAAGAAAGAAGGAAGGAAGGAAGGAAGGAAGGAAGGAAGGAAAGGAAGAAAGAAAGAAAGAAAGAAAGAAAGAAAGAAAGAAAGAAAGAAAGAAAGAAACAGGGGCGCCTGGGTGGCTCAGTCAGTTAAGCGTCTGACTTTGCCTCAGGTCATGATCTCGTGGTTTGAGAGTTCAAGCCCTGCGTCGGGATCTGTGCTGACAGCTCAGAGCCTGGAGCCTGCTTCAGATTTTGTGTCTCTCTCTCTCTCTCTGTCCTTCCCCCACCCATGCTCTGTCTTTTAATAATAAATAAACATTATAAATAAATAAATAAATAGTACCACTTAAAAAAAAAGAGAAACATTTTATGTGTACTTTTCAATGAATTAGACGCGTGTATAATAACCATCACAGTCAAGATATACAGCATTATCTCACCCAAAGAAGCTCCCTAGTGTTCCTTCCCAGTCCATCTCCCCAGTCCACCACCGATCCGCTTTCTGTCACTGTGGATGGCTTTGTCGTGCCGCATGCATGGAATCACCTGCATGTACTCCTGTGTCACTTCTTCCACTCAGCATGTTTTGAGACTCATGCATGTGTGTGTGCTTTTTATTTCCTGTTGATAATTCTGCTATTGATGGTCCCAATTTCTCTGTGGATAGGCACTGGATTGCTTCCAAATTTTGGCTATTATGAATAAAGCTTCTACAAACAAAGGCATGTACAAGCCTTTGTATAGATCACTGTTTTCATTTCTCTTGGGTAAATAATTAGGTATGTGATTGTTGTTTGCATGGACACTGCATGTTCAACCATCAACAACCATCAAATAGTTTTCCAATTGCTTGTGCCAATTTGCATTCTGACCAACAATATGGAAGAGTTCCAGTTGCTCCATATCTTCCCTGACACTTGATACTGTCAGTCTTTTTTACGTGGCCATTCTACGAGGTGTGAGGTGGCATTGCACTGTGGCTACTGGTGTGCTTATTAGTGATTTATCTTCTTTAGTGCAATGTCTGTTTAAATATTGCCCTTATTTTTATTATATTGTCATTATTATGTTGTAAGACTTTTTAATTTAATTTTTTTAATGTTTTTTTTTTTTTTAATTTTATTTTCGAGAGGGAGAGAGAAAGAGCACAAGCAGGGGAGGTGTAGAGAGAGAGGGAGACACAGAATCGGAAGCAGTTTCCAGGCTCTGAGCCTCCAGCACAGAGCCTGATGCGGGGCTCGAACTCACAAACCGTGAGATCGTGACCTGAGCCAAAGTCAGGCATGTAACCAACTGAGCCACCCAGGCACCCCAAGAGTTTTAAAAATAATACTGTTGACCTGCTTTTTCATTTTCTCAACAGTGTTTTCAAGAAGCAGAAATTTTTAAACCTAATTTATCATTATTTAATGGTTTATGCCTTTTGTGTCCTAAAAAATATTTGGGCATCTCATCCTGAGATGATAGAAATTTTCTCCTGTATTGTCTTCTACAACTTACATAGTTTTGGTTAGGTTTATGATCCATTTGGAGTTAAATTTTATGTATGACCCAAAGTAAAGATTGAAATTCTTTTTTTAAATAAATATATAATTGTTCCCACATTATTTGTTGAGAAACTACTATTTTTTCCAATGAATTACATGGCATGTTTGTTGAAAATTGTTCCTATGTGCCCACTCAATCCTGGACTCTTAATTTTTTTCCCATTGACACAGAATGTCTATTTTTTCCCATAATTTTATAGAAAGTCTTAACATCAGATAGTGTAAGTCCTTCAACTTTGTTACTTCTTTTTCCAAGTTGTTTTGGTTATTCCATATCCTTTGCATGTGAATATAAATTTTCAAATTCACATGTTCATTTCTACAAATAATCTATAATTTTGATTGGAATTACCTTAGATTTATAGATCAATTTGGGCAGAATCTACATCCTAACAATATCAAATATTCTGATTCATGAACATGGTATGAGTCTCCATTACCTAGGTCTTGTTGAATTTCTCTTGGAAAAGTTTTAGAAATTTCAGTGCACTTACCTTGTACCTCTTTTGCTAAATCTGTGCCTAAATAGTTAATGTTTTTTAATGTTACTGTAAATGGTATTTTATTTCAATTTCTGCTGGTTTGTTGCTTAGTATATAGAAATAAAACTTGTTTACACTGCCCTTGTGTTTGTCACTTTACTAAACTCACTAATTTATTCTAGTAGCTTTTTGGTGGATTTCTTAAGAAGGATTTTAAAAATTTTTTTAAATGTTTACTTAGTTTTTGAGAGAGAGAGAGACAGAGTGTGAGCAGGGGAAGGGCAGAGAGAGAGAGAGAGAGAGGGAGACACAGAATCCGAAGGAGGCTCCAGGCTCCAAGCTGTCAGCACAGAGCCTGATGTGGGGCTCGAACTCACAAGCTGTGAGATCCTGACCTGAGCCGAAGTCAGATGCTTAACTGACTGAGCCACCCAGGTGCCCCAAGAAGGATTTTTTAAAGTCATGATCATGTGTCTTTAAATACAGTAAATATTGCTTTTCTTCTCTACTGTGGGCATCTTTTATCCCTTTTTCTTGCTGCTTTATTGCACTAACCAGAAGCTTCAGTATGATATGGAACAGAGGTTGTGAAAGTAGACATCATTACTTTATCCCTGATCTTAGGGGAACATCAGTCTTTTACCATTAACCACGATGTTAGCAGTAGGTCTTTGGTGGATATCCTTCATCAATTTGGGAAAACCCTTCTATTCTTACTTTACTAGAAGTTTTATCATAAATTGGTATTAAATTTGGTCAAATGCTTTTCCTACATCTATTAAGGTAACCATATCCACCTCCATGTTTAAGGCATGTTGGTGGATCCCAAATTTCCAATTATCTTTCATGATTGTTCTTCCTGTGTTTTACTTTTTAAAATAACTCTCCTTTAGCTCCTGATCTATCTCTCCTCATTCATCATGACCCACCAGACTGACTCACAGCTGAGGCCCAGCTCTAAGGAGAAGGGCAGAGGATTAAGGCAGCAAGACTGGACTACCTTCCAGGTCATTTCCACCTAATGGATCTGAGCAAGATATTAATACCTATATCTCTTCCTCCTCTGTCTACCAAATGGGAATAATATTCACTGCACTCAAACATATCGACTGAATGAGACAACTAGTCCTGAGAGTTACATATATGAGATGTTTGTAACACAGTGGACTCATTACTGATCTCAAAACAATTTTCTCAAGGGAAACTTAAAATGAAGAAATCAAGCAAGGAAGAGAAAAAATAAAAATTCTGGAACTATTATTTGCACTAGACTGGTTTCCATACATTGTTAACCCCAATCTTCTTTCTCCTGCCTGGCAGTCCATTCATACCTGGGTGTATATGGAAATTAACATTAGCAGGAGGAGCATTTACTATGCAGGTGGCAAAAAGGGAAAAGAAAAGTCATATTACATCCCCAAAGCAAGCAAGCAAACAAAACTCTAGTCGCTTACATGATTGCGGATGAATTTTCTATGCGGATTGCTTCAAGAGTCAAGGAAGAAAATCAGAGATACTTCACTAGGAAAGCGGATACCTGACTTACTTTTCTCGGAATCTCTGATATTGGATTTCTTCACCTGCTGCACTCCACTGACATTTTGCCAGCATATTGTAAAGTATGATAAAAATTACTGAATATGTATACATTTTGTTTGTTTTGTTTTGTCTTATTTTGGGTCAGATTACTGTTTAAGTCTAAAAGCCTACAAATATGCTAAGTACACATTGATACAATCATGAACAATTACATGGATGCCTACTGGCTTTTCTTGGGACACCTTTGTTCGTGCCAAGAGCTGTCACTGTGTGGATGTAGATGAATTATTTTCTGGGAGTAAGAAGTGAAGAAAAAAGCAAAGGACATCTCCCTCATTGCTTTAACCTTGGGGGAACAGGATAAATCTGGTTTTGGCATCTCTCTGAGGAAAAGAATATCTTGACACGTACATAGAGCTCTTGGAGAAAACCCAGTATCCACTGGCAAGAAAGGGCGAGATTCTGAATACATCTAAATAATGGGCATAGCATTGAAATGCCTGACTATGGCAGACCGCTCACCAGGATATAAATCATGCTGCTTGCCATGTGCGACACATCAGACATGAGTGGGACTCCAGCTCATGTAATGAAATGGCTTTTTATGAAGTTTGCGCAGATAAATTAAGCAGCATTGCTAAGAATTACGTTTATAATCCAATTTCGAGAACAAAGCCGAATGGGCAGTGCTACATCTATGCCCAAACAAAGCATTTCCTTGTTGAGATGTACACAGGCAAGTCGACTGATCAAAGAATTGAGCATACCAGAACTCCATATGCTCCTCCTTAAAGTTAGGGGTGACTGGTGTGAATTCTGGCACCTACCCTAAGTCCCAAAATTTGTTCTTAATTTGCTCTTGGACTGCAAGGTACATGACCCTCTTGGGGGCAATGATTGCAAGGACTCTGCTTCCCTGGGGAGAAATTATGCCTCCAGAATCAGTTCTCATTCCCCAGGGGAGTTGTATTATGTTAAAATATTCCTAATGTTGAAGTTAAGATTCCTTTGATATCACCCCAGACATTTTTCTTCAAAAAAATTTAGGAGAAAATAAAAAAAAAAAAAAAAAAAAAAAAAAAAAAAGCAAAAAGTATCTTACTTTCCTCTCATGTCTTCATGTTATCTAGAGAATGGTTTTCTATGCTTGTGCCCAACTGGTCCTGGCTTGGAACCCCAGAAAAAGGGTCCCTCTCTTCCTAGGAATCTGTTATGGCCAACAGTGCTGGCATCTGTGTGATGGGAACAGGCTCGTGGAAAATCCTGCTGGTTACCTGTCCGATTGGTTCAGCTGCATTCTATCTGATCCGATATTCTTTCTTAGTAATGTTATTCAAGGGTCAAATTCCTGGTTTCCTTGGTGTAAATAAATCGACTGTGTATAACTAGTCTGCAACAGAAGGCACATCACCGTATATAGAGTGTGAGAGAGATTTCCCTTTGATGAAAAAAAAAAGGTGAATGTTTATAAGAAATTCTGCAGGTCTGGATACCATTAAGTTTAAACAATTAATAAAAGTGACATTAGGACACAATAAATTCTAGATTTCAAAGAAACAATTTGACTTTATACATTGCTTCTGCCTCACTGGTGTTTGAGATGAAAGGGACGGTAATTGCAATGAAGCTGATCCGCATTAAAGAAGGCCTCATGGAGAGAAGCGGAGGGGGGTGGTGGCTTGGAATCCTGCAACTGGACAGGAGCTTGGGGATCGGAGGCAGAAGGCCACAGGACACACAGCCTCTTCCGAGCAAGACCAGGGCCTGGTGAAAATATTTCAAGTTTTGAGAAGGTAAGAGAATAAGCAAGGGGCGGATTAAATACATTTTTTGTATCTTACCTTTCCTTGTTCCAGTTCCACTATTAAAAAAAACAAAAACAAAAACAAAAAACATCAAGCTCCACAAAAGTGGTTTCTATCAACTGAGTCTAGAAGCCAACGGGAAAATAGTACATTATACAAATAAAGAATAAAAAAAAAATATGCACTCTAAGTGGTCCCAAGTTTTCTCACCACTCTGGGATTCCACAGCTTCTGAAATCTAAATAATTCTTTTTTTAATAATTTTTTCAAAATTTTATTTATTGATTTTGAGAGAGAGAGAGAGAAAGAGAGTATGAGCTGGGGGAGGGGCAGAGAGAGAGGGAGAGAGAGAATCCGAAGCAGAATCTGGGCTGTCAGCACAGAGCCCGATTCGGGGATCAGACTCATAAACCGTGAGATCATGATCTGAGCTGAAATCAAGAGTCGGATGCTTAACCGACTGAGCCACCCGGGTGCCCCTGAAATCTAAAGAGTTCTAATAGCTGACATTTAGTGAGTGTTCGGTATATGCCATGTGATGATCCTCTAGCAGTCGATCTTTACTGGGACCTTAATCTTATCTTGCACATATCGTGACCCCCCTCATTTTAGGGTTTTGGGGTGCTGGCCTTTCAGTTAGCCAAGAACTCACACCACCTCCTACCCCAGGACCTTTGCCCATGCTGGAGCCTTTTCCTCCCTTGTGATTAACCTCACGTATATCTCAGATCTCAGCTCAGATGCCATGTCCTGGAGAATATCCTGCCTCCCCAAGTTAGATAAGGCCCCGTATCACAGTCTCTCTCAGCACCTATATCTCTCTGTTGTATCCTTATCATAGTTGTAATTGGGCATTTGAGGGTGACCGTTTGGTTCATGTATGTCTCCGCTAGACTGGAACCACTGTGAGGGCAGGGGTCACCTCTACTTTTGTTTGTCAGAGTTTCTCTTGGCTTCTGGTCAATTCCTGGCACAGAAGAGGTACTCAGTACATATTCGCTGACTGAATGCATGGATGGGTGTTGGGTAAAATCAAAAACAGACCCGGCTTGCCTTCACTAGGGACTCATGCCATCCATGGAACCAATAGTTTCCGTGGGAAGAAGCAACATGCCATATCAAACTGATTGGCTCTCGAGAGGCTACACTTTTTTTGTAGTTGTGTTTTTGGAGCTCTAGACCCAACTAATGTAAGCCTTCATTTTCCGTTGTTTTTGTTTGTTTGTTTATGAAGTGGGCTTCATGCCCAATGCAGAACCCAATGCAAGGCTTGAACTCATGACCCTGAGATCAAAAGTAGGACACTTAACGAACTGAGCCATCCCAGTGTCCCTTATATTCCATTGTTGAAAGTGACTTTCCCGATCTTGTCAGTTAGCAGTGAGAGGTCTGGGATTGCTTAGAACCTGTGTTCCATAGGCAATGTCGTACTCAACGTTTATGGTTGTGGAAAACCCTTCACAAAATGCTTCTTATCCCAAATATTTCATAGTCCCTCTACTTCAGCAACTTGTCCTCTTCATAATTGCATGCCTCCTACACTTTCATGAAAAAAAAAAAAAAACCCTCTTTTTCTGAAGTTCATGTTTGACCTCAGTTACTTTTTTCTCTCCTTGTTACTGCATCACTTTCCTTAAAGATGTGGGTCCTGAGCCACAGTATTCCTCTTTAACTCAATTCCTTCTATTCTCTGGGGAATTTCAAGGTCTGTGACGCGAAGTTATGCCAAGCACTGTTCTCACAGCTTCCTTCACCCACTAACAACTGAAGCCACTCCTAGAACCACTCTTGTCAAGCCAGACCCCCCTGCATTCTCTCACGTCTTCCTCTGTCTTGTATTCAGTCCTAATCAACAGCCTTTCAACCACACGTGTGCGCCACATTTCCTCTGTTTCTAGCAGTCATCACCTGGAACCGTCTCTCAACCCTTACCTCTCTAGAAACGTTGCCCTGAAAGTCTTCAACTCTGATTCCATCCCCAAATATGCCATCTCCACTCCTGCGTCTGAGCTCAGCTGTGCAGGTCAGTACCATGGGCCATTGGTGATGTGCAATGGCAGCGGAGCCCACACTTCTGCTTGGAATGTCTTTCCTCTGTCTTTGGCAGCACCTGTAGCAGGAAGCAAGGCTTCACCATGCTCCTGCCTCCCCCTACCTAATCCTCACCAATATTCCATGAAGATGACCTAGCCTCCAATTGTACAAGGAAGTGTCAGGGAAGGAATAGGAAAGACTTCATCATACATTGTCCTTCTCCTTCAAACTTGTGGGCAAACCCATGGATCCCTCGGCCTGAGCCATCCATAGAATGAAGTGTCCTCTCTCCTGCCCCTTCCACCTCTGTTTTTATTCAAATCTCTTCCCATTCTCCCTTCTCCTTCCTCTTAGCATATTACCGGGCTAAACTAGGACCTTGGCCTCAGTCTCTGTAGTGAACATGGCAAACTGGCATCAGTTCCCACAGGGCCTCTCACCCTGCAGGGCTCCAGGATACCCCCCAGCCTCACCTTCCATCAGCCTCCATCTTCAGTCCATGATTTCTTTATCCCGTTCTTGATGGAAGCACACAGTTACAGTCGACTGAATTTCACTTTTGCCATTGCTCTTGTGTTGTATTCTTTCGGGACACTACTTCTAAAATCCATGCTTCAGTTTTACCTGCAGGGTCCTCAGATGTCAGGAACCTGTCGAGAGTGCAGATATCCCGGGAACCGACATTGCTAGGTACAGACCTTTGAGCTTCCCCTTCTCAAATTAACAAGAAACAGTTTTAGGTGAGACACCAGCATTTGACAAATGCTCTCTTGTCTTTGAACACTGTCCTTTCTTCTCATGCAAACTTTGAGAATATAGTCTACATACATGATGTACACGTATATATCATGAATCATGGTGTGAGCTCATTCAACGTGAGTGTCATGCAATATGTTTATTGGCAGGGAGGGGGCTGGGGGAAGAATAAACATATGAATAAAGAAAGAAATAGACATTGAAAACTCAACAATTGGATGCAAGAACATGATATGGAGACTATCGTTTATTACTCTCATTTTTTTAAGTACATAGAAGAATCAAGAACTGAGAAATTTCAGAACATACCCATTATAACTTGCCAAAAAGGATGAGGTAAAAGAAAAGCATTCTCAATTCTATCTCCTGAAATTTATATATATATATATATATATATATATATATATATATAT